>NW_028227269.1:4990000-5547500 GCF_978045245.1 Mus caroli
AATCCACTGTTTTAAAAAAAAAAGAAAAATCAAAAAGAAAATGAAGAAACCAATTTTGGCCAGGGGAAGTGAAAGTGAATGTTCTTACATGGAGCAATGCCTCATGGGTCTCCTGGTTTGAGGGTGAAGCATCTATGGTAGGGAAGTCAGGGTGCAGAAGAGGCTTCTGGGTAATGGCCAGGAGCTTAGTGCAACCAGCTGGTCACACTATGTGCACTGTCAGGCAGGAGGGAGAGATGGGAAAGTTTGGCTCTCTTTTCATTTAATCCAGGACTGCAGTCTAAGGGTTGGCCCCACCCACATTTGGTGAGGGTCTTCCCTCCTCAGTAAAACTCCTGAAATCCCCTCACAGACCAGCTCAGAGGATCGTCTCCCAAGTGATTCTAAAGCTGGTCAAGTTAAGGAGGGAGGTTAAACCTCAGCTGGGTACTCTGTGGGTGGTTGGATTTTCTTCTCTGTGTATCAGAGCTCACTCTACTGTGAAATGCCAAAGTCTCTGGCTCCTTTTTGTCATTTATAGAGATCAGAGATGCTTTCTAGGGAGAACTAACTTCCAGATAAGACTTGACAAAGAGTAAATAGATTCATTCTCTCTCTCTCTCTCTCTCTCTCTCTCTCTCTCTCTCTCTCTCTGAATGGAGTGTCTTGGGGGAAGGTAAATGGATCCAGAACAATTGAAACAAAAAGATTCAGTAAAGAGAATAAAATGACAATGCATGGAGGAAATGTAGTTCTTTAACAGTAGAAAGCTTGAAGTTAGATACTTAGAGCAAGTGCCATTGTCGTCTAGAACTGTGAGGAGGGGTGGTAATAGCCATGGCATGTGGATACAGAAGAGCAGAGTTGGGGAAAGAACTCTGAGACAAAAACAATTAGAGTCAAATCAAACACAAAGCTGAAATACAAATGATTTTTTAAAAAGAGTAAAAAAGGAAAGACTATAAGCAAGAGGATACCTAAAAATTGCAATGTAAGATTAACACAACTAGTGACCAAGAAAACAGAGTGGTACTCAAAACTAAAACTAGATAAATATACATAAAATCAAATAATTTACATTAATATACCAACATGCTTATTTGCATATACAAATGAATCTGCTATTTAAATTTTCCCTTGTGGTCTCTTAGTATGGAGTTATCAACAGGAATAGTGTTTTGAGGGGTTTGGGAGCGCCCTTTGAAGGTGAAGAACTCAAGCATGGTACTTCCTTCATCAGACATCTCCAATGAAGGCAAGCTCAAGACTGCATTCTCACCTCAAAGCAAAGCCTGAAATGTATATTGGCAAGGAGAGAGAAAATCTTTATTCAGAAGCTGTAACAGGACGAGTGCAGCTAGCGTGAGAGTAAATTTTTATCTTGTAGATGTCTCATCATCCTAGTCAGGAAATGGTGACTTCACAACTCTATGGGGTCTCTACGTGAGAGGCAGTGCACTGATGAGGTCTGTCCCCTGTACACTGGAGGGGAGATAAGTGCTCAGTTCTAAATGACCCAAATTACTCTACTACTTAAAGCCACTGAGGGTTCCTTGCCAAAAGCAGCCCATTCCCTCTGGATTTACGAAGCTGTTTTTAATTTGCTTGCAGAACAAGATCCTTTAGGACTTTTTCTATAGCAGCTATTCCGATATAGAAAGAACATGCATGTCTCCTCAAGCCACTTCAGATGGCTACTTAACCTGTGGCCAGAATTGAACTGCAGCATGCCAGAACTGGCTACAAATTTCAGAACAATGGCAAAAGCTATTTCATAGGGGAAAGCAGATGTTGCTTATTCCAACCTTTTTTACACACCGATACACACACACATTTTGCCTCTGTGTGTGTGTGTGTGTGTGTGTGTGTGTGTGTGTGTGTCTATGGACCATGTGGTTGCCTGCCTAGCACCCTCAAAGGCCATAATAGGGTATCAAATCCTCTTGAACTAGGGTTACAGATGGTTTGAACCACCATGTAAGTACTCAGAATTGAATCCAGATCTTTTTGAAGAGCAGCCGGTGTTCTTAACCACTGAGCCATCTCTCCAGCTCCCATCTTATTTTAAGTCATTTTGGTTTTATGTTCTGTTCTGTTCTGTTCTGTTCTGTTTTGTTTTGTTTTGTTTTGCTGTATGGTTTTGTTTTTGAGTTTTGGTCTCACTATGTAGTCCTGCCTGTCCAGCAACTCCACTCAGGGCAGGCCGCCCTTTGGGATCCACTTGCCTCTGTATTTAAGAGCTGAGATTAAAGGCACAAGCCAACACACTTGGCTTACTTACTTAACATATTTTTAAAATACACAGAGAAAATAATGTCTGGGAACAGATTCCGAGAGTGTTAGGCTAATAAAGGACTGACAATTTTAAATTAAGACAACTGCATCACTATGAGTTTGCAAAGATCTGTCATTTGGCCAAGCTTAAGCAGCTCAGCGGGTCTCTAATTTTTTGTTTATTTGGTTAACTAAATCCTGTTCTCAACATGACTATATCAAAGCTGAAATGTTAGAAAATCCTGTAGTATTGAATGTACAAGGAAATCCTCCAATTGAAAGAGATAGTGGTACTGTGATTTCATCTCCAGTGATTGCTTAGTGGCCCATCTTTCTGTGTCTCCTGAGAAGATAACAATCACATAACCTAAAGAGATGCAGCTTATTTGAGAGTGAACATGTAGACTGTCCTCTGTAAACCAAGCATTCAGAGATGCCACAAGTGGCATAGAGACATGATTTTGATCCATGTCATCAGATTTCTGGATGCTCTAAACCTGTGAATATGGTGGAATGATGGAGGAAAAGAAGACATGGTTAGTACTGTGCATGGTCTATGTGGCAGCAAGCTCTGAACCCAGAAAATGGAGATCCAGCTAATAGCCTTTTAACATTAGACATGATGTGAATAATTCAAAAACTCAGGATCTGATGACTACTGTGAGCCTTTCTCACCATACCTAGATCTGTGTTAGTTCCTAGACTCCCCACTCCCCAAATAAAAAAAGGTTAGCCACCAGGAATACATCCCACAATTGTCTATCCATTTTTTTGCAGGAGGATATGACACCATTAAAGCAGAGAAAAATGCCTAAATCCTTGAGAGATCTTATATTGGCTTTGAGCGAATGTTAATCCAGAGCATTGCTGTTATCTGTTCAAGATAAACGGAGCTAAGATTTAAACTAATTGAGTGTGCAGAAGACGTCCTCATTTTCCCCTGTCCTTAGAACATAATTTGAATAGATACACTACAAAAACAGAAGACTCCTGACATTGACTCTTACAAAGAAAAATCCTCTTGCTCCGTAAAGAACCAGGTGGGACAGCCTGCTAAATGATGCATTTAAGGTAATCGCAAATAGGTCTAACAGACAATAAATGATACTATCAAGTTCTTAGAAACTGCCAAACTCAGAAGTCCTAAGGTTGTCCCACATAACTTCAGGGTAGATTTGAGAAAGGGGTCACCTAATCTACTGGTCATGTAAACTAGTTGGTCTTACTGGGGCCTTTTCAATTAAATAAATCAGCCCAGCTCCTAGTATCTGACATGCAGCCACTGATCCCACACTGCTTTACTACCATCCACCAGAGAAAGCAGTACTCAGTCTACTCTATAGTTTCTCTGCTGTGAGAAGAGCAACTTGCAATATTTTGCCTTGGGGAAGGTCAAATCTTAGGCTCTGTAATTTGTCTGCTTCCTATGCCACAAAAAGAAATATGATGCTGGTTATACTTGAGAGAATCACACGGATGTAATCTGAAGAAAAGGAAGCATCAGGTAAGTGTGTGCTGAGTCACATAAGGAACAAATGATTTGAAATGAACTCCATGAAAATATCAGGCTCTGAAATCTGAGTGATTGAGTCTATAGTCATGTGAGCCATGTCAGGAAGCTCCCTACAATGCAGAGGGAAAGTGGCCACATCATTCATCTCCACTGTCAAGAAACAAAGATAAGACTTGGTGACCTTGTTTGGACTCCTAGAATAACACAGATTGTGTGCATAACTGCCTTCTGCCTCTATCTGCACCCCATGAAGAGCTCTCAGTGGTCACCTGATGCTGGAAGAAGAGACTACCACTGCAACCCACCTAGAAGAAACAATGTATTCCAGAGGACCACTTTAACTCTCAAACAATCAAGACAATGGACTCCGAGAAACTGGAATTTCCCCAAGAGTCTTAAAGTGGGAAAAGAAAAACCTGATCTAGCTGGAAATTCTTATTCCCCCAAATTCTTTTGTTTGTTAAAGAAACTTACGTGTCTTACAGAGACATCCATGGGTCAGTGGTGGGCGAATCATACCTTGAGCAGGACTGGTTCAATGTGCATGTTCATGATCGTCTATCTAGGATTTTAATCTCCATTCAGGACGCTGAGGATGAACCGGCGGAGGTCACTAGGTCTCTTTGTCTCTTTCCACAATGCAGCCACACTGAATAAACAATCAATTTCTGCTTGTTACTATTAATCTGTTTTGACTTCTCATGGATGAGTCTCTAGTTCTGGTTCTAGGGGTTATAGACAGTGACACCAACGCTGGTAACATTACTACACAACTCAAGTGTCTCTGCAGAGAACATGGGCACGTGACACTTTGTGAGAATGGTAAATATCTATGTGGATGATTGAGACTTTGAAATACAGCTTGGACTCCAGGATAGCACAAAAAGAAGTGTGCTTGGTCTCCAGGCCAAGACTCTACAGATTTTCATGTCCAGTGTGATGATCACAAGATGTCACCTCTGTATAAGAGGCTCACAATGTTAATGTGGGGCAGATAATGCAATCTGAAAATGATACTGTAGGTACTTTCCCAGGTAACCTTGTGATAATTGATGAACAGAATGGCCATAGTGGCAAGGGCAGAGATTTGCAGATTGCCCTTTCTAATTTGTTGAAGAATTGAGTTGGAATTTTGATGGGGATTGCATTGAATCTGTAGATTGCTTTTGGCAAGATAGCCATTTTTACTATATTGATCCTGCCAATCCATGAGCATGGGAGATCTTTCCATCTTCTGAGATCTTCTTTGATTTCTTTCTTCAGAGACTTGAAGTTCTTATCATACAGAACTTTCACTTCCTTAGTTAGAGTCACTCCAAGGTATTTTATATTATTTGTGACTATTGAGAAGGGTGTTGTTTCCCTAATTTCTTTCTCAGCCTGTTTATCCTTTGTGTACAGAAAGGCCATTGACTTGTTTGAGTTAATTTTATATCCAGCTACTTCATTGAACCTGTTTATCAGGTTTAGAAGTTCTCTGGTGGAATTTTTAGGATCACTTATGTATACTATCATATCAGCTGCAAAAAGTGGTATTTGAACCTCTTCCTTTCCAATTTGTATCCCCTTGATCTCCTTTTGTTGTCTAATTGCTCTGGCTAGGACTTCAAGTACAATGTTAAATAGGTATGGAGAGAGTGGACAGCCTTGTCTAGTCCCTGATTTTAGTGGGATTGCTTCCAGTTTCTCACCATTTACTTTGATGTTGGCTACTGGTTTGCTGTAGATTGCTTTTATCATGTTTAGGTATGGGCCTCGAATTCCTGATCTTTCCAAGACTTTTATCATGAATGGGTGTTGGATTTTGTCAAATGCTTTCTCCGCATCTAACGAGATGATCATGTGGTTTTTGTCTATGAGTTTGTTTATGTACTGGATCACATTGATTTATTTCTGTATATTAAACCATCCCTGCTGGGATGCATTTTTAATGAGGGGGTTGGACTTTGTCTTTTGTCAGTGCCTAGTCTGGGATGAACAGATTTTTGTTTGTGCAAAAGCAATACATCAGTGGTAAATCTTATTATCGTGTATGTTATTTTAGAGATAGGTTCTTACTATGTAGCTCTGGCCTGTGACTTACTATGCAGACCAGCCTGGCCTTGAACTCACAGAGATCTACTTGCTTCTTCCTCTAAGATGCTTGGATTAAAGACACAAGTCACCATGACTCATCCTTCACTTCACCAAACATCACTAAATAAAGCTAATGAATCACAAAAGACTAGTCAGAGCATGTGAGATATTTTCTATTCATTCTTACAAATTTACTATCTACTCTTTTCAAACTGGTCCATTTCTAGAGGATGAGTTTATAATAACACTGATATCTATTATGCCCACTGGTCTTTACTTGGGTTGGGCAGTGGGACACAATGGCAGAGAGTGAAGGCTGTAAGAGAGTGTGAGAGTGGCAGGTCAATTTATTATCCTTTACCACAAGTTTTCTGTGGGCTGGCTGTGTCTCTCCTACCTCTGTCTACATGGGCTTTTTCCTCTATCTAATCTCTCTTGAAGGCAGGACTGGTTCTGTATCCTCACACTTTCATGCCTAGGGCATTCAGTTGCTGTTTCAAGTCCCTTTAACCCTTTATAGAGAGAGTCTGTTAAGGTCTCAAAGATCATTAACTGTACCATCTGTTTCTGCCTAGAATCCTGCCTAAATTGGTGTTGATTTGAAGCCCACAGAATTGAATTGGACTGAAGTTAATCAACAAAGGAATTAATTATAAAGGCATTAGGTAGCTAATAGAATGATCAGAAATCATATTGTGCAACTTGTTTGATGTGGAAATTGCCACCACCTCTTTCCACCCAGTGTAGCTCATGATGAAATTGTTAAGCCATTATTCCATACCAGTGTCATTTCTGACTCATAAAGAGGGTTTTATCAGCAATAAATGGCTACTCCTGCTGTAACACTAATACCAGCTCCCAATGGAAGCCTCTTGAGGTAGTTTCTACAGATCATTCTCTTCTGATTGGAAATATATATCAAGTAACATCTACTTACTGCTTGCTACACATTCATAGATCACCATCAAAGTCATATCAGACCTAAAAATTCAATTTCTTAAGTGATGAAGCTATCATTTAAGATAAAAGCAAGTTTCTCCTAAATATCCTGAAAAGGTGCAACCCAATGTTTGCCAACTTAATTCACTTGCCTTTAAGTCCTGCCTGGGTGCGTAATATCTATTTCTTTTTTGGTTGTGCTATAATCCTGCTTTAACACTCTATCATTTATGGAGTAAAATGTAAATGTGACTGTTACCTCACACATCCAACACCAAAACAGCAGAGAACTGATAACAAATTAGGTCAAATTTATGATGTGTTTTTGAAAGATCAAGAAATAAACAATAGGTCACAGGTGCTGGCAGTCGTGAGTGAGTACTGTGAGGCTCTGCTGTGGCTACCGAACTACTGAGAGCCGGTGCTTCACATGGGACTGAAGTTTACCCAGGAATTTCATTTTGGGAAAAGGATTGGGCTAGAATTCTTTCTCTCTCTGTCTCTTTGTCTCTGCCCCCCCTCCCCTCTGTGTATCCTTGACTGCACTGGAACTCGTTGTGTAGACTAAGCTGTCCTCAAACTCACAGAGATCTACCTGCCTATGCCTCTCAAGTCCTGGGATTAAAACTGTGCACCACCACGTCCAGTTCACCACTTCTTATAAACAGCTGTATGTGAGGAATGAGCCATCTGTTAAAAACAATACATCCCATGAACACTAAGAATTACTTGTACTTTCTTTACCTTAAAAGTTATTTGTTCTAAAGCTGTACTACAGAGCAATTGTGATTAAAAAAAAAAAAACTGCATGGTACTGGTATAGCCACAGACAGGTAGACCAATGGAATAGAATTGAAGAACCAGAAATGAGCCCACACACCTATGGTCACTTGATCTTTGAGAAGGGAGTTAAAACCACCCAGTGGAAAATAGACAGCATTTTCAACAAATGGTGCTGGCACAACTGGTGGTTATCATGTAGAAGAATGCGAATTGATCCATTCTTATATCCTTGTACTAAGGTCAAATCTAAGTGGATCAAGGAACTCCACATAAAACCAGAGACACTGAAACTTTAGAGGAGAAAGTGGAGAAAAGCCTCGAAGATATGGGCACAGGGGGAACATTCCTGAATAGAACAGTGATGGCTTGTGCTGTAAGATCGAGAATTGACAAATGGGACCTCATGAAACTGCATAGCTTCTGTAAGGCAAAAGACACCGTTAATACGACAAAAAGGCCACCAACAGATTGGGAAAGGATCTTTACCAATCCTAAATCAGATAGGGGACTAGTATCCAATATATATAAAAAACTCAAGAAGGGGGACTCCAGAAAATCAAATAACCCCATTAAAAAATGGGGCTCAGAGCTAAACAAAGAATTCTCACCTGAGGAATACCGAATGGCTGAGAAGCACCTGAAATAAAAGTTCAGCATCCTTAATCATCAGGGAAATGCAAATCAAAGCAACCCTGAGATTCTACTTCACAACAGTCAGAATGGCTAAGATCAAAAATTCAGGTGACAGCAGATGCTGGCAAGGATGTGGAAAAAGAGGAACACTCCTCTATTGTTGGTGGGATTGCAAGCTTGTACAACCACTCTGGAAATCAGTCTGGCAGTTCCTCAGAAAACTGGACATAGTACTACAGGAGGATCCCACAATACCTCTCCTGGGCATATATCCAGAAGATGTTCCAACCGGTAAGAAGGACACATGCTCCACTATGTTCATAGCAGCCTTATTTATAATTAATATCCAGAAGCTGGAAAGAACCCAGATGACCCCCAACAGAGGAATGGATACAGAAAATGTGGTACATTTACACAATGGAGTACTACTCAGCTATTAAAAACAATGAATTTATGAAATTCCTAGGCAAATGGATGGACCTAGAGGGCATCATCCTGAGTGAGGTAACCCAATCACAAAAGAACTCACATGATATGTACTCACTGATAAGTGGATATTAGCCCAGAAACTTAGAATATGAGATACAATTGGTGAAACACACGAAACTCAAGAAGAACGAAGACCAAAGTGTGGACACTTTGCCCCTTCTTAGAATTGGGAACCAAACACCTATGGAAGGAGTTACAGAAACAAAGTTTGGAGCTGAGACAAAAGGATGGACCATCTAGAGACTGCCATATTCAGGGATCCATCCCATAATCAACCTCTAAACGCTGACACCATTGCATATACTAGCAAGATTTTGCTGAAAGGACCCAGATATAGCTGTCTCTTGTGAGGCTATGCCGGGGCCTAGCAATCACAGAAGTGGATGCTCACAGTAAGCTATTGGATGGATCACAGGGCCCCCAATGGAGGAGCTAGAGAATGTACTCAAGGAGCTAAAGGGATCTGCAACCCTATAGGAGGATCAACAATATGAACTAACAAATACACCCCCACCCCCACCCCCACCCCCACCCCCCAAAGCTCCAGTCTCTAGCTGCATATGTAGCAGAGGGTGTCCTAATCGCCATCATTGGAAAGTGAGGCCCATTGGTCTTTCAAACTTTATATGCCTCAGTTCAGGGGAATGCCAGGGCCAAGAAGTGGGAGTGGGTGGGTAGGGAAGTGTGGAGGGGGAGTGTATGGGGGACTTTTGGGATAGCATTGGAAATGTAAATGAAGAAAATACCTAATAAAAATAAATAAATTTTTAAAAATGCATCCCAGAATCTCATCTTCAATATAACCTCCTATGCACCCCTGACACCTCCAGACATCCTGTTCAACAAGGCAGCAGGACTGAATAATGGCCAGTTCCCTTTGTGAGGGTTCTATGACCCTCCATGCACCCTTCTACTAGAGAGTGTCATAGCCCCACAGGCACTACATGGACCTATCATGGCACCATCTTGCATACCATTGCCAGGACTATGGAACTATGAGTCAAGGCATTACAATGGCTATGGAATGGTCATATTCCATCCATAAGAAAATCTATACAGCAACCACATTATTGATAATGTCACAATGTTCTATTATTAATCACCTAGCTAAGGGGCAAAAAGGGTTTTACAGAATGATCAAAAGTATTCAGGTATCTGGAGTATTTCCTGAGACTTCTAGTGCAGCAACAACTCCTGTGTTCTTGTGGATATGAGTATAAGAATAGAGGAATCCCAGAATTAGAGTTCTTTTTTTTCTTTCCAATTTTTATTAGGTATTTACTTCATTTACATTTCAAATGCTATCCCGAAAGTCCCCTATACCCTCCCCCACCCTGCTCCCCTACCTACCCACTCCTACTTCTTGGCCCTGGTGTTTGCAAGACCATGGGGCCTCTCTTCCCAATGATAGCCAACTAGGCCATCTTCTGCTACATATGCAGCTAGATACACAAGCTCTGCGGGATACTGGTTAGTTCATATTGTTGTTCCACCTATAGGGTTGCAGACCCCTTTAGCTCCTTGGGTGCTTTCTCTAGCTCCTCCATTGGGGGCCCTGTGTTCCATCCAATAGCTGACTGTGAGCATCCACTTCTGTGTTTGCCAGGCACTGGCATAGCCTCACAAGAGACAGCTATATCTGGGTCCTTTCAGCAAAATCTTGCTGGCATATGCAATAGTGTCTGCATTTGGTGGCTGATTATGGGATGGACCCCCAGGTGGGGCAGTCTCTGGATGGTCCATCCTTTTGTCTCAGCTCCAAACTTTATCTCTGTAACTCCTTCCTTGGGTGTTTTGTTCCCAATTCTTAGAAAGGGTGAAGTGTCCACACTTTGGTCTTCATTCTTTTTGAATTTCATGTGTTTTGCAAATTGTATCTTGGGTATTCTAAGTTTCTGGGCTAATATCCACTTATCAGTGAGTGCATATCAAGTGAGTTCTTTTGTGATTGGGTTACCTCACTCAGGATGATACCCTCCAGATTTATCCATTTGCCTAGGAATTTCATAAATTCATTGTTTTTAATAGCTAAGTTGTACTCCATTGTGTAAATGTACCACATTTTCTGTATCCATTATTATTGGATATTTTCTTCATTTACATTTCAAATGCTATCTGGAAAGTTCCCTATACCCTTCCCCCCCACCCTACTCCCCTATCCTCCCACTCCCACTTCTTGGCCCTGGCATTCCCCTGTACTGGGACATATAAAGTTTGCAAGACCTAGGGACGTCAACATGAATGGACTCAATTATTCAATTAAAAAGACATAGACTAATAGACTGGCTACACAAACAGAACCCAACATTTTGCTGCTTACAGGAAACCCACCTCAGGGAAAAAGACAGAATTAGAGCTCTTAAAATCCACAGGACTCAAAACAAAATAAAAATAAATTTTAAACCATTCTTGGCTATTTTTTACCTCTCACATTCAATCTATTAAGTCTCTCTGGGTCTATCTTAAAGCACACCCTACATGTGCAAACCTTGCCCCAGGTATAACACTATTAGTACAATCGTTAGCCATGCCATCACTTAAATGAAAACTAAAAGGGTGTTTGACATCCCAGCCATTCACAAACTACTGCCTTGATTGGCTTTTCTAGTGCAAATCACCATTACCCAAAATCAAATTGCTCATTCATTGACTTCTCAATGGCCCCCCTCATTGTAAGGACCATGAAGCACACGGATGTCCTCTAGCTGAAGTATAGTATTTGTCAAATAGTAGACATTCAATTCATTTCTGCTAAATCAGTAAGTCAATGAATCTTCAAGCCTTTCTTGAGGTAGTGCTTACTAAAACCCACTAGACATCAGTGACTGTGTATGCCATTGCTTAGATCATGTTTGCTGTGGGTATTTATTGGGAAAGATGTGAATAGGGACTACATTCTTCATGTTCAGGTTTGGATTAATTTTATTGCTGATCAAGAGAAATTATTTCAACTAAGTTTTCTCCATATCCACAATTGAATATTCAATTTAAAAATGTTCTGTCATATTTGGAGAAGTTAAAATAATAATACCCACATTGTTTGACTATTTTCTCCAACTTAGTATTTTAGTGATGACTATTAAAAGACAAAAATTTTGTTTGTTTATTTCTTTCTTAAAATGAGGTCTCACTACCATGGCCCAGGCTAGCCTAGAAAGATATGTAACACAGGCTGCCCTCAAATTCCCAATCATCCTGCCTCATCCACCTGAGAACATGGATTGCATGCCTTTGTCAATCTACCTGGCTTAAATGCAAGAGTTTGGAGCTGGAGAGATGGCTCAGCTATTAAGAGTGCTTGCTGCTCTTCCAGAGGACCCAGGTTCAGTTCTCATGTTGGACAACTCACAACTTCCTATTACTCCAGCTCCAAGAAATTAGATATCTTTTTCTGACCTCTTCTGCACACACACACACACACACACACACACACACACACACCAAAAAAAAAAAAAAAACTACAAGAATTTTAAAATTCAAATTATCTACGTAGTGTCAATCATATGTCATAAGAGGAAATGTGTGATGTGTCTGCTTTTACTACATCAAAAATTTACTAATTGCCCTAAAAGTTTGCATCTGATGCTAGTGACTACAACAGAAAAAAAAAAGCCCACAGGATTCCCAACTTCAAGAAACTCAAATTCTATTCAGAAATCAAATTAATAAAGCCATACTTATATTAACATTGTTATGTGTGTGACAGTAGAATGCATCAGGCAACAGTGAACATCGTGAACTCATATGATTGCATCAACTATTGTCTTCAGAGGGAAGTTTGTAAAAACAGACTCTGTGGTGACCTCACAGTCATGCCATCTGATGCCACACTTTTCAGAATGTCCTTGGAGCTAAGCTTCACATCCCTGTAAGTAGAATGCAAGTTTAAACTGAGCACATGAAGAAGTGCCTGAGACATAAGAGGAACTCCATTGTCTTTGTCCAGAACAATTTAAGGGGAGCTTCAAAAGTTACACTTGAGCTGACCCTCAAGCCCAGCATGTCAGCAAGGGCAACTAGGCTGGTATCTCACTGTGCTAATAAGCCTGCCTCTTACCCAGAAGTAAATGCTCTCTTTGATAGGCTTTAGTTGGCAAGAGAAAACATGACCAGGTCATCATTGTTTTAGGTAAATTAGCTCAACAAGATTGTAAAAGGCCAATTAGACAGCAAAGAGAGCAGGCGCAGAAGTCCAGTTAATAGGTTATTGCTATTTGGAGGTGGGGGAGATAGAAGACCAAGGCAGGAACTGTCAACTTCTCTGTGAGTTGACAGCAAAACAAAAGGCAAATTTCTCTTCTGCCTCGAAGTTAAAAAGAACCCAGGCCATGAATTAGTCTCCTAACACTGAGACACTTTTTTTTTTTAAAAAACCACCTATAGAATTGAGGTAAATTACAGTCAGTAAGGAAAAGTAGAAAGCATTATTTCAATTTTCTTGTCTGGGGTCGTTTATGTCTTTTAGGGAGGCAGGAATTATATTTGCTAAGAAATTCAGAAAAAGAACACTTACTGCTTTATTTAGGTGCTTCAAGTGTCACATGAGACATGTAAAATTATTCTAAGTATAAAGATAATAGCAATGTAAAACCAATCAGCGTCTTCATTTGGGAGGGAAAACAGAGAATCTGATGTCTGCCTGGTTAAAAGATCCTCTCAGTCTTTTCCTGTTCATAAGGCTTTAGAAACCTGCAACTCTAAGGCCCTAATTGTATCTATTCCATCAAGACAGGGTACATATTTATTTACACCGTCAGGTAAATTCTATTTATTTTCCCTTCTGTACTCATCCCCGCTTGGCCCCATCCCTTGCTATTGTAAATACTTAGACATTTAAAATCCCATCACTCAACATTATCTACATAGTGACTTTCTTCAACAGCCTATGTCCTTTTAACCTTCTGTTATCTGAAAGCTATCCCACCCAGAATCCTGGAATGCTTGAAAACAGGTGGATCTGTTTGCTTAGTATTCTGAGTGTTATCAGAATCTTCATTTTTTGTTTCTTCTTCATTCTGTCTCCTTAATTCTGTATACTTCATTCATTAAAGTCTTCCTGAATACAGATGATGTTTCTAATGAGTAAAAGTTGTTAGAAATGTACGGACTGTGGAGGACAAACAAAGCATTTTGCTTTAAGCATTTTTTCTTGAGGCTAATCACAAAGTCAGTCCTGGGTCTCCATCTGGTGGCCAAACCTTTCACTTTTACATTTTCAAGGGGCTCATCAGTTTTCACTACATTTTCCTGGGGGTGCATTACAAAGATTAAATACATGAAGAATTACCGTAAAAGGATTGTATAAATTCAGAAGATTATAAGTCCATGTAAACAGTAAAGAAATCCAAATTTCTGTAGACAATGCAGTCTAATTTTATGCAGAAAATAAAACAAAGATAGTCGAACTTGAGTAAAGACATTTAGTTACAGATAGAAACTACGGTATTTGACAACACATCAACAATTTTCCTAAATGCAAGGACTTCCGTGAAGAAGCTAAGCAAGCATTTTCCCTTTGAAGGAGGCTTAAGTTCTAGTTGACACAGATAAAGTAAATATAGACTATAGTGTATCTATAGCTGACGTTTGGAGAAAAGGCTGCATTGCTCTGTGGAATGATCACACTAAGAGACTACTATCAAGATCCATTTAAGAGCTCCCCACTCAAAGTGACCACAAGGAAGTGCTTGAAAGCTGCCAATCAAAGGAGCAAAGTGTCCCAATTACTTAATAGCTTAGCTTATTTGAAGAAGAAATAAACATTGAAGGAGGCACACAAGTTGTTCTTAAGAATATTTAGCACTGGTTAACTCTTAGTCAAATGCTTATAGGGAGAGTGGGATCTTTCTGATTCACCTGGAGAAGAGAGTGACAGAAAATCTGAGAGCAGATGAAATCAAAGAGAGTGAGAGACAAAATGTGGGGGAGCTTTAGAGAACTCTAAATTCTAAGGTAGGTCATTAGGGTTTTGGACAGGGTCATCGTTTGCCGTTGACAGTTTTATTTGTAATTGTGGTGTGAGGTGGGGGTGGGTGCAGAACAAGCAGCAGAGATCCCACTGAGATGTCCGTTGCAATCATCTAGGTGAGAAGCTGTAGTTATTTAGTCTTTGATGGTAATAGCAGAGAGAGTAAAATGTAGGAGGGACATTTTATAGGTTAAGCTAATAAGAATATCTATAAAGCATTAGAGAAAGAAAAGCAACTAAGGGATCTAAAATTTCTGACCAGGTATATGTAAAGCCAAATACTGACGCTGAAAAACATTGGGAAATAGATGTTTGACAAAGTGGAGGAGTGAAATGGGAGGGAGGGGGGACAACAACAACAAAATAATTTAACCTGTGAATTCAGGTGATGTGCCTATTAGATATCCATGTAAAGGATCAAGAATATAACAAAATATAAGGGTCCTTCCTTCAAAGGAAATATAAGAAATAGAGTTACAAACTCCAAACCATTGTTCTGTAATTTACATGCTCGGTCATTGGGAAAATGTGCAGGGCCTCCTTAATAGCACCTATCAGAATGAACTGAATACACATCATAGTGAAGTCATAATAACCCAGTGTGTGTGGGCTGATGTCATAACGAAGCGTTTCTAGGCTTGTATCTATATATGAACACACAGCCCAGGCACCATGGTGCATGAAAGAATTTAAGGTTTAGTTACTGAACTGCCCTTTTCAGACTGGATGATAAGCAATCCAGTAAATAAAAAGCTCCAAACAAGGATTCACTTTCTATAATAGCTACTCTCCACATTGCTATACACCAACACCTCATGGTTTGTGGGTACAGTCTACCAGAGCCCAGCAAACCCAATGACCAGAGTGGCTCACAACTGTGCTAGGAGAACTAATTGTATCTGAGTAGATCACTGAGGACAAACAAGATAGGAAGTGGTACTGGGTTAAAAAATTCATGGTCTGAGCCTTGCTTGACCTGCACAGAAACCTCCTTCCTCCAGCTAGACTCTACCTCCCCAGCAATTACACAACCTGCACCACATAGCCAGGAACCAAGTATACAAACACAGGAGCCTGTAAGAGACATTTTCCTCTCCAACTGTAACACTGTGTACAACTATGACTAAGAAAAAAAAAATCTAATACTTTTTCTATCTCCAGCAAAAATATGAGATGCATATGTATATAAATGTATAGCTATATCATATGTAATTTGTGGAATTATTTTAAAAGTGTAAATATTTACCCTTAGCATTTTAAAGATTACATGAAACATGAAAATAGGGAAAAGGGATGTTTTTAGTAGAAAAACTGATCACATCAAATATTATTTCACAATAAAATGTGAAGATTTGAAAAACAATTTACAATTAAAAGTAAGCAGAAATAAATTTATGCTTTTGTCTAAGAGTCTCTACTGCTGTGAAGAGAAACTATAATCACATCAACACAATTAAAGGCTTACAGTTTCAGAGGTTCAGTCCATCATTTTCATAGAGAACAGTATGGCGTCAGTGGAGATGATCACATGACTTGTGAATTGACAGAGGTTACAAAAAATGAGGGTTGTCAGAGACATGACCTGAAAGCCAGAGTAAAGCAAAACACTTTTTTTCCCATACAAACCAATATGATCTAAAGAGATATTTCCCAAGCATTAAACTGTATCATTAACACATGAGCTATGTAAAACAGTCAAACAAAGAAATAGTCCAGACAAGTGGATGTTCACAATTGGTCAATGAATAGGAGTGGAATTGACCATCTTCATTGTTCTACTTGGATGCCATCATTACCATGGTGTGGACTTTGCTTATAATTTCCCTACTTAATAGTATACAATGAGGGCTATTCTACTTTACACTGTGACCACTATGATGATTTATTCTGAGTAGATATGATCAAGTCAAAGTCTAATCATAAGTCAAGCTTGCCAAGTGAAGAATGGCAGAAACAATATTGCCAACACCTCATGGTATACACACAAAGCAGCCCATTCCTTTACCTGCTGAGATGTATGTCACTATTAAAGACTGGAAGGATACAAAGTTCCTGCTCTGAACAAATAAAAAGATAATCAGACATACCAATGAATCATACTTCAGTCTAGGGAAGCTAGGGTGGGTAGGGGAGTGCACAATTAATGGATGTTTGTGGCATGAACATTTAACTTTCAAATTTATTACCCTTAGCATAACGGATAGAGAGCCTCTGCCTTCAGTCCAGGATGGTAACTACAGTATACAGGGAAAAAAGTTCTTATGAGTGGGAAAATCACATCCAGCCTGAGTGAATAAAAATAGCTCCAATAGGCACATAGTAAGTGGCACCAGTAGGAGGTATGGCCTTGTTGAAGTAGGTGTGGCCTTAGTGGAGGAAGTGTGCTCTATCTGTTCCTGCTGCCTGGGGATTCTGATGTAGCGCTCTCAGCTACCTCTCCAGCACCGTGTCTGCCTGCATGCAGCCATGCTTCTTGCCATGACTAAACCTCTGAAACTGTAAACCAGCCCCAATTAAATGCTTTTCACTATAAGAGTTGTCGTGGTTGTGGTGTGGCTTCACAGCAATAGAACCCTATCTTAGCCAGCCTGGCGTCATGCATTCAGTGTGGAGGATGTGGAAGCGCAGTCAGTCCGTTTTCCTATGCTCTTCATCTCGGTATTCAGACATACGTGCAGGAAAACGTACTTCCCAATCTTTCCAAATAAAAGCTTATTTCTTACGTACTTGCCAAAATGGTTCAAGTATATTCAGTTTCTCAATAAAGACTCAAAAACACATGAAACAACAATAACAAAAAAAAAACTGCAAATAAAATGTAAGACTAAATAATCACTATAAATACTCATTACTCTTTATCTGTATAGCAAGAGAAAAAAACTTCAAAGGATGTCTCAGTAAAATCACCAACATCAAGCAATGTCAGTGGATAACAAGTCTATGAGAAAAAGAGAGCATTTCCACCATGACTGGCTAAGTGTTTCCATTGCTGTGAACAGACACCATGACCAAGGCAACTTTTAAAAAGGACAACATTAAATTGGGGCTGGGTTACAGGTTCAGACGTTCAGTCCACTATCACCAAGGCAGGAAGCATGGCAACATCCAGGCAGGCATGGCACTGGAGGAGCTAAGAGTTCTACATCTTGTTTCTGAAGGCAAACAGGAGAAGACTGACTTCCAGCAAGCTAGAAGAAAGTTCTCTGAAAGCCCATCCCCACAGTGACACACTTCCTCCAACAAGGTCACACCTCCTAATAGTGCTACTCCCTGGGCCAAGCATATGCAAACCACCACAAAGACTAAGTAAACTGATGTGATCACTGGAAGGACTACCTGTCAATGTGAGGAAAATGAAGTATGTCTATGAGCTGTAGTCTTAGCACACCACTCAAACACATATTTGGTTTCTCAAGGACACATGTGCGACAAAAACTTCAAACCATAAACTACCAAGCAAGAGGTGATAAACTAGTCACTTCAAATTTAAGGAACCATTCAACAGAACTGTATGTGTTGTGGTGCTGTTTCATATGCATATGGTGTGAGCTAATTAACACTGTCAACCTTGTGAACATTGCCTGTTACATCACATGAAGTAAGAATGTTTGAGATCATCACTCTCAGCAGATACCACACATAGATGGCAACCATTGACTACACTCACAAACAAACTGCATTTACTGAATGCACTGTTTGTATAACTGAAGCTTTGTGGTCTTTGATCAATTCCTCTCCCATCTTGCCATCCTCAAAATCCTCAAACCCTGACAACCCCATTTCTCTTCCCTTATTCTGTGAGTTTGGCTGTTTCAGATAATACATACAAGAGACACCATTAACTCTTTGTCCATTCAGCTCATTTTACTTTAACATACTGTCCTCCTGGTATATGTATGATTTCTTTCACTTTTTTTTGCCTGAAGAATGCTCTTTGTATATGTGATATTTTCTTTGTTCATTTATCCATCAATAGGTGCTCAGTAGTCACATTTCTATTGAAGCAATAAAACATCATGGCCAAAATGACTTACAAAAGAAACAGTTTAGTTTGACTTTTGGCTCCTGAGGGGGAGGCCATAATACCATGGGATGCCATGCCATCAGGTTCAGGAAGCTGAGAATTCACATCTTCAACTATAAATCAGGGAAAGCACATGGGAACTAGGGCAAGGCTATAGATTCTCAAAGCCCACACCCAGTGACATACTTCCTCTAGCAAGGTTCAACCTCATAAAATGTGGCCTGCCCATGCAGCACCACCAACTGTCCCCAAGTGCTCCAATGCTTGAGTGTATAGGAGAGGAGGGAAGCACTCATTCAAACCATCACAAGGCATTGCCATTGTTTCAAAATCTTGGCTATAATGAGCAGACACAGGAATGCATCTACACAGCTCCTCAGTATGATAATTTCTGTTGTGAGACCAGAATCTCACATTCTCTAATCTTCATTAAAAATTGTTACTTTTGTCATACACATTTGTAATAACACACAAAAAGGTGTGAGGTGAAAAAAAAAAAAGGTGTGGGGTAGCCATGTTATCAAAAGATATCTATAGATGAATATCATTTGTACCAAAATTCCAATCACATCTTTCACAGAAATAGAAAATAAAATCCTAAAATTCATATGGGAGTACAGAAGCCCAAGAATATTTGGACATGGTGGTACTCACCTATAGTTCCAGAACTTGTAGGTGCAGGCAGGAGGATCAACAGCTCATGGCCAGCCTCAGCTACAAAGCAACCCTGAGGCCAACTGCACCACAAAATGAAACCTTGTCTCAAGAAAAACCATCAGGTAGAGGCAGGCAGATCTCTGTGAGTTCAAGGTCACTGTGGCCTACAGAATGAGTTCTAGGACAGCCAAAGCTACACAGAGAAACTTTATCTCCAAGAAAAACAAAACGAAACACACACACAACAAAAACAAAAAGTAAGAATAAAGTTAAAAATTAATGGCCAAAGCAATTCTGATTAAAGAACAACACTGGCAATAACTGGCCTCAAATTGTACTACAGAGCCATAGAGACAAAGACAGCATGATCCTACTGTAAACAGATACTTATATCAATAGACTAGAAGAATAAAGGCTCCAGAAATAAACTCACACAGCTACAGCCACATGATTCTTAACAAAAGTGCCAAAAACATACTTTGGAGAAAGGATGGCTTCTTTAATAAATGGAAAAAAAATAAGATGTCTATATTTAGGATACATGAATAACAAACCAACCTCTCACTCTATATAGAAATCAACTAAAAATATGTCAAAGACATAAAGACTTAGAAAATAACGAGACATCCGGCACCCTCCCAGTCGGAGGACAGTGACCTGCCCTGCAGGGAGCGCCATCTTGGCTCCGGGACTCCACCGAGCTTAGTCTGTACAGGTCAGAGTGGGGACCACGGGGGCAGACGGCTTCTGGGACAGGCGGGAGCCACAGAGCTGCTGAGGCAGCACCCTTTAGGGGCCGCAGACATCCGGCACCCTCCCAGTCGGAGGACAGTGACCTGCCCTGCAGGGAGCGCCATCTTGGCTCCGGGACTCCGCTGAACTTAGTCTGTACAGGTCAGAGTGAGGACCACAGAGGCAGACAGCTTCTGGGACAGGCGGGAGCCACAGAGCCGCTGAGGCAGCACCCTTTTGGGGCCGCAGACATCCGACACCCTCCCAGCCGGAGGACAGTGACCTGCCCTGCAGGGAGCGCCATCTTGGCTCCGGGACTCCGCCGAACTTAGTCTGTACAGGTAAGACTGAGGACCACAGAGGCAGACAGCTTCTGGGACAGGCGGGAGCCACAGAGCCGCTGAGGCAGCACCCTTTTGGGGCCACAGACATCCGGCACCCTCCTAGCTGGAAGACAGTGGTCTGCCCTGCACAGGAGCCCTCTGCCTCAGGAGCAGGGAGCACATCTTGGATCCAGGACTCCACTGAACTTAGGAACTTAGTCTGCACAGCTGAGAGTGTGTACCACAGAAGCCTACAGCTTCTGTGACCTGCCAAAGCAACACAGCATCTGGGAAAGGTCCTGTTTTCCGCCTTCTTCTTCGGCCAGGAGGAGGTCCAAACCCCAGATATCTGTACACCTTCCCTTTAAGAGGAAAGCTTGTCAGCAGGGAGTGCTCTAACCACTGAAACTCAGAGGAGAGAGCCTGTCTCCCAGGTCTGCTGACAGAGGATACTCAGAATCCCCAGAAGAACAACCTCTGAACAGAGACAACTATAAAAACTCCAGAGATTACCAGATGGCGAGAGGTAAAGGTAAGAATCTTACTAACAGAAACCAAGACCACTCACCATCAACAGGACCCAGCACTCCCACTTCGCCCAGTCCAGGGCACCCCAACACACCTGAAAAACTAGACCTGGATTTAAAAGCATATCTCATGATGATGGTAGAGGACATCAAGAAGGACTTTAAAGAACTACAGGAGAACATGGCTAAAGAGTTACAAGTCCTTAAAGAAAAACAGGAAAACACAACCAAACTGGTAGAAGTCCTTAAAGAGAAACAGGAAAACACATCCAATCAGATGATGGAAATGAACAAAACCATACTAGACCTAAAAAGGGAAGTAGACACAATAAAGAAAACCCAAAATGAGGCAACACTGGAGATAGAAACCCTAGGAAAGAAATCTGGAACCATAGATGCAAGCATCAGCAACAGAATACAAGAGATGGAAGAGAGAATCTCAGGTGCAGAAGATTCCATAGAGAACATGGGCACAAAAATCAAGGAAAATGGAAAATGCAAAAAGATCCTAACTCAAAACATCCAGGAAATACAGGACACAATGAGAAGACCAAACCTACGGATAATAGGAGTGGATGAGAATGAAGATTTTCAACTCAAAGGACCAGCAAACATCTTCAACAAAATTATAGAAGAAAACTTCCCAAATCTAAAGAAAGAGATGCCCATGAACATACAAGAAGCCTACAGAACTCCAAATAGGCTGGACCAGAAAAGAAATACCTCCCGACACATAATAATCAGAACAACAAATGCACTAAATAAAGATAGAATACTAAAAGCAGTAAGAGAAAAAGGCCAAGTAACATATAAAGGCAAGCCTATCAGAATTACACCAGATTTTTCACCAGAGACTATGAAAGCCAGAAGATCCTGGACAGAGGTTATACAGACACTAAAAGAACACAAATTCCAGCCCAGGCTACTATACTCAGCCAAACTCTCAATTAACATAGATGGAGAAACCAAAGTATTCCACGACAAAACCAAATTCACACATTATCTCTCCACGAATCCAGCCCTTCAAAGGATAATAACAGAAAAAAACCAATACAAGGACAGGAACCACGCCCTAGAAACAAGAAGAAGGTAATCCCTCAACAAACCTAAAAGAAGACAGCCACAAGAACAGAATGCCAACTTTAACAACAAAAATAACAGGAAACAACAATTACTTTTCCTTAATATCTCTTAATATCAATGGACTCAACTCCCCGATAAAAAGACATAGACTAACAAACTGGCTACACAAACAAGACCCAACATTTTGCTGCTTACAAGAAACTCATCTCAGAGAAAAAGATAGACACTACCTCAGAATGAAAGGCTGGAAAACAATTTTCCAAGCAAATGGTCTGAAGAAACAAGCTGGAGTAGCCATTCTAATATCAGATAAGATTGACTTCCAACCCAAAGTCATCAAAAAAGACAGGGAGGGGCACTTCATACTGATCAAAGGTAAAATCCTCCAAGAGGAACTATCAATCCTGAATATCTATGCTCCAAATACAAAGGCAGCCACATTCATTAAAGAAACTTTAGTAAATCTCAAAGCACACATTGCACCTCATACAATAATAGTGGGAGACTTCAACACACCACTTTCACCAATGGACAGATCATGGAAACAGAAACTAAACAGGGACACAGTGAAACTAACAGAAGTTATGGATCAAATGGATCTGGCAGATATCTACAGAACATTTTACCCTAAAACAAAAGGATACACCTTCTTCTCAGCACCTCATGGTACCTTCTCCAAAATTGACCACGTAATTGGGCACAAAACAGGACTCAACAGATACAAAAACATTGAAATTGTCCCATGCATCCTATCAGATCACCATGGACTAAAGCTGATCTTCAATAACAAAATAAATAATAGAAAGCCAACCTTCACGTGGAAACTGAACAACACTCTTCTCAATGATACCTTGGTCAAGGAAGGAATAAAGAAAGAAATTAAGGACTTTTTAGAGTTCAATGAAAATGAAGCCACAACATACCCAAACTTATGGGACGCAATGAAAGCATTTCTAAGAGGAAAACTCATAGCTCTGAGTGCCTCCAAAAGGAAACTAGAAAGAGCACACATTAGCAGCTTGACAACACACCTAAAAGCACTAGAACAAAAGGAAGCAAATTCACCCAAGAGGAGTAGACGGCAGGAAATAATCAAACTCAGGGGTGAAATCAACCAAGTGGAAACAAGAAAAACTATTCAAAGAATCAACCAATCAAGGAGCTGGTTCTTTGAGAAAATCAACAAGATAGATAAACCCTTAGCCAGACTCACTAGAGGGCACAGGGAAAGCATCCTAATTAACAAAATCAGAAATGAAAAAGGAGACATAACAACAGATCCTGAAGACATCCAAAACACCATCAGATCCTTCTACCAAAGGCTATACTCAACAAAACTGGAGAACCTGGATGAAATGGAGAAGTTCCTAGACAGATACCAGGTACCAAACTTGAATCAAGATCAGGTTAATGATCTAAACAGCCCTATATCCCCCAAAGAAATAGAAGCAGTCATTAATAGTCTCCCAACCAAAAAAAAGCCCAGGACTAGATGGGTTTAGTGCAGAGTTCTATCAGACCTTCAAAGAAAATCTAATCCCAGTTCTTCACAAACTATTCCACAAAATAGAAACAGAAGGTACTCTACCCAACTCATTCTATGAAGCCACAATTACTCTGATACCTAAACCACAAAAAGACCCAACAAAGATAGAAAACTTCAGACCAATATCCCTTATGAATATTGATGCAAAAATCCTCAATAAAATTCTTGCTAACCGAATCCAAGAACACATCAAAACAATCATCCATCCTGACCAAGTAGGTTTCATCCCAGGGATGCAGGGATGGTTCAATATACGGAAATCCATCAACGTAATCCAGTATATAAACAAACTCAAAGACAAAAACCACATGGTCATCTCCTTAGATGCGGAAAAAGCATTTGACAAGATCCAACACCCATTCATGATAAAAGTCTTGGAAAGATCAGGAATTCAAGGCCCATACCTAAACATGATAAAAGCAATCTACAGCAAACCAGTAGCCAACATCAAAGTAAATGGTGAGAAGCTTGAAGCAATCCCTCTAAAATCAGGGACTAGACAAGGCTGTCCACTTTCTCCATACCTATTCAACATTGTACTTGAAGTCCTAGCCAGAGCAATTCGACAACAAAAGGAGATCAAAGGGATACAAATTGGAAAAGATGAAGTCAAAATATCACTTTTTGCAGATGATATGATAGTATATATAAGTGACCCTAAAAATTCCACCAGAGAACTCCTAAGCCTGATAAACAGCTTCGGTGAAGTAGCTGGATATAAAATTAACTCAAACAAATCAATGGCCTTTCTCTACACAAAGAATAAACAGGCTGAGAAAGAAATTAGGGAAACAACACCCTTCTCAATAGTCACAAATAATATAAAATATCTTGGCGTGACTCTAACTAAGGAAGTGAAAGATCTGTATGATAAAAACTTCAAGTCTCTGAAGAAAGAAATTATAGAAGATCTCAGAAGATGGAAAGATCTCCCATGCTCATGGATTGGCAGGATCAACATTGTAAAAATGGCTATCTTGCCAAAAGCAATCTACAGATTCAATGCAATCCCCATCAAAATTCCAAATGAATTCTTCAACGAATTAGAAAGTGCAATCTGCAAATTCATCTGGAATAACAAAAAACCTAGGATAGCAAAAACTCTTCTCAAGGATAAAAGAACCTCTGTTGGAATCACCATGCCGGACCTAAAGCTCTACTACAGAGCAATTGTGATAAAAACTGCATGGTACTGGTATAGTGACAGACAAATAGACCAATGGAATAGAATTGAAGACCCAGAAATGAACCCACACACCTATGGTCACTTGATCTTCGACAAGGGAGCTAAAAACATCCTTTGGAAGAAAGACAGCATTTTCAACAAATGGTGCTGGCACAACTGGTTGTTAACATGTAGAAGAATGCTAATCGATCCATTCCTATCTCCTTGTACTAAGGTCAAGTCTAAGTGCATCAAGGAACTTCACATAAAACCAGAGACACTGAAACTTATAGAGGAGAAAGTGGGGAAAAGCCTTGAAGATATGGGCACAGGGGAAAAATTCCTGAATAGAACAGTAATGGCTTGTGCTGTAAGATCGAGAATTGACAAGTGGGACCTCATGAAACTACAAAGCTTCTGCAAGGCTAAAGACACCATCAATAAGACAAAAAAACCACCAACAGATTGGGAAAGGATCTTCACCTATCCTAAATCAGACAAGGGACTAATATCCAATATATATAAAGAACTCAAGAAGGTGGACTCCAGAAAGTCAAATAACCCCATTAAAAAATGGGGCTCAGAACTGAACAAAGAATTCTCACCTGAGGAATACCGAATGGCAGAGAAACACCTGAAAAAATGTTCAACATCCTTAATCATCAGGGAAATGCAAATCAAAACAACCCTGAGATTCCACCTCACACCAGTCAGAATGGCTAAGATCAAAAATTCAGGTGACAGCAGTTGCTGGCGAGGATGTGGAGAAAGAGGAACACTCCTCCATTGTTGGTGGGATTGCAAGCTTGTACAACCACTCTGGAAATCAGTCTGGCGGTTCCTCAGAAAATTGGACATAGTACTACCGGAGGATCCAGCAATACCTCTCCTGGGCATATATCCAGAAGATGTCCCAACCAGTAAAAAGGACACATGTTCCACTATGTTCATAGCAGCCCTATTTATAATAGCCAGAAGCTGGAAAGAACCCAGATGTCCCTCAACAGAGGAATGGATACAGAAATTATGGTACATTTACACAATGGAGTACTACTCAGCTATTAAAAAGAATGAATTTATGAAATTCCTAGCCAAATGGATGGACCTGGAGGGCATCATCTTGAGTGAAGTAACACAATCACAAAAGAACTCACACAATATGTATTCATTGATAAGTGGATATTAGCCCAAAACTTAGGATACCCAAGATTTAAGATACAATTTGCTAAACGCATGAAACTCAAGAAGAATGAAGACCAAAGTGTGGACACTGTGCACCTTCTTAGAATTGGGAACAAAACACCCAGGGAAGGAATTACAGAGACAAAGTTCGTAGCGGTGATGAAAGGATTGACCATTTAGAGACTGCCGTATCCAAGGATCCATCCCATAATCAACTTCTAAACGCTGACACCATTGCATACACTAGCAAGATTTTGCTGAAAGGACCCAAATATAGCTGTCTCTTGTGAGACGATGCTGGGGCCTAGCAAACACAGGAGTGGATGTTCACAGTCAGCTATTGGATGTATCACAGGGCTCCCAATGGAGAAGCTAGAGAAAGTACCCAAGGAGCTAAAGGGATCTGCAACCCTATTGTTGGAACAACATGATGTACTAACCAGAACCCCGGAGCTCTTGTCTCTAGCTGCATATGTATCGAAAGATGGCCTAGTCAGCCATCAATGGAAAGAGAGGCCCATTGGACTTGCAAACTTTATATGCCCCAATATAGGGGAATGCCAGGGCCAAAAGAATGGGAATGGGTGGGTAGGGAAGTGGGGGGCGCTATGGGGGACTTTTGGGATAGCATTGGAAACGTAATTGAGGAAAATATGTAATAAAAATATTAAAAAAAAAATAAAAAATAAAAAAAAGTTTAAAAAAAAAAAAAGAAAAAAGAAAATAACACCAAGAGCTGACAGGATTGCATGAAATTAAAAGGCTTCTTTGCAGCAAAGAAAATAATAAACAAAGTGAAGGGAGAGAGCCTACAGATCAGAAAAACATTTTCACCAGCCTTTCTTCTGGTCATGAATTAATATCTGGAACTCCAAAAATTAAATACAGAAGAAAAATACTCAAATAAATAAGTAGGCAACTGAGCTGAAAAGAGGAAATTTGAAATATCAACAAAATGCCTTATAGTGTACTAGTAAGATTATAGAAAGAAACTGTATGTGTATTGTATATGTACAATAGATAGGTGCATAATAACATATTATAGAACTATTACTTCCAAAACACCAAAAGTAGACAAAACCATAAAAAGGAATGGGCAAGTTATGGCATACTCATTATATTCCAATGCTACATGGCTGTGAAAGTTAATAGTTCATGACTACCTGCATCGAAGTGTATGAACCTCGAAACTCTAGTAATGAGCAAATGAGTCAGAAGAACACATAAAACGAGCCTCCATTTGACAAGGCAAGGAGGTATCAAATAGAAAATCCAGACCTAGATTCCAGAATATATGAGATTTAATTCATTGTGATGTTTGTTGTTCAATTCTATAGATGGGGAATGGGTTGATTGATAGTCACAGCCAAAAATTTGTCTTCAAAAGTATTATTTCATCCCTAAGTTATACTGTCGCATCAGCCCTCAACCACCAAGAACGACACGACCACCAGTTCTTCTAACAGCAGTTTATTCAGCAAGCTTCAGTCTTCATCTCTCCCCCCCCCCCCCCCCCCCGTCTTCATCTCTCTCTCTCCCGAACCCCGGGCCTCTCACTCTTTTTTTTTTTTTTTTTTTTTTTGGTTTTTCGAGACAGGGTTTCTCTGTATAGCCCTGGCTGTCCTGGAACTCACTTTGTAGACCAGGCTGGCCTCAAACTCAGAAATCCGCCTGCCTCTGCCTCCCAAGTGCTGGGATTAAAGGCGTGCGCCACCACAGCCCCGCCCTCTCACTCTTATATAATCTCAGGTCCCATCCACTCACGGCAGGCCACGTCACCTCACCAGGCACCGGCTTCAGCCAATCAGGGTGGCAGGGGCACATCTCCACCAAATATGGACTTGTTTACACCACCAGCTCTGCATCCGGCAGGCATCAGGGAGGTTACAGCCTCCTACATTATACCACAGCTAAAAACAAATTATAGCTGGCCATAACTTTCCAGGTTTGTTTGAAACTGATCCATGTGTTCGCCCAATCTAGGAGAGCTAAATAACTTATAAGATGCATTTATTTGATGCTATTGGAGGGCAAGCAAGGAGAAGAGTAGAAGCAAACTCTGAGAAAGAACAAGCACCTCGTGCTTCACACAGCTTTACCCAGAGGGGGCCAGCAGAGAAAAATGCTGGGAACTGAAAATCTGAGAAGGTGGCCAAAGAGCAACCAAACTTATGGAGCTGGGAAACAACAGCATTGCATATCTTCTCAATAGGGCAGAGTCCCAGAAACCCTTCAAGACTTCCTATGGAGACCAGCACCAACCTCGAGGATAAGAATGAACCAACAGAGTAAGCATAGCACCAAGACACGTCAGTTCCTGCCATGTTTAGAGTAGTCTGTGTTTAGCAAAAGTATCTCATCCAAGACAAGATGATGTCGCTGGCTTCCCCAAACAGTGTTTTGTAGTCAATCAAAAGTGAACAATATAATGCTTAGCAGAAAACCAACAGAACAAAACAAACAAGTCAGGCAATTCTGATCCTGGAGAGATTAAATAGGATGTGGGGTGACTGATTTGCATAGCCAAGGTCAAGATAAAATGGAGATTCTTTTTAAAAAAGAACAGGAACGATGTGAAAAACTCTGATGAAAATCACAGACCCGAGAATTCAGTACTGAGTTCAGAATATGTTGAGTTACACAGAGCTATAGGAAGATATGTAGACTGCAACAGAGCACAAAGGGGTGAGAAAAGAAGGAAACTGTGTGGGATGTGGAACAGTCAAAACCTTTAGCATGGTGGTGGCTGGGCTCTCACGCAAGAGAGAGAGGTAAGGGATGCAGTAAATATTTAACGATTTCATGTCTAAGGAGTCAACAAAACAGAACTTCAAAAATTATTAAAATGTGTGGGGCGGGGAGGAGGTGTGGGATGTGGAGCAGAGGGAGGGTGGAAGGGGGGTGCGGGGAATGGAATATGGAGTGTAAAAAATAAATTAAAAATTAAATTAAATTTTAAAAATATGATCACACTCCAAACAGAAGAATTAAAAAGCTACAAGCAGAGACATATTATACAAACATTTTTTTATAATGAAGATGGATTCTTAAGAACAAACAGGGGAGAAGGCAGGATAATTATTTTAAAAGAAAACCAGTCAGATTTAAAGCTGAATTCTCAACATCAAATGGAAGTCTGACTATAACAAGATGTCCTTAAACATCTGAAAGGTGAGTAGAACACTATGGATTGATCACCTAAATTATCAATTGAGAATTCCAATGAAAATAAATGTTTGGGCATGTATGTGAGCTTGTTTCCAGAAAGGTTTAACTAGGTAACGCAGACCCACACTAAAGGTGGGCTATGCTATTCCATGGGGTCCAAGAGATGAAGTGAGCTGAACACCAGCTCTCCTCTGTCACACCTTTCCCTGCTCTCATGAACCAAAACTAAGAGCACAGCAAACAACTTCTTCCCTTGGATTGTTCTGTCCAGGATTTGGTTGAAACAATAATTTTAAAAAGGACTAATATAATAACTAAAGGGTAAAAGCAGTAAGTCTATTATCAAGTGAGGAATTATACCTTGCTCACTATCTGATATAAAAATGAAGGATGAACATTAGCAAGATATAAAATACATAACATCATTTCAAGAACTGTTTGGAACACTACACCACCCATTACACCCATTATATATCTTTGCATGTATATACACACAGCATTAATGATGTGGATCCACAGTATGTGGATCACTGAGCAAGTGTCAACAAATTTAAAAGAATTTAACTTTATTCAGAAAAATTCTATGACATTGATGGAGTTAGTTTGGGGGAAAGGGGAAAAAGAAATGTTCATAGTCTTGGAAAGCAACTGTTTTGTTGTTTTAGTTTTGGGGTTGGGTTTTTGGGGATTTGGGGGGACTCGTTTTGGTTTTAGTTTTTGTTATGAATCATGGTTTATATTAGTTTAGTTTTGATTGGTGTGATAAAACACCATGGGCCAAAAGCAATTCAGGGAGAAAAGGGTGTGCTTGGATTATAAGTCCTAATTACAATTCATCAGAAAGAGAAGTCTGGACTCAAGGCAGGAACCTGAAAACAGGAACTGAGGCAAAGTCCAAGGTGGCTGGCTCCCAGAGGCTTGCTCAGCTTGTTTTCTTACATGCCCTAGGCCTACCTGCCCAGGAATGGCACTATCCAAAGGGAGCTGGGTCCTTCCAAAACAATCATTAATCAAGAAAATGTCCCCATGGACATGTCTAAAGGCTAATCTGATTAGGGCATTGTGGGCCATGATAGGCAGCCTATTTTGGTTGAACAAGGCTTGCTCCAGTTACCCAGTAGAAAACTCTACAAGGGACAGAAAAGCGAGCCATGTTCCCAGAGTCAGGTACCTGACACCACAGAGCCCCCAACTCCATAATTCTGTAACTATAAGTCATGCAGACAATGTCCCAAGCTTCTGGCATTCTGGCTAGACTCCACCCCACAGTTACCTGACTATAGCCAGGTATGCTCCTCCCCACAGTTACCTGATAGCCCAGTCCAGTATAAAAGGAGCTGCTTGGCCCCTCCTCACTTTCGCCTTTCTTACTCTCTAGCCCTCCTTCTCTCTCTCCCTTCCCCCATCTCTCCACATGGCCATGGCCGGTGGTCTCCCTCTTTCTACCTTCTCTCTTTCTTTCTGCCTTTCTACAATAAAGCTCTAAAACCACACACTGTCTTTGCTCATCAAGGCCCACCATGCTTGAAAGATGGGATAGGCTTTCCCCTAAAGAGTCACGTATATGCAATAGTGTCTGGTTTGGTGGTTGTATATGGGAGGAGGATCAACAATATGAACTAACCAGTACCCTCCAGAACTGTGTCTCTAGTTGCATATGTAGCAGAGGATGACCTAGTCGGCCATAAATGGGAGTAGAGGACCTTGGTCTTGCGAAGATCATATGCCCCAGTACATGGAAATGCAGGGGCCATGAAGCAAGAGTGGGTGGGTTGGGGAGCAGGGTTGGGGAGGGTATAGGGGACTTTAGGGATAGCATTTGAAATGTAAATGAAAAAAATATCTAATTAAAAAAAAACAGAAAAACAAAGTCTTTCTTATTGAAAATAAATGTTTACACACATACACACACACACAAAGTCGCATCTAACCTCCCACCGAAAGGCCTTCCTGCGCTCCAGCCATAGACCGAACCAAGGAATCTCGCCCACATGGGAACCACACAGCGCCCCCCTCTCCCACTGCCCTCTCCTCCCTTCAGCTCTGAAGCTTACCGAGCCCCCCCCCCCACACACACCAGGGCACCCATTCTGTTCTCAGCTCTTCCGAGGTGTCCAGCGGTGTCTGGGATACCTGAGATTGAGAACCTGGTACCTAAGGACTGCCCCTTGTCCATCCCCCATGGGCTGAGTCAGTAGCTTCCTACAGCCAGACACCCACTCGGGGCCACCTGGAAAGCATGTAGCAGTACTTCGGTGTTTGCCCACCCGGAGCACCGGACCAGATGAGGGTTTTGTCCCACTCCCTCTTTCCCCCATGCCCTCTGCCCCGCAGGGCATCTTCTCATTTGAGGTCTCCTCTTTCCAAATAACTCTAGCTTATGTCAAGTTGACAAAAACCTAACTAGCACATAGTTTAAGAGAGAAATGTAAATTTAAAATTTGAAAGTGAATGATAATGAAAATAAAACATGGAATCATCCTGAAAAGTTGGGGAAAGAAGATCCAAAAATTTCCAAAGGGAAGAAACAAAAAGAAATGCATTTGTCCTTTATACAACCAGAACCTTTATACCTAGCATCATTCTCAAATAAAAGGAAGCAGAGCTCCTACACATGTGGATAATTTCAGATCTGGAGTATCTCTTAGTGCTAAAGGGAAAAATTAATGTTAAAAGACAAACATTATGGGACTGTCTTAGTTAGGGTTTTATTGCTGTAAAAAAAAATAACATCATCATGGCAATTTTTATAAAGGACAGCACTTAACTGGGGCTGGCTTACAGTTCAGAGGTTTAGTCCATTATCATCAAGGCAGGCATGCAGGCAGGCATGAAGCTGAAGAAGGAGCTGAGAGTTCTACATCTTGTTTAGCAGGCAGTAGGAAGAGACAGACACTGGGTCTAGCTTGAGCATTTGAAACCTCAAAGCCCACCCCCAGTGACACACTTCCTCCACAAGGCCACACCTCCTAATAGTACTATTCTCTATGACCCTCATTCAAACCACTATAGGGACAAGAGTATAAGATGAAAGATCTTCTAACAGCCCAATTTAGAATTATCTAAGTCACAATATAGCCCTAGGTTATACCCTAAAATGTCACGTAAATGTCTATGAGTTCATACTGACATAAGAGAGATGAGAGAGAGAGAGAGAGAGAGAGAGAGAGAGAGAGAGAGAGAGAGAGAGAGAGAGAGAGAGAGACTGCTGTGTAGAAGAAGTTAGTTTAGTAATTTATGTGAATAATCTCCTCAGAGAGGAGCATAACTTCTACCATTGTGTGTAAGCCTGATGAAGGAAAAGTCTCATCAAGACGACATCAGCCTGGAGACCAAGATTTGTTTACACCATTACAGTTGTCATGCAAATAGTAAGCACCCTTGATGGCATGTGGTGAGATCATAACACTGTTTAAAAGATTGTAAGAGAATATCATGAAAAATTTGTGATAGTAAATCTGAAATCTTCCGATTAAATATTGATGAAAGTCAATAAGAAAAGATTTACCTCATAGAAAATGTAATTCTCAAGATAATAGAGATCAATAAACATATAACATTTGATTTACTTGCAGAGAGATGAATAATGCAACCACCACAAGATAATATCATCCTATTCATCAAAATAGCTACAATGAAAACATGGTGAAAATTCAAGTCTGAGCACCCTGATAGCACTCCTAAAAGTATGAAGGGATAGACCACTTAGCAAAAACAGGGCTTTACTAAAAATCTATCTGTTTCCTGTGAACTGTTGGCTTCTCTCTCAAGTTTATATCCTGCTGGAAGAATAATGCACAAGAATGTCCACGACTCCATGGAGTCATGGATTAGGAGCCCAAACATCCACCAACAGCCTAACAGAAGGAGCCACTGGGTGGAATATCGAGTAGCAGGGACAGGAAACAGGCTGCTCTACAACAGATAGAGAAAACATGAGCAAGAGAAACTATATTAAAGAGAAGAATGGTAGTGGTCAGTGGTTGGAGGTGGAGGAGTAGAAAAGACATTGGCAAAGGTAACAGGAGATGTTTAGACAGGAGAAAGACTAGTGAGCTCTGCAGTGACTGTTAAGTCATGATGTATCCTTGGATTTGCTAAGAAAGTTGATCTACAGTGCCATTGAGAAAGAGGAAAAGGCATCTATGTTGATTACGTTAAGTGTAGTAATCACATCGCAATGTATACAACTCTCATTACACTGTATAAGTTATGAGTGTACAATTTAGTCAACTTTTTTCAGTAGAGAAGCAAATAAAGTGGGGTTTAAAAGAAAGCCTATTAGCCATCACGGTGGCACATAACTGTAAACCCCATACTTGGGAGACAGACTACTGGTAGTCAGTGGCTAGCCAGGTTTACATATGAAAACCTTGTAAATAAATAATATACAAATTAGCTTATATCAAGGTGTGCAACCACCAAGTCTAACTACTGTGTTTGGCTTTAGGAGTTACTGAGGAGGTGGAAGGTGGAGGAGGCAATTACCATGGACAGCACAGTAGCCTCTAATCACCAGGGACTTCAGTGGAGCAGTCAGGAGTGGCAGGATTCCTTCTGAGTAGCCAGTTGGTGAAGACTCAGCTTGACTCTTTTCTTTCTATGATCCTTTAGTAATACACTTTGGCTGTGCACATTATACTTTAATTTTTAAGTTTATTAAAAAAAAAAGCTCTAGCTGAATTAATATTTCAATGTAAAAGTCAAACACAGAAGAGGGAACCTGGAAGACTATAAGCCATGTAACTACCCCATAAGAAAGAGTTTAATTATATGTGAACATCCAGAGTCACAATATTAAAAGTAGATATGATTGATTACAGTATGGTCTAACGCTTTCTTATGAACTTTCCTATTAAAATACCTGTATATTGCATGATGTCTCTCATGCAAAAGGCAAAGATCACACGATTCAGACAACAATAAAATCAGAAGCAACAAACACAGGAAGTTTCTAAGATTCTCCAGCAATCAGAAAACTGAAAATAATTACTTTAGACTTCTCATCAGAGTGAAATGTTTAAGTGATTTAAAAAACCTAATGTTGCTGTAGGACGTGAGGGGTATTAATCTGCTTCAGCACAATGGTGATCTCTCTAAGTATACATCCATCACACTGTTTATCTTACCAATCTCCACTATTCAAAGGCCCTCAGTAAAGCTGGAGCAAAACATTAGTGGCACAAATGAAGTGAGATTGTGTTTACATATAGACATTTCAGCTGTGCTGGTGGGAATGTGTGAACATCTATCTATTAAATGGGTACATTCCTTTGTCCCAGCAATTTCACTGACAAGGAGTTATCCTGGAGAGATGAATTATCCTATGTAAGGGAATTCACAGCTGGATTCATTGTGGCAAAGAGCCACAATGGGTCCTGAAAACAAAATTAAAGCACACACATAAAGATAAATACCAAATTGCCCTTAAAAAGAATAATTACTAATATGTTACCTATCTTAGAAAGACTTCTAGGAGATATATTGAAACGCAGAAAAATGTATTTTTCTAAAACACAGAAAAATGTACACATTATCCTTGTATATTTACAGGGCCTCTTCACTCATGAGATGAGCTATACACATGGAACAAATTTAAAATATTGTCATCACTTTACCTCAAGGAAGTAAGAAAGGGAGGCCTGGAGACCCAAAGGAACAAAGGGAAATAACTGCCTCGGGAAAAAGAAAAACAAACAAACAACCTACATCCCATAATGAATGGGAGACAGTCGGTCGTGTTTGCTAAATTATTTATCAGCATAATATTTATCCTCAAAAGTATGCTTGGCCCACTTTAGGCATACCAAATGTTTTTATTTAAGATTTAAATTATATAAAAATTAAGGAAAAGCAGTTAGATAGAGGCTGAGCTGTTCAGAGCCCTTGCTGCTCTTTCAGAGTTCCCAGCACCCAGTTACAGGCTGAGAGCTGCCTGTATCTTCAGGTCCAGGGTATCGAGTTCTCTCTCTTCTGGCCTTCATAGGCACCCGCACATATACACATAAATACAAAACAGTTTTACAATAGAGATGGCTAAATGAAATTCATACAGTTCCAAAGACCACTAGGTGTCAGCAACATCCCCCCAGAATTATAGACTTGTTCTTAACTATGGGAAAGCTGCCACTTTTATCCACAAGCCCGACCAAAGCATGTGTAGCTCATACATTTTCAAAACTATGTCTAGATTATCAGGAGATGAATTAACTCTCTAAAGACAGACTGGAGGTCTTATTAATAGGCAAGGCATCAACATGGCTTTAATACATTCCCCATTTACTGAGATACCTACATTCTTTTATCATTATTTTGCTCATGAAGCAGTCTTGCAGTCTTTTAAAAGGTATCCATGCTTAATATTCAGTAAATCAAGATGCATTTATCTCATATATTGCGTGTAAAATATGGAGACAAATTGAAACAATCACATTTATTGAGTTTTTTTTTTTCATGGCATAAGAGAACACAAAGCCAATCAAATGAAATACAAGAAATAAAGCAATACAAACTCATACACAGCTGCGCATCAGCTATCACCAGACTTACTATCTCAAAGTTAAACAGGGAAGCAAGACAACCACCAAGCAGCTAAAACTGCTGTTACAAGCCTTCCTCAGAAGCTCATATTTTATTCATTACCAAGTCTCTTCATATTACTATGAGAAGAGAGCTAATGAATCTTCAGAGGTTTATCAGTCACCCACTTTGGCCCATTTACTACCTCAAAGATTCGGATTCAGAAGTTCATGGATCCTGGATCTTGTGAATGGGCAGAATGGAGTTGGCGTGTATCACAGAATGTTCACACCCTCAGTGAGGGGGGTAACAACTGTCTGGGGCTTGACCTATTGACTAAAGCCCCTGTACCCATGGGACTTGGGTTTGTCAGAATTTGGCTGAGTCTGGTAGTTGGGTTTCTCAAACAATGATCCACAGTATCAGGTGCAAATACTCCAGAAAATAAGGCAAAAATCTGAATCATTTATGACCCAGACTTGTAGAGTGGCATAACATTACTCCTACCCACTATACCTTTGGTCAAAGCAGTCATGAGCCTCCCCATGTCCAAGAGGATGGAAACAGTATTCTAGCTTTTGATGGCTAGTTGACAGGTCACACTGCGTAAGAATAAATAAGGTGGGTAAGACTGAAAAATCCTTGGAAAATGCAACCTGCCTGATGAACAGAAGGCTGCATCCTTTATAGACAGACCTTATTGCACTCAGTCCTAAGGGTTTCCAAGGCCTCATTTCAGTCTGACACTAGGATAAAGCCTTGGTTTTCATCACTTAACTCAAGTCTACTCCAGCATGCTGACACATTATTTGTAATCCCAGCATTCAGGAGGTAGAGGCAGGAGGATCAACATTTTGTGACCAGCCTGGTCCACACTGGGGCCCAAATAAGTTTGAAGTGTACAGATAAGACCCTGGCCCAAAACTAACTAAATAAGTAAACTGATTAATTAAAATCATTTAGAATAAAAAATAAGTCAGGTCCAGGTGTGTATTGTATTCCATGATGTTACCTCAAGTCCATTTCTTCTGAGGACCTACAAAACAAAGTAGCGGGTTAGCCTCACAACCATTCAAGAGTTCTGCAAAAAGCACAATGTAACTCCTACAGACATTCACATTGTAAAAACAGACACATATGCCCATTCCTGGATTAAACCTTAGTCTACTCCCTGGGCTCTTGGCTCCTCTTACTACTTAAGTTATTGGTTCCAAACCCCCACACCATCCTTCTTGTACCACTTCCATCTGAGCAGAGTGCTCCACCTGTATCATCAGAGGCTTTTTAAAATCAGATTTATGAACTTTGTCACAATTTATTTCAAAGCTTTGTGAATTTCCTGCAGATCGATTATCAGTCCATTCGAAGCTCACACACATGCAGTGCTCTCAAGTCCTGCTTTGTTTTTGCTGTAGTCTATTTCTTAAGAGGTAGGCGGTACCCTTCCGCTCATCAACAAAGAGCTCTATAAGAAAGCCAAGGTGTCTCTCCTCCAAATGAGTCAGAGGCTGAGGCAGAAAGGACTGGAGTTTGAGGTCTGGCAGGGTAACATTGAGAATGAGATACTTTGTCACAAACAAACAAGCAACAATAACAAAAATACTGTGAAAAGCCACCTAAGAGATTTCTAAGGTCTTAAAGTTTGGTAAAACACAGAGAACTCCCATCTTTACTTCAAGATCACTTTCTACCAGCAACATGGAACTCATACATGAAGACTTAGGGTAAATTTTAAAAGCTAGAAATAAAAGTAATTCTACTTTTATCCCAGAAAAATTATGAATCTCAAATCGAAGGCTTTGTAAGTAAATAAACACTAGGCTTCATTTTCTCACCCTGCATTTTAACATAAAAATATACTACTTATAATTCACCACTCAGAAATCACTTTAACCTTGCTGTCTAATTCATTTGTCTACTTTCAGTTTTCCATTTTATGATGGTAGTAATTTTTGCTAAGTTTCTTTCACAACGTACACTCAAGGTACCTACCCTGCTTTTAGCCCTTTCTGACAACCTCCTTGAGACTTGTCAACCCCACCACTACCACCACAAGGCTTTTCAAGTTTCTGCCCACTGTTCAATGAAAACTCAGATCAACATTTCATCGCTGTTACCCAAACCTGCTTAGTTATAATTTCCACATAAAATCTTCTTCCAAAACATAATGGGCAAAAATGATAATAAAATTATGTTTACACCTTCAGCAAAGCAGACATTTAGACAGTGCATAGGCAGTGTGGCTTTTTTTTTTTTTAAGGCTCTGCAATGTCTGAGCCTCATCTAGGGATACCAAAATAGTCATAAGCTCCGTGTGTGTGTGTGTGTGTGTGTGTGTGTGTGTGTGCTAAAGCAGTGCCTTACACACTCCCTCTTCATGTGGAATGTGTTATCTGCAGCCTGACAAACTCAGAACAGTTCAGACATTAATCAAGTTCCCAGTGAACAAGAAAGATGTGCGTACTCTTGTGTGAAGCAGCTCACAAGTCTTACATCATCACTGAAGGCAAAGTGGGACAGGAGATAGTTCTATAATTACTTCTGAAAACTAAAATCCTCCATACCTATTTATCCTGAAAAACTGCCCTAGGAGACAAGAGTTTTACTGTCGATGGGCTTGCAGCACTTAGACCCATTTTTGCTTCCTATCAAATCCACATCAGAATATTGACAAAATCAAAGGTGAATAAACAAAATCCAAACGAAGAACACTGAACAGCAATGGAAATAACAACAGATTCACTGGTGTCTGTTCTGGTTGTTTGATGTGGAGATGCTGCGGGATGACTTGGAGGTAGGGACATTCTCACTGACAGGCAATCAAAAAGCTTCTTCCACCCCATCCGAAGTTTTCTTTTAAAAGTAAAATGAGTTAATGGAGTTAAAAACAGAATTTATCAATATTCTATATGAAAATACATTAGAACAATGGCTCCAGTCCACCATAAATGCCTAACTAACTATATCTCCTTTACTCAGTAAGACAGTGGTTCTCAAATGACCCTTTCAGAGGGTCACCTAAAGCCATCTGACATGTACACTATGATCATGACAGTAGGAAAACTATAGTTTTGTGTGTGTGTGTGTGTGTGTGTGTGTGTGTGTGTGTGTACTGTCTATCAGATTCTCTCTCCCCCTTACCCTGGTCTTGGAATGCCCCTCCTCCAACCACTAAGACCCTGAGTCTGAAATTTTTCACTGTACACCCAAGATAAAATATTTTTCCTCTAAGCTCCTAAACTTTGTCTTCTGTTCCTAGTCTATCTGTCCCGGCAGGTCTCAAGTCAACTACAGATTACTCCAGCAACTCCCAGCTCCAGTTGTTCCATTGGAATCTGCATTTTAGGGAGCTCTTAAGTGACTAGCCCCAGGTGGTCCAGACTCACAGATTGATCCCCAGGTATGGCAGTCTCTAGATAGTCCATCCTTTCGTCTCAGCTCCAAACTCCTTCCATGGGTGTTTTGTTCTCTGTAACTCCTTCCATGGGTGTTTTGTTCCCAATTCTAAGAAGGGGCAAAGTGTCCACACTTGGGTTTTCATTCTTCTTGAGTTTCATGTGTTTTGCAAATTGTATCTTGTATCTTGGGTATTCTAAGTTTCTAGGCTAATTTCCACTTATCAGTGAGTACATATCATGTGAGTTCCTTTGTGATTGGGTTACCTCACTCAGGATGATGCTCTCCAGGTCCATCCATTTGTCTAGGAAATTCATAAATTCATTCTTTTTAATAGCTGAGTAGTAATGAAGGAGATACTTAAAGTCATTCTGTCCTAGAGGAAGACATAATGTAACAGCCTAACAGCAGGGACCTGTTCCTGCAGAAGTATGGTAGCAAAATTAAACTCTTTTTTTTGGTGTTTTGTTTTGTTTTGTTTTGTTTTGTTTTGTTTTGTTTTGTTTTGTTTTGTTTTGAGACAGGGTTTCTCTGTGTAGCACTGGCTATCCCGGACCCCACTCTGTCCACCGGGCTTCCCTCAAACTCACAGAAATCTGCCTGCCTCTGCCTCCAGAGTGCAGAAATTAAAGGCACCTGGATAGACCTGTTTGTGGTCATTGTTTTTGTTTTGTTTGAAAACTACAACCACAGGAAGTACATACATTTGTAATGTGCAAATCTTGTTTCTTACATTTGTCTCAATACTACAGTTTTTCCTCGAATGACCTTCAACATTTGGGTTTAATTTGAGGGTGTATAATTTAATGTTTGGTTTATCTAATGACTCACTTTGTCTGAGAGCACCAGGGGATGAAGAGGAAGCACAAAAGTCAGTTGATGAGAAAAACTGATGGGGAAAAAAATCCAAAGAAGATTAAAATACATGCAACTGAAAGGTCAAGGGAGGGTGTCAAATGCAAATCAACATGTGTGGTTATTTTTTAAGTCTTCCTGAATCTCTCAGTAGCAAATAGATGGCCCTGATTAAACTAAATGGGTCACAAAACACATCAGTTCATGAAAGTGGCAAAAAGACTTGGGGAAGAAAGGGGTGGTGTTGATAAGGATAAGGGGACTACTCAGATGTTTCTGGATGCTTTCCTCCATTAAGCACTTTGATGTGGCACCTGGTGGCACAGGCCTGTAATCTCAGCTATTTGGGAAGCTGAGGCAGGAGGAATATCGGTTCAATATGGGCCTGACAATTTACGGAGACATTGACTCAAAATAAGAAAGAAAAGATCAAGTTCACTATCAGGCTGTACATTTTACATGGGTCGGCCCCCACACAGAGACATTCCTATGTGGCATCTGTGCAAGTAAATCCAAATAGCAATTCTTGCTTAGTGTTGAAAAGTCGAATTTGACATGAATACAAACCTTGTGCTTCAATATTGCTCTTAATACTTAAGACTTCATGTGCTTCATGTGCTTTTAGCTGTGTGGCACTTTGTTGGCCAATAGTTGGCCTCTTTAGTTAATCATTGATAATTTCTCAGCTGAGCTGACCAGCACTGAGTATCCCAGCAAAGCAAAGGTTTGCCAGTAGTGGATCTGGTATCTCGTTAATCACACACCTGTGATTAACTGATTCTTCAGTCCCAGCTAACTAGAAACATTGACTCTTAATTCAAAATAGCAAATGGCCCCCATAGAGTCTTTAAGTTTCCCTCTGAAACTTCACAAACCACTTCTCCATCACCTGGATTTCTCTCAATACTCTTTTCTTCCCAATTACCACAGAAAAGCTCTTTAAGCTTTAAATGCCCAATGGCTTTTCTTGCCCAAAGTTCCAAAATCCTTCCACGATCCTCCTAAACAAAACATACTGTCAGGTCGATAACTTTATTTTTTCCAAAACCTACTTTTATGTTCTTAAATGTTTTAACCTCCTTTCTACCCTACCACCTACCAGAAGTAGTGGGAAAGAAAGGTTATGTGGAAGTAGGCCTGTTTAGAAATGGTTCTTTGGAGCAACTCCCATCTGTGTTATCAGGAAATCAGCACTTTAGTTCACAGGTCTGCACAGCAGCTCGATCTACTCGAAAACATTTCATGGCTACACCAGCAGTCCTCTTCAGTAGTCGGGATAGCAGCAGCAGTGGTGGCATGACCTAGCAGGAACAGCCAGGCCTCAGCTGAATTGGCAAAAGTTAACAGGAGGACCAAGGCCAACAAGAATTCCAGGACTTGTCTGCTGTGCCTCTCTCAGTGAAGCAAAGATCAGCGAAGCCGTGACACCAAGAAGTATGGCATAGGTAGCTCTACCAGCAAGCCCCAGGCTCCTCCAGCAGCCTGTTGAGTCCTATATACACTCCCTCCAAACATCACGTGTCCTCCACAGGTCTTGCTCACAACTTGTCTTGCCTCAGCACGTGAGTCTGACTTAACAAACCTCCATGTGAGGCTCTTTTAGCTAACATCACTTTGCCAATCAGTCTGAATCCGTGGAAGGAGCAAGAAGCCACAGCGCACCACCAGTTTTTTGATGCATTCAAAGAATCCTTCATCATATGTCCTTTCCTTACTTGCTTTAGCAGAACATCTTTTCACCTGTGTCTGCTTCAGCTAAATGCTCCATCACATATCTGCTTTAGCAAAACATCCTTTCACTTGTGTTTGCTTCAGGATGTGTTTGCCCCAGCAAACACCATCCAACACAACTGACTTTCCAAAGAACACTTAAGTTTCCACCTCAGAGGTCTGTCACAATACCTCCCATTCCCCATAGCAGTTTCTGACCTAGTTAATGTTATTGTTGCTGTGATGAAACACTATAGCCAAAAGAACTTGGGGAGGAAAGAATTTATAAGGTTTATACTTCCTCATCCCTATTAATCATCAAAGGAAGTCAAGACAGAAACTCAAACAGGGCAGAAACCTGGAGGCAGTTTTTATGTCTAATGGCTTAAGAGAAACTACACTTCAGTAAGTTTGTCCAATAAATTTTAACTGACTTAGCAATATGCTAGAAATACCCTCAAAAGGTACCTGGATATATAACTGGTCTGTTACAAAATAATGTGTACATTGGAAAATTGACTCTTTAAAAAGAGCCAAAGAGCTAGCTAACCATTTGACCTGAACTCCTACAACCTCAGAAGTTTTATGAAAACCCTGATAGCATTTATAAATTGCCATGCAAGTGAATACACATGTAGTTGTAGAAATAGCTACTTTTACTGAAATCTAATAAATCTGACATTCAGAAATGGTAAAGATGGCCAAACAGCCCAAACTATCCTTGTTTGGTGGTTGGTTGATTGGTTGGTTGGTTTGTCTGTTTGTTTAGACAGGGTTTTTCTATGCAGTTCCTGCTAGCCTGGACCTCACAATAGAGCTGGGTCTAGCCTCAGGTGACTCTCTTTCCTCTGCAATCCCTGTTAAGAGATTGTAGCCACAATACATTATACCTATCTTTACTCAGATTCCCTAGTAAGAATTTTTCTGTTATATGGTATGTTCATTCTGAAGTTTTAGTCTGTTAAAAACAAAGAATCAAAAATTGAAACTCCTTTCAAAATAGCGACTTACTTTTCAAGTGTTCTGTAATTTTTTCATTAGCACGCACTGCTCTTGAGTCCATTGTGTTATGCTTTTCCTGGAATCCTTCAGTTGATAGGTTTTCAAAACTGTTTCCAAAGCAGCCTGTGTTGTTCTCTAAAGGATCAGGTGTTCCCGCAGACATAGATGCTACACATAGCTCCAAATGAGCTGTACTTTGGGAGTTAAGTTTCCCACTAACGATTTCTCTTCTCAGTTTTAACTTTCCAGAGTGTAATTTTTTAGTAGCATGGCATTTCCTTAAGAGGTGCCTAGCGACCTTTCTCCTCTTCATAGGTTTCTTCCTCTGTGGCTTTTGTTTGTTAGTGCTGTAATTAACATTTTCTTTTTTGTGACAATATTTGTCCAACAGTGAACAGATGGTTTGGCTCTGTGGTTTACGCCAGGCTTTCGAACATCCAGTAGCAGTAATTCCATCAGGATGAGCTGAATCCTTAGGATGCACGACAAGACCAGAGGCCACCAGCATAGCTGCTACACTGTCATTCTCAGGAATGACATCCACTTCCAATACTGTTCCAGAACTATACTCCCTAAACTGAAAAACTAATCCTGGCTTGCTTAGGAAATCTTGAAAAAGCTGTCTGACTTCCTCATCCCACAGTTTCCCTATAGCAGGCAAGACACCATAGAGGTGACATAGATAGCTCAGCCTTGGCAAGTTCATCATTTTCTGAGGTACAGATTTAAGATTCATTGCTTCTGAATAAGGTACATGAACAAAAAGTCCATAGTCAATCAAAATGAGCTGTAAAGCTTGATCCAAAACTTGGGAAATTTCTGCTCTGCTCTACTGATCGTCCAGCTCAATTTTGAACAAGCAGCTAGAACCAGGAATCACGAGCTCTGGAGGCAATTCTCACAAAGGCTCTGGTATGTCTGAAAGCAAGGTCAAGAGGCACTTCATTCTATCAAAGAAATCCTCCAATTGCACACAGAAGTCTGAGGGGTCACGGACAGCAGTGGCAATGCCAGAATATCGTTTACCATTTTGGCGTGGTGCCCAAACAAATGTCTGGATTGCACATGATGACAAAAGTGTTTGGGGCTCCAGACCAAAAACAGTAGCTGAAGATGGCTGTTTTCTCTGTTCTTCCACCTGAGATGTAGTTACGTTTAAATACCCACAAAGCAACATGCCATCTACCAAAATGTCCACTTCCCAAGTGTAGGCTAAATACTTCAGAGAAGGGACATTCATTTCCAAGTGAGCAAATAAACACACAGTGAACTCAAGGGTAGAATGTGTCAACCAAATCCATTTACAAGGTACTCCTTGTCTTGGACTACTCATGATCTCACGACTCGGTACTCTGGCATCATTTATGGGCACTACTGCACGCTGTCCGTAATCTACAAAAGCCAGTACTTTCTCATCCATCCACTGCTCCACTGTTTTGGGCTGGTACCACATTAAATTTCTTTTAGATGCCGCTAAGACTTTTAACTCCTTTTCAATATCATCCATTGATAACAAAGAGGAATTTTTATCTTCTGTAGTAATTAATAATGCTAAATCAGATGTTTTCTGATTTTTTGGTAACATCACACGAAATCCCCCAGTCTCCAAAATGTAAATCCTTTCGTTTTTTTCAAGCTTCCCGAGTCTTAACAGTTCAGAAGGAACTTCACCTAGCTGTTGGGAGAATGGGTGAAAGGCCATGGAACCTCCTCCACACGGATCTGCTCTTCCTGTCTCCTCCTTGTTGGCTTCAAGGGTACTAACTCTGTGAGTGATGACCCGAGGCATCTGCAACACTGTCTTCTGTCCTTTAGGATATGGTGACCACCTCAGCAATTTCTTGATGACACATTTATCACCACAAGTTATATTTACTTCCCACTTTTGATCATGTGTCTTCCAAAGTTCACAAAAAACTGGTCCATTGATTACTCCTGAGGGAAAATAATCTGCAATTTTGCTTTTGCATATTTCGATAGGCCCATCCCATCGTATCCTGTGAAGAAAAGAACCAATTGCCAGCTGGGGGATAGTTAAGAGTTCCCTGTTAAGAGAATAAACTTTAGATCCATTTACTATGGCACTATTACCATGATCAAAAACTTCCACTTCAAAGGACCCTTCTTCAGGCAACACATCCTTAGTAACATCTCTGGACATGACATGGTCATTAGCATATTCTACCTGATCTCTCACCGGAGGGCTCAGACAGTTCCAATTTTTCTGGCTATCTGTCTTTTCATTTAAAACATCAGTGAGTCCCATTGCTTTGTTTCCAGTCCTAGTACGTACCATATGAAAATTGGCTTGATTATGGATAGTGGGTACAGACCCCTTAAGCTGGGTACTCAAGTCAACGTGGGGTTGAGAAATTTTTGTGATCAGAGGTCTAATAAGGACTTGAAGGCTTTGAGAAGCTGATTGATTTAAATCTTTGGTAAATAATTTTGATACCCTCTCTCCTGAGTTGGGGCCCATGTCACTGTCTCCAGGAATGTGTGCAGACCCAGAAGCAAATTTTATATTTTTAATTCTATCCTTCGAGGACTTCTCCACTTTGCTTTTTGGCATGGGTTCAACTTTACAACAAACTGATGATTTCAAACTCCTGCTGTATATGCTTTGGGGATGCATCAATCGATCTGTTTTGTTTGCAGAATGTGTTACTAGGCTAGTTTTATTTATTACATTGTGGCAATGGTTGCTTTCTGTGTTTTCTTTTAAAGCAGCAGCAGATACCTGATTTAACCTCTGATTCTTTCCCACACACCAGGCTTGTTTAGAATGTTTTTCTCCATAAACATTAAGTAGCAATTTTATTGTCTGATTTATATGTTGATACCCATCATATAAGTCTATACCAAGCTGCCCATCTGATTCCCTAGACAGTATTACAGCTTTTAATGGTTTCCCTAAGAAATTGTCTTCAAACCATCTATTGATTTCTCCTGGAATATCAGTATCTCTAAGGTCTGACAGAAAACACTGAATCGCTTGCATAGGCGTAAACAGCAGCTCCGGAAACTGGTCAGAAATGGCACACAGCTTATTTTCTTCTACCAATTGCTCATTCCCATAGTCCACAAAATAAACGCAAGTGTCAGATGACGACACTGTTGGCTTCACCAAAGCTCTATATGACAGCCCATCCTCTATGTACTTAGTGATGCACAATCTCATTCTGTTCCAGTCATATCTTGAACACATTTTTAGGTTAGTCATCTCTGTGATTCTTGTCTGCAGCATCTCTAAATCCTTGCTGTTTCTACAAAGCTGGCAATAGAACCTTTTGGGACTATATACATGAGATATATATACATCTTCTTCACTTCCAATCTTTACATCAAAGGAAGAGTAATAGTAACTATAAAGACTAATTGAAAATGGGAGTGGCCTGGATAATACGCTGTGGTGGGTGGAGCCACGGCGAAGGAGAAATTCATTTGCACTGGTAAATGGTGATTGTAAATCTACTAAATTACATAAGCATCTAGGGTGTATGAGAACTAAGGCATACACTATACAGGTAAGTAAGCCTCCACATGAAGATATGAAATTTACAAAGTCTCTGGATGCTTCTGCTGTCCAGTCTAATAATTTATAGGTAATGGGCTCAACTAAATAGTTGAGACAGCATCTGAAAGCCTGGGCTTCTAAGGCAAGAAAATGTGGGTTGATAGCACAAAGGTCTTTAATGAACACTCGCTCTTGATTGCCATAGTCAACAAATATTAATTCAACTTCTTGTTCTGATACTTGAGTTAAGATGGCAGCCCTGTACCACTTCCCGTCTCTGGAATGCTTAGCAACACAAGCTACCTTCCCAGTCTGATATGGCTCTGGGTACATGCTATAATAATCTTGAAGTTGTTCCATCAGTAGCTTTAAGTCTTCTGACTTACACTGAAGCTGACATGAAAAGTCACCAGGGCCATGACAGTAGGAGCAGTTGACTTCAAGAAGCTTTCCTGGTTTGAACACATATTCCTTATAAGATTGTGATGAGTTGGGTTCAAAATCCAAGTTGAAGGAAACTTTTAAATCCAGGAACCTGCCCAAAGATGAGGTTTTTTCTTTCAGCTTATTGGAATGATACTTTTCAGGCTTAGGTCTTTTGATAGGGACAGAGGTCACAACACTGTTCTCATGAAGTGTATTTAGCTTTAACACTACACAGTCTCTTACAGATTTGTGGAAACCTGATGCTACCTCTGTAGGTTCTGCATACCCAGCTTGTAGCATCAGAGAGACAGCATCAGTGTTCTCAGGAGCTTCAACATTCTGAATATTCACCATGTACTTGTTGTCTCTTTTTGCTATAACTTGAAGCAAAATTGCTTTGTTCAAAATGATTTTTTTAAAATAATCTATTGCTGCATTTATCCACACATCTGTCACTGGAGCTATATGTGCCAGGGAACAGTGCATGGCTAAGGGAGGCAACTCACAGAATTCTGGAAGCAAAATTTTTACATCAAAAAATGGTATAGAGTCAGTACTTCCATAGTCCAGGAGGTAGACATTAATCTGATGGCCGTTCACGTCCGTGACGATGGCTCGGTAGAAACATCTATCCTTGCTGTATCTGGCACAACATAGTAATCCAGATCCAGGGTGCCTCAGAGTTACTTCATTATTTTCAGGTGCATTATAAAACTTATTTATAGTTCTCATTAACTCTTGAAATTTTCTCTGGTATTTATTAATGCGTACCCAGAAATTGGATGGGTTCAGTACATTCACTACAAATGCTATGTAGGTAGATCCAGCCTCCATTTTTACAGTTTTAATAGGAAAAGCTGCTTTTAAGTCATCCTTTTCATTAAGTCCACCCACTGACTGCTCAACGTCAGCCACAACACTGTCTGTCCCATAAGTGCCCACATCATTTAAGGCACTGGAAATGTCAGACTCAGATGTGGGACAACGTGTGTCTGTGTCCCATGTCCTCAGCAGACACTTAGAATTAGCTGCAGATTTTTGAGACTGTAAAGTCACATAATACAGACGTTCATCCTCACTGAACCAGTCAATGTAGGCATGCACTACATGTCCCAAAAGGGCTTGCTTAAATATAGTCAGTTGCTGTTTCCTTTCTTCTTGGTCTGGACTGTGTAAATATGTCAGAGAGCATGGAAACGAGAATGACGGTGCAAAGATAAAATCCTGCTTCAGTTTCTTCACGTGGACGGAAGGTACAGACTCACTGCCACCATAATCCATGAACCAAATTTTCACTTGATTATCTGGCAAGACCTGCTGGAGAATTCCTCTTTGCCACCTCCCGTTTGTCCCTTTAGCAACGCACAGGACTCCAAAATTGTCACATGTGGTTTCTTGACTGACTGTGTTGTAATGCAAATTCATACGCTCTGCCAGGTCTTCTAGCTCTGGAATCTGCTTAAGTAATTGACAATAAAATTTACTGGGGCTCAGTGCAGATGACACTTTGATACTGTCCAAACTTCCCACTGGTACAGATGGCTGGAAATTATCTAGGACACATTGAATGTCAAGGAAAGTGCTCTTGCTACTTGATGGCAACTCGAGACTTTTATGTTGCAGTAAGTCTGGCATTGGCTGAGGTATTTCATTTAATATTTCCACAACAAGACGAAATGTATCCCTGTCAATAAATTTCCCTAATTGTAATTCAAGGACCCCAGATATAACTTTGGGTGCCTCAAGAAGAATCATTTGAAGAGGCAAAATAGTTTGCATATTGCCTTTCACCTGCATTCCTACCAGTGACTTGAAATAATTCAAAGCTTTGGGAGACCATTTCTCTCCAACTGGGAGTATGTTGGCAAAAATGCCAAATATGACTCTGGGTGGGAGCTCAAATAACTTTTTGCAAGCAGAGGCTACTCGAGTACTATTGATTGTCAGTTCATCTCCCCGATCAATGAGCAACACCGTATAGACTTCATTCTTCTTTTCCAGGACTCTTCCTCTCTGCCATTCTCCAGTCCCTCTTTCCTCCACCAGGCAAAACTCGTCAATGCCCACATTATTCTTCACTTTGGGGACATACTGTATTTCCCTCTGCAATATGTGATAGTCAAACTGACACTCATTATTATTTTTGCCTTGAAATTTCACAAGAATATCCTTAGGAAGACACTCAATATGCAAAACTGTCAGATCTGCATGTAAAAGTGTTGGCAATAAAGATGTAGAATCCATTTACTACAACAAAAAAGCAAGTAAGTACAAATTAGTTTCTGGATAGATGGCTATCAATATCACATAAACTTCATCATACATAAATTTGGTAAGTAAATATCAAACATCAAGATAATTCTATATCTGTTTTTACATTATTTGGAAGTAGGGGTGAGACATAACTGGAACTCAGAGGACAGCCCATGGGAGTCAGTCTCTCCTGCTACTCTATAGGCTCTGGACATCAAACTAAGGTCATCAGGCTTGATGACATGTATCCTTATTCACTGAGCCATCTCACCAGCCCTCGTGTTTTATTTTGTTTGGTTTTGTTTTGTTTATTATATCAAACATGTTGCAAAAACCTGTATGAGCTAGGCAAAATGTTGATATAAATAAGATGTTGCTGATGTAACGCTGTCCTTTACACATTAGAAAATTTCACTAAAATGACAAGACAGGAATGTGTAGATCATTATTGGAACACACAGAGGTAATCCTTACTTCTCAGAGAACTTAACATAGGTCTACTAGATAGTAGAGGAAAAAATAAACCAGATTCACTAGTGACCTAATATCCTGGAGAAAAGCAACCTTCCTAAAGGGCTTCTAATAGCCAACAATTCAAAAGGACAAGAGAAGAAAACAAGGGCAAATGGAAGTCAGAGAGGAGACGAAGTGTGCACTCTTTCTCTTGTGTTAACTTGTGACACTTAGACTCTACCAGTATGCAGTCCCAAGGTTATTCATTGATTGGGGGAAAATAAGCTGAGGTCTACATGCCACTAAGGTAGGATGATCCTGAAAAGGCACTGAAGTCTGGGAATACCTAACCCTGGCAGGCCCAGCCACAAATAGAAAAGTCTTTGCCCGTGAGAGATAACTTTGCTTCTGTTTTGACCTCCAGATTTAAAGGATTCTAAAAATCATAAAGTTCATGAGCAAAATGTTCAACGTGCTCTCAGTGTTGTAGTTTGAATTTGAAGTGCACTCCAAAGTGGTGGGTGTGTCAAATATTATTATAATATGAATATTATGGCTTGGTCCTCAACTGGTAGGTCTAGTCGATGGATACCCCATTCTTTGAGCAGCATGCCACCTTTACTTAATATTTTAAAAAAGACCCAGCAGAACTCCTTTGACAAATGTAAATATTGCGCATAGTTTTAGCCAACCCAAGCCCAAGAATATTGTATAAACAGGTTCTTGAAACACTAGATCATTTTTATTCCTGCAGACAATCCAAGTGCTCTTACAGACTTGTTTCATGCCACTGAAGAAAAATAATTTAAGCCTGACTTACCCCTGGCTCTCACCTAAAGCCAGTAACACCCCAAAATAGATTGCTGAAGAATTACACTCCGACCCTAAGAAGTCAGACAAAATCTTCACAGTGGACAGACATACTGTTGCATATACTTTATCTGAAGAAAAAGTTATTTAAGTTGAATACATGAGGATTCATGGGCAATAGCTAATGGTTTCCAGGGGGCAGCAAGGATCCATAGGAGACAGTCTGAGAGATATATTACACAGGGCTGTGAAAAAGTGGTTTGCAGATGAATTCTCAAAAAAATGACACTCAACAAAGACTTACCCTGTAAAATAAATTCTTAATTGTGTAAAAGCAAAATCTGTCCTGCAGGTGTCAATCATTCCTCTATACCTGCCTCTCCAAAATTTGTTCAATGAGATCATGAAGAAAAATCCTGTGTAGTGGTCAAAGCCACACCTTCCTGCATCTACTGACCAACTAAAATTTGGAGAACACTCATGAAAAAAATATACACTAGGAATTTAAAGGCAAATTAATTATTTTATACAATAAACAGCTGGGTCATTTCAAAACATAATTTAAGACATTCTAGAACCAATGTTCTCTCCCTGAAAGAGTTCCAAGGAACATCACTCATTATGCTGTTGAAAGTGTGTTGTGTTAACACAGTTCAGACATCCTGAACCTCAAGTAATCATGTGGAATTTGACAAACTTGGTTTTCCTTCTAATCAAACACTAAATCTATAAAATGAAAGGTTTAATTAAATTAGGTCTTTTCAAATTAATTTTTTAGCAAAAAGTCATTTAAAGATTAAAATAGAAAGAAATCTATAAAATGGATTCATTGATATTCTAATAATCTCAAGTTTATAAAATTTAATTGTAAAATCATCAGATGTGGGGCCTAGCAAACACAGAAGTGGATGCTCACAGTCAGCTATTGGATGGATCACAGGGCCCCCAATGGAGGAGCTAGAGAAAGTACCCAAGGAGCTGGCGGGAATCTGCAACCCTATAGGTGGAACAACATGATGAACTAACCAGTACCCCCCAGAGCTCGTGTCTCTAGCTGCATATGTATCAGAAGATAGCCTAGTCAGCCATCAGTGGAAAGAGAGGCCCATTGGTTGTGCAAACTTTATATGCCCCAGTACAGGGGAATGCCAGGGCCAAGAAGTGGGAGTTGGTGGGTAGGGGAGTGGGTGGGGGAGTGGGTGGGGGACTTTTGGGATAGTATTAGAAATGTAAATGAAATAAATACCTAATTAAAAAAATCATCAAATGAGAATATAATCATTCTAATGAACACAAATTCTCATAATGTGTGAATTTCATTATTGTATCCCATAGCACAATACTGAAAACATGAAGTTTATGCATCTCTAATTGCCCATCTCCTTCTACAATTGTGTGACAATCAATACAGGAAGACACAAATAGAACATATGAGGGAGTCGATGTCAGCCACTCCATGAAGTCATCAGATGGACTACTTTAAAGTAGTCCATCTGGCTAGTTAACTACTAGCCAGGCTTGGTGGCGCACGCCTTTAGTCCCAGCACTTAGGAGGCAGAGGCAGGCAGATTTCTGAGTTCGAGGCCAACCTGGTCTACAAAGTGAGTTCCAGGACAGCCAGGGCTACACAGAGAAACCCTGTCTTGAAAAAAAAAAAAAAAAGAAAGAAAGAAAGAAAGAAAAGAAAGTTAACTACATCTGTGTTTTTAATTAAATTCAAATTCACAATATTTTAATGGTAAGTATTCAAAACATCATAATTATTGAAATTAAAGCATAGACATATATACATGTCTCAATTCTAACCTATCACACAGCAAGCATTTATTGGGTTGTATGCCTAGAACCCCTGGGGTCTATCGTACTGAAGATTATAAGTTAAGCCTATTCCCATTTTGCATTTCATGGACTTAATTTAAAAGCTTAAAGGAACAAAGTGGTTCAGTACAATAATTTAACTGATTTTTACAATAAATTTTTCACTGTTCAGGCCTCCAAACTGAAGGTCAAGAGGTTCAAAGCATCAGCCCAAGCTTTCTGATGTTTGCCCCCACAATATCACCACCCCCAGTTTTGGTGCTATGTTACATGAACCACATACATAGTGCTGCTACAAGAAGAATCTCTATTAAAAAGCATATTATCAAGCCCCAGAATACAATACTTCAGAAACTTCTTTTTAAAAAGCAGAAATAAATTCCCGGTAGAAAATAAGTAATATTTTTTTTTAAGATTTATTTATTTATTATATGTAAGTACACTGTAGCTGTCTTCAGACACTCCAGAAGAGGGCGCCAGATCTCGTTACGGATGGTTGTGAGCCACCATGTGGTTGCTGGGATTTGAACTCTGGACCTTCGGAAGAGCAGTCGGGTGCTCTTACCCACTGAGCCATCTCACCAGCCCAAGTAATATTTTTAAAACAACATAAAAGGGAGAAATGTGAGGATGTTTTTCTAATTTTTATTAAAGAAGTCTTTCAAGAGACAAAACTCAGAGGTCAAAAAGATGTATGCTTTTAAAATTATAGCAAAATGAAGCTATTTTAAAAATGCTAAAAATCAATTTAATATACTAGTCAAAAGATTTTCTTAAGTCTTTTCAGTTACTCTTGATTCTGCTCTGTTGCACCTCATGATTTAGGAATCGGTCCCACTTGTCTGAGTTGCTGTAACACAGATCTAATCAAAAGCCCCTTCCCTCTGCAATACTAGATTCCTACCGAGCCTTACTTCATGTGTCCTTAATTCTGCATTGCCTTGACCTGTAACAGTGCCAGGACCCCTCAAAGATGCACAAGCATGTATTAACCATCCAGCTGAAAGCTACATGGGGACCTCAGGTTTCACTGAGGGAGAAAAGGAGATCTCAAAAAGCTGTGTGACCCTATGGTCCAACCTGTACCAACACCTCACTGCCCAGATCTGGACATTGTGTTTTGTTCTTAACCTTCTTTCCTACTGTGACCAATTGCTTCTGACTCTGCCACCGTTACAACTTCTTGGCCATTTCATGAGCATCCTTGCCTATGGGTGCCTTCAGAACACAGCTCATCCACCCATCTCTCTCCCAGCTTTGGACAGAGTAGTTCCTGCCAAATGAGGATTTCTTCCTGGACTGAGACCATTCTAACCAAGAATGCTTTCTCTGTAAAAAAGTCCTTTCTAATCTCTTCTCCTTCCTCCACCCCCTCTGCCACCTGTGTATGTCTGACTGACTCTCTGTCTCCAACTCTGTCTGCCTCTGTTGTCTCTGTCTCCTCTCTGTGTGAGTGTGTCGCTCTGTCTCTCTGTGTGTGTGTCTCTCTCTCCCTCTCATTATATTAATCTAGTTGTTTGTAAAGTCATAAAGTCTTTTTGTTGCAGATTCTCTGAACACTCTAAAAACAAAGTATCAAGGCCATCAGATTGCTTTGCATATGAGGCTGACACCTACCAACACTTAGAATAGAACTATAGTTTTGAAATATCAAGCAATAAATTTGAAAGTCACAATAAATTCAGTAAATTTTAACAAATATTTTCAAGACAGGTGATTTTTTTCAAAATGGGGAAAAGTGTCATAGCTCACAGCTTTGTACAAACACACTTAATGTTTGGTGCTTAATTAAAATAGCTGCTCTCTCAAACTGGCTTCTATATTCAGTGACTTGCAATAAATTTACTAGGTATATGAAAAAGATCTGTCTACAGATATATGTAGTTGGAGAAGCGAGGGGATGGAATCTTCTTTGACAAGCACAAAATCTTACTAAGTAGTCGCTTCTAAGCCATTACTTACAATATGCAAGAGAAAAAGATGGAGGAACCTCTGTACTGTGCTAATCAGCAATCCACTGTTCTGTCCTGAGATTGAGCTTTCAGCTGTGAATTAGTTCATAAGACTCTGTATTAATCTGTGTGAAAATATTGGTCTGTCTACTTATACAGAACTAACATATCCAACAGCCCCATGATCAAACTAATTAATATAGCCAGCAATCTCATCAGAAAAATCATCAACTCATAACACGACATTAATTTTCTACTTCTCTAATTTTTGCCTTAGAACTTGAGTTTTATCGCTGACAGATGCTGCCTGTTATTTTCCTTGAAGTGACAAGCTTGCTTCACCCAGCCAAGTACCCAAAGGTAAATAATGATACCTTGTCAAGATTTTTTAATGCAAAATACATGAAGGGAAAAGCCAATTCTGTTTGTGACTCAGATTTAAACCAAGTGCTCTTCTTCAGACCAGACATAGGCCTTTATAAATACTTTTCATCTCATCACATATATAAATGTATATGAATATGAGAGATAGAAAGGATATACATATAAATATATAAAATCTCATGTGATGAATGAAAGATATTTATAAAGGCCTTTATACCAATATATATGTATATCAGCACTTGGGAAGCAGAGGCAGGCGGGTTTCTGAGTTCGAGGTCAGCCTGGTCTACAAAGTGAGTTCCAGGATAGCCAGGGTTACACAGAGAAACCCTGTCTCAGAAAAAAAAAAAAAGGAATATATCTGTATATAATTTACTGAATTTATTGTTATTTTTAAATTAATTAGAAAATATTTCAAAACCATAGTTCTATTGTAATTTTTGGTAAGGATTAACCCCATATGCAAGAGCAATGTGAAGGCCTTAACAATTGTTTTTGGAGTGTTCAGAGAACCCAAGACCAAAAGTTTGAGAACTAGATTATTATAGCCAGAAACAGAAACAGAAAGAGAGAGAGAGGGGGGATATATACGTACATATGTGTGTGTATGTATGTATGTATCTTCAAAGGTCAATCTGTAGTACCATCACTAATGCTCAATAAAGGGCAATATAATTAAATATAATTGACACCATTTACCACGAGTGTTTGGTGGTGAGGAATACAGTAGTTATCCACAGAGCTTGGTGCCCCTTCCTCAGTCAACATAAAGCACAAAAATAAAGCAATGACATTTTCAATAAACGGCCCTGGAAAATGGCATATACTTATGAAGAAGAGATAAAGCAGGAGATGGAGAGATGGCCTGGCAGTTGAAGAGCACCTCCTCTTCCAGAGGATTTGAGTTCAGTTCCCAGAGTCCATCCTGGGCACTCATCTGCTTCTAGTTCACTGGAATCATCTCAAGGGGATCTGACGCCCTCTTCTGGCCTTCGTGTGAATACACACTCACATGCAAATACCTTCACACATATATGCACACATACATAATTTAAATTGAAAAAATAAAATAAGACAAATCTTTAAGAATGAAGTTGGACTCCTAGCTCATACAACTTTTAAAGACTACTTTAAAAAAAAACTGCGTACAAGTCTTAAATTTAAAGAAAAAAAATCTAAGGATAAATGTTCATAACTTAAATAATTAAGTCACGGCTTGGTTTCTTAAACATAACTCTGAAAGTCTTAATAACAAGGAAAAACAGATCATTTAGAAGATTATAAATGAAAAGTTTGTTCACTAGAGGAAACTATAAGAAGGTTTTTAAACTACTTAAAATAGGAGACAATGTCTGCAAGTATCTGATAAGGAACTTGATGCACAATATAAATAAACATCTCCTAAGCTAAACAATGAAAAAACACATGAGGTAATTAAAAAATGGACAAATTTAATTAGACATGAGTTCAAAACATATGGAAAGTTGTTAGATAGCATTAGTAACCAAGGAAACACGAGTTAAAGGTGTGGTGAGCTGCCGTAGAAGAGCCACTAGGATGGTGAGAGCCAAATAGTTTGAGAACAAACTCGTGTGGATGTAGGGCAACTAGAAGCCTCCTATATTGCTGACGGAACTGCAAATGGACACAATTTGGAAAACCAATTAGCAGGCCTTCAAACACTTAAACAGCAATTTTACATCAAAATGCATCACCAAAAAAAAAAAAAAAAATCACATATCCATACAAAACCATGTCCACAAATGTTCACAGGAACATTATATGATATCTGAAAGTAAAAGCTACCCTGAAACCTATTGTGTTGAGTAGATTAGTGCAATGATTTTGTCCTTGCAGTGGAATATGATTCAGCTTTGAAAAATGATGAAACCTACACAAAGGATGATGTCACAGAAGAGCAACAAAAACTACACAAAAGTTCCCAGCTGTTGAGCTGTGGCGATAACTGACCAGTTCAGGGCTCTGGTTGATCTTGCAAAGCAACTGGGTTTAGTTGCCAGCACCAGCGATCTGCAACTCTAGTTCCAGAAATCCAATGATATCTTCTAGCTTCCACAGGCAGCAGGCATGAATTTAAACATGCCTGCACGTAAAACGTCCATACATGTCATTAATTAATTAGTTTCTTTGTGCTTATTATATTTACAGTACTGTTACTCTAAATAAAGTCACATTTATGGGTACCAGAGCTAAAACACAGATAGATTTTTTTTAACTTTTTAAAAATTACTTTTATTTTTTTCACAGTCCAGTTATGAATCCCACTCCAGATCCACCCTCCCCCAGTCCCTCATCCCATCCTCCTCTCCATGTCTCCAAAAGGATGCCCCCACCTCCACCCCCACTCTCTCAACCCCCATTCCCTGTCCCCAAGTCCCAACCCCAGCCAGGCCTCCCCATTCCCTAGGGCTTCAAGTTTCTCAAGGGTTAGGTGCAGCTTCTCTCACTGAGGCTAGACCAGGCAGTCCTCTGCTGTATATGTGTCTGGAGAGGGGCGTGGGGGGAGGGGCCTTGAACCAGCTCATGCATGCTGCCTGGTTGGTGGCTCAGTGTCTGAGAAATCTCAGAGGTCAGGTTTAGTTGCGACGACTGCTGGTCTTCCTATGAGGTCACCCTCCTCCTCAGCTTCTTCCAGACTTTCTCTAATTCTACTACAAGGGTCCCTGACTTCAGTAGCAGTGCAAAGACAAAAATTGATAGCACTAAGTGCCCTCTTCGTAAAGAAATTGGAGAGATTCTACACTAGAAATATAACAGCACACCTGAAAGCCCTAGAGCACAAAGAAACAAACACACCCAAGAGGATGGCAGGAAATAGTCAAACTCAGGGTTGAAATCAACCAAATAGAAACAAAGAGAACAATACTTACACAGATATATCTTTTCAAGGGAGACAATTTGACTTAGAAGACTGCTCTATCAAAACTTATATGGGAAGTTGAGCCTTACACCACTGTTTGTAAGATCTGGGAACTTGGCAACTAACTTTCCCTCCTTTGGTAATTAAACAATTGTATAAAACACACTGTACAGTAGTGAAGCATAATAGACTGAGACTGCATGCTTAGGTCATATCACAAGCACAGGAAGAATCGGTCCAAGATTAGATCTACTGCATGATGTCATATAAATCATGAGTATTCCGATGTTGCGCTACCAGCTGCAAGAAAAACATAACCAGACATGAAAACAGTTCAGAGAGATAACAAATTAAGCAAAAGGGCAGCAGTGGCTCTGGATGATGGGGACGGGGCTACACTGTTTTATTTTACATGTTTGATATGGTTCCAAGTTTTTAAAAAGAAAGCATACCCATTAATTTTCCCATGGGTTATTTTGAACACAAGTTATTGGGTTTTTTTTCTTTCAGAATTCTCTACTTCCTATTTTTTCTATAAACAACCATATATTTCTTCTCTACCAATCAAAACCCAACCTAAAATGAAACTGTTTTCAGAATATGAAACTAGAGAACCTTAGGAAAATCTCCACAACACTTCCAAGGAAGATGGGTAATCGTGTGCAAGACAAACTAAATCTATAAAGGAAATGGTGAGTGTGCATACTCCTATGAGAAGGAGAAGACTCACAGGAACAAGTGACAGGCTATTTTAAAGCCTTTTATCATGCCAGAAAACCTAAAGTACTCCAATATCTGAGAAATATAAATTTTAAATGTTATTATGTCTCCTTCATCTATTGTGTATCAAAATGGTAAGTGGATGACTGCATCCAGATTAAGTAAGGATTTAGAAAGAAAAAATCTTGGGGTCCAGGTACGATAATAACATGCTACTTTTCATGTAAACTTAAAATATCTATTTAATATTAAAATACAACTTTTGATTCAAACGCATCACATTTTACTGCTATAAGGATGCTAGCTGAGAATCCTCACCGTAACACTCTTCACTGAGGAAAAAGCTACCAACATAGTCAACGGGAATCAGAGACGGCCTCATCAATAGAGGCAGACATGCATTGCTGCTAAGATATCAAATTTATCATGGCCAAATTCATTGATAGAACTGATATAAACTTAACCAATTCTCTAGTATCCTTTTTACCAAAATTGGAATGTTCTATATCTTACATAGAAGCTCATTCATGGTTTAAACATTTCAATAAAATTCTTCAAAATGAGCAAATTTGGGGAATTTGTATTACTGGTTCTTCAAATAGATCTCTACTTGAAGTGATAAGTGGTACAGACAAGGAAAAATTCATATAAACAAATGATAAAACCCAGAAATAATAGCTACATATGTATGGTCAATAAAGGAGGAAGCGATTTCTAACAGTCAAACTGAGCAATTACAACTGATGCCATAGAGATTGGGGATTTGCCTTGGTGGTAGAGCACTTGCCTAGCAAGTACAAAGCCCTGGGTTAGACCCTCAATTCAAAAAAATAAAAATCATAAGTGTAAATTATTTTTTAAAAGATGCTAAAACAACTGGATAGCCATATGCAAAGGAAAAAACTCCTTTCCTATCAGAAGTAGAACTCAAGGAAGCCAGTGAAAATAAAGCAGCAGATCTCCAAACAACTGAGTGACTGATGAGCATAAAATAATACTTAAAAGGTCTATTTTAATATAAAAAAAGCTTTAATGTAAAAGTTTGCCCAACTGGAGCAGCCCTGGTGTTGGGGCAGTAGGCTGTGCACAGACTGCCTGGTCTCCAGTTGAGCATAGGTCTTGAAACCCTGAAGCCCAGGTGGGCAGAGATTTCCACTTGCATGGGACAGCAGGAGTTCGGCCACACCTCCTGGGCACCTGGCTCCCTTCTCATAGCTATAGCCTCCCACAGCCCCACCCCCACCCCCTGCAGAGAGGTATGCAGCATCTACCTTGTAATAGCTGCACCAAGCCCTCCCAATGCAAATAAGGTTTCCCCAAACTCTCAAGCCAAGCCAATGAGAAGTACCTGCTATCAAACCCTCAATCATCCCCAAAATTGTATATAAATCGCATCCCGGGAATAAAGGTCCTCAGAGCCTTTGTCCTAAGAGCTGTAACACTTGGGGAGAGAACAGCTCTCCCAAAGTGCTCCTGAGGCCCTGCTGCACTCCTCACTGGCTAGTAGGCTTCTGTCAGCCCAGCCCGACCAGACTCAGTGCAGGGTGGCACCAACATGGCAGAGACTGGCACAGCAGAAGCAGGAAAGCAACTTCCCCTCCCTGCCTGCATTTGCTTCCCTTCACTGGAACCCTTGCACCAGGCCTGGCCAGAGATCTCAGTGGAAAACCTCTGGTACCCATGCCCATATCTGGCCTTCTTAGGTCTTGAACTCCGGGGACCCAATGGGTGGTGATTTCCACCTACGTGGGACAGAAGGTGTTCATCATGTCTCCTGGACCCCTGGCTCCTGTCGAAGTTACTGCCCCCACAGTCCCTGCAGGAGAGGTGTATGACAGCCATGCCCAAGCTTCTGGCTTTCTGGCTAGACTCCACCCCCACGGTTACCTGACTAGGCATGCTCCCCCCACAGTTACCTGATAGCCCAGCCCACTATAAAAGGGACTGCTTGGCCCCTCTTCTTTCTCTCTAAGCTCTTACCTTTCTCTTACCTTTCTTACTCTCATCTCAAGCTGGCTCTCTCTCTCTCTCTCTCTCTCTCTCTCTCTCTCTCTCTCTCTCTCTCTCTCTCTCTCTCTCTCTCCCTCTTCCTCCCTCTCTCCAAGTGGCCATGGCCAGCCTCTCTTTCTATCTTCTCTCTTTCTCCCTGCCTTTCTACAATAAAGCTTTAAAACCATAGACTTTCTCTGCTCATCAAGGCCCACCGTGCTTGAAAGATGGGATAGGCTTTCCCCTGCCTGAAGGCCTTCCTTCGCTCCAGCTACAGACAGGACCTAAGTCCCTCGCCCACGTGGGAACCACCCAGCACCCTATCCCCCTGCCCTCTCCTCCCTTCAGCCCCGGGGCTGACCGAGCTGCCCCAGGGGCCCCCATTTTGTTCTCAGCTCTTCTGCGGTGTCCAGAGGTGTCTGGGATGCTGGAGGCTAAGAACCTGGTACCCAGGACTGCCCCTTGTCCACCCTGCCCCCCACCCCCATCCCCCACCCCCCACCCCTGTCAAGCTGGGATTCCCAGCTTCCCACAGCCAGACACCTACCTAGGGCTTCATGGAAAGCATAGGGCAGTCCTTCCAAGTCCGACCACCCAGAGCACCAGAACTCTGGCGGGATGCAGGGTTTTTCCCACTCCCTTTATTCCCCCACACCCACTGCCCCGCACCTGGTGATATAAAAGGATGACTGGATAATGAAGGTCAATACTAATGCTCGGATGAGAAGAGCATCTCATAAAGCATTTAAGGGATCAATATTTGCTGGGCTGGATATCATTCTCCTAAGATGGTTGCAAATATCGCTGGACACAAGTACAAAGACATATATCTACTGATGATTTTTTTAAAGAAATATTATGTTACCAGAATTAATGAAAGAAAGCAAAATAGACTGGAAGCAAATTAAGAGCTATACAAGAAAACCAAAAGTAGGCAGAAAGGGCCTACACTGAAGTCTAGGGGAAAGAAGAATGGATGCTTGCTGGAATTTGAGGGTGACTTCGAAGACCAGACCTGCATAGAAGTTATATAGACCCTTTGCTTTACCAGAGGAGCCTTCAATGGGATGGCTCTAGGTAATTTTTTAAAAGAGCCAAAGAAGCTCCAAGCAAAGCCAGAAACACAAACTACAGTAACACAGTTACAGTTAAGAAACAAAGAAGGAACCTAAAAAGAAAAGGATAGGTTAAAAATGAAGCATTGAAAAGATGCGTGGGATCAACTCAAATCCCTAAGCAAATGAAAATCAAAAGGTCTAGAATTCAAGGGAAATGGAAGAGACATAAAGGTGCCCATCCTGCCTGCTCGAGTGTCATTGAGACAAACAAGTATTTGTTATAAGGATGCCATCTACAACTGGGACGGTGAGAGGAGCAAGCACAGGACCCACAGGCAAGAAAGGACCCACATCAGAACAGCAGGAAACAGAAACACAGTAGGTCTTCATCTTAGGGTTTCCTCTGCATTTTGTTTTTACTAAGTAGGGCCACTTCAACATCTCCTTGAACGAAGAAAAGGTTTTATTTTATTCTTTATGTTGTTTTCCAAAGGACAAAATATTATTAATGTATGTTTCTGTCCCTGTTCAGATGATGCAAATATGAAAAGGAAGATTCTTCATAATTGCCTTAAAATATGAAAATTTATCAGCACAAACTTATTAAATATGTACTGTATAATAATTAAAAAGGAAATATAAATAGCCATTTTCAATATCTTTAGTTATGGAATAAATGCAAATCAAAAGTACATTTCAACTCAACCCCAACCCAGTCAGCATGGCAATTATCAGGAAACACTGAATAAATGATACCATGGCGCTCAGAGATCGGCACTGGAAATTCATGCACACTATTCTGAAAAAGGTAATTATTATAGCTACCATGGACATTATACCACAGCTTCTTAACTGAAAGGCTACACGTGACCTGCTGCACTGCCCCTGGGATGTGTCTACATGAAGGAATCTAAGACAATATTCCACATGGATATTTGCACATTTGCAGTTATTGCTCCATTATTCACAACAACCAAGATGTGGAATCAGCCTACAGTTCCATCAACACACAAATGGGTAAGGAAAGTGTGGCATGCATACATACATAATGGAGTTTTATTCAGTCATAAAGAAAATGAAATTGTGTTATATGGAGGGAAATGGATAGAACTGAAAATTATTATGTTAAGTGAAATATGCCAGACACAGAAAATTATTGCATATTTTCTCTCATATATACTATTTAAGTCCAAAAACAACAAGAAAGCAGGAAGGGGCTGTTTAGTGAAAGAAAACAGACCAATGATAAGGTAAAGAGAGGCGAAAGTGATGGATGGGCAATTATGTCCAATATATGTGATATTCATGAAGGAAAATATCACAATTAAATTCACCATTTTCTATAATTAATATGGGATAATAAGAAACTAAAAAGGAATTAAAGATAATACAGCCATTAAAATAAGAAATGAAAATGAATTTTCAATGAGCAAGACTACACAAGAAAAATAAATAATAGAATAGAATGGACAAAATTTTAGCTGTCATTATATTACAAAAGATATACAAGGCTAGATTTGTACAGTGTGTGCCTAGCATGCATAAAGCACTGGGTTCAAGGCCCCTTACAGCATAAAGCAGACATGGTGGTGCATATCTGTAATCCTAGCTTTTAGGAGTTTAAGATGAAGGAATCTAAAGAAAAGGTATAAGGGCATCTTTGGCCCATAGCAAACTCAAATCCTGCCTGTGATACAGAAAAGCCTGCCTTAAAAGAGAAGCATGCATGCACACACGCACACACACACACACACATGTATGTGTATGTATGTACATATGTGTGTATGTATATATGTGTATGTATTCATGTGTATGTATATATACATATATGTGTCTTGTGTATTTTGTATGTGTGTATATATGTATTAATTCGTGTATATATATATATGTATGTGTATATATAATATAATATATATACACCAAAAACTGATGCATAAAAAAGATGTTCACTGTTCATTCCTATAGAAAAATTATTAAAATACCACCACAATAATATTCCACACCCTATAGAATGGTTGCATTAAAGGGTAGCCAGGCAAGCACAGGTAATGGTATGGAATAATAACTGGAACCCGCATTGACTGTGCATGGTCACAAAATGCTGAGTCCATTTGAAGCTCGATGGCTTTATTTTTAAAAGTTAACTATGTATGTTCCTTTGCCTCAGCCAATTCACTCCTACATATGAAAACGAAATCACAGGAATAAACACATGTAAAGACACTGTGGGCAGTAGATTTGTAAAAGCCACAAATGAGGTAAATACAAATGTCAAAAGTGAGAATAATACAAATGTCATTGGAAACAGAGAAGATGCACACAGCAGAGGCATAGTTACCATTCTTCGCTACACAACACTGGAAAAGCAACGTTATATAGACCACAGCATGGACGAGTCAGAGAAATGTGCCGAATGAAATCAGCAGGACGAAAACATACAGGAGCATATAAAAGCCAAATAGAGAGAGAGAGAGAGAGAGAGAGAGAGAGAGATGATAGAAATGCAGACTGCCCTGAGAGAAAGCTCCCAGTGGCTGCCGAGCAGAAAGGCATGCACAATGGTGTCTCATCAAAGGAAACCTGGTTTAGGGGGTATGTTTATTATTCTGTTGATTACAGCGTTTTTATGTATGTGCACATGGTTTCGAGTGTCATCAAATTTTATACCTCGCAGTTTCCTGTGGTTCAGTTACACTCTAGAAAGGCTGTAAAGCCCGGGCACTTGAGACAGTAAGCACCGCCTGAACGTTTATTAACGATGGGCTGGCGGAAAGACAACAGTCTGTTTTGTTCTAATCGCTAAATATATATAGTGAACACGTTTTTACTGACTGATGGAAAGACTTTAGATTCCTCATTCTGTTTGGGAAAAAGTTGCCATGTCCTCGTATAGAGAACAGTAAAATATAATCCTAGACAGGAATGCCTGTTTGAATGCAAAGAGAGAAGGGCGCACAGGGTACCATTAACACTCAACTAAGACATGAAATTTAAAAAGCCCAAAGCAGTTACATATTACTCCCTGGTTGGACAGACGTGCTGCAAAGGACTTGCTTGTTCGGTTTTTATTCCAAAATGGGCAGAGGGTGGCTGGGAGGTGAGGTTCATTTTTGAAATGTATACTAGTTACAATTAAATAACTTAAAAAGAAATAATAAAACCCTCAAACAGTACTTCGTACACTCATTCTCCCTGTTTCTTTGAATCCCACACCTCCAGAGAGGACATAGCAGCAGGATTGGTGGGGAGCGGGCCCCAGAGAGACTGTGCAACCACCGTTGGAGGCCGAAGGGAAAAGACCTACAAGGATCCCAGAGATCTCGGGTCTGTGAAAGGCCGTTGCCCCGGAAGCTAAAAGACATGGGCGTTGGGGGCCAAGGCAAGACACAGGCTGACCATGAGTAGAGACTAAACTTACCAAAAACCGCAGTGCAGGCCAGGCCCCTCTTTTGGGAACACCGCCAGTGGCCAAAATGTCAGCGAGCTCTGGGCTTGCTCATGCCTTTTGTGACCTGAGGATGCCCAGTTGCTGAGCCTGAGGCCACGTGCAAAGAAGGTGGCTGACAAGCTGCACGAGGGAGGGTCCCTCTCACCGGCTGCATACACAGTGAAGGTTGCAAATACCCAGCCCTGAGCCGTTTGAACTCCAAATGGGCATCCTTAAGCCTCGTGACTCAGGGGGTGGCATAGGCTGGACTGGCAGGTTTGTAAAATCTGGCATAGTTTATATGGGTGTGTCACACTGCTATAGCTGAAAGGGTATCGCTCTGGTTCTCTTTTTGCCCCATGGTTGATCAAGAAGAAAGACTCAGCCTGCTGTGACTATTCATGATAGAAACCCAGAAGTCACAGTGAATGTTTAGTGAAAAGAATAACTGCTATCGGATAATTTATACATTTCTCTAGGTTTTTATTTTATCAGCATAGTTTTCATAATTCCGTTATTTATTCTAATGTGTGTGACTGTTTCCAACTTTATTCTGTATTTTGCTTTTATCATTTCCTTTCTTAGTGACAAGTTTTTGTTACTATCTTTTGGTTAATCTTTCTGTTTTCCATTTCACGTTTCTCCCCTTGGCTATCGTTGCCCTTTTTTCCATTTCTTTGAATTTGATCAATAGTTTGTTTTTATCTTCTTCAGTGGAATTTTTATTGTTTTCATCTTAAACGGGTTTTTTTTGTTTCCTGAAAAATGTATTTAACAAATTTCCTTTTAGACAAAGCTAATAAATTCTAAAAATCTAAAGCCAATGTCTTTCACTTTGTCATAAATGCGTGTCCTGTGACCAGTAGATCCTCTACTTCATCATACTTTCCTTGCTAAAATCTGATGGAGAGAGTCTCTGGGAAGATCTTGTAAGCAATGCATCCCACTTCAAATGTCACTATAAAGGCTGTCTCTGCCAAAAAAAAAAGACTTCTGAGTCTGGGTAAAGTGCCAGACCCAAGGGCAATCAGAATAATTTTAAAGGGCTCAGTCCCTAAATTCTAGCATTTTGTGTGTACTCTTTAATGATAATAGTCTACCTAAGGGCTCAAGGCAACTGCAGGCCAGAAACAATTGGACAGGTTTCATGTTCTCCTTTCCTTCCCTTGTTGCCCCATTCACAGTTCACAAAACCAAAATATGTTTCTGCCATTCCTGTGTATTATTGTTCATATCCCCAGAGTGTAAATTTCCCTCAAAAACCCAATAGACAGATATTCAAAATATTCGCATCAGCAAAAATTCTTGTGACTTATCCTATATTGTTTGTATTCTGTGAGAGGCAAACACAGCATTAGCAACACCATATGCTGGCACACACTGAATTGTTAATAGACATGCTGAAAGCCAAGACAGGGGAGAGTTACCAGATTTAGCAAGTAAAAATATGGGATGCAATTAAAATTGAATGTCAGATAAGCAGATGATAATTTAGTATAAATACACTATTAAAACACTGTGAGCTGTCTTCCTGAGATACAAATTTAACTGAGAATTCTTGTTTTCTCTGGCAACCCTAGAAAAAGTAAGAATACTGTGGTCATCCATCTCTGTGATGACTTTTAGAGCCAATACAATATGCCTGAGGGATAGCTCTGGTGTAGAAAACCCAAGGATGTAGGCAAATGACTTAAGTGAAGGAGTACCTGCTTTTATATAGCATAGATACCCCAACTTAATGATTGTGTACAAATGAACACTACAAAATAAGGGGTATAAACTGATTATACCCAAGATCTGATTGTTGCCACTGTCTACCTGTTAAAAAAATTGCTAACTATATGTTGCAGATGAATGAACTATAGTGTGTGATGTCATATAATCACTGAAATAAAAAGTCTTGGGGAAAGCATATGGAAAATAATAGTATATTTCTGCATATATCTATTAAATAAGGCACTTGTATAAAGGGTAAAACATGCAATTTGTTAATTTTTATAAGAATTTTTATTAAACTTTTCAGGAATTAAGAAAATAGGTAAGCTAGTGTCTAAGTAAAAATTTATTTTTCAAGGCAAGTAGTCTAATTTTAGTACTTAAAAAAAAAAAAGGTCCAAGGATCTGGGTGACCCATCCATCAATCATTAGAAATATGAGAATTTAAGGATCACTAAATTCAATCATGCTTTCTCACCTTAACAGTGTCTCTTACCTGTGATAACAAGTAAGGACATGATTATTGTTATTAATTTATGTTTGTTTCTCCAACAAGATTTATGGAAACAATACCAAACACATTGTCTATCCTCAATGAATCTAAATGAGTGATTGAAGAGGCAAATGCATGCATGCATAGGTTGTATTTGTAGTTCTGAGAGTTCTGGTCTACTAAGGCACAGAGCAGGGAAGGAGCTATGGCAGTGAGTGGGCAGCTTGGTGGCGACGTCACCTGTGGTCCTTGGGTTTGCAGGTTCTCTCCTCTCTCTTTTCCTCCATTTTCCCCAAGGTTATGTTTTATAAAAGTAAAAATAAATATAAACCTTAACTGAGACTATAACACAGAGCATCTGACTGCTGTTACCCACATTCTTCTCAGGGGCATGATTTTCTTAGCACACAAATTTTTGGTAGTAGGTAAGGTCCTTCATCTCAGTAGCCAATGAGAAACAAACAGCCAATGCAGCTCTTCTCAGAGCCCACCATTGAAACATTAATTTTCTTTTGTTGTTTCCCAGCTTAATATTTCATCTAACTGCTCTACACCCAACATGTTACATACTTTGGTCACAGCTACAAATGCATTTCCTCTCCCTCTCATGTTTCAACAGCCTACGGTTATATGTGTCTTCTACCCACTTTCTAGAATGTTAGACCTAACTAAATTAACTAATGGCTGGTTTTCAAAGTAAGCAGAAAGACTGAGAGAGCCAGATACAGTAGTTGACTACAAAGAAATGGTGCTTTTCAGGCATAATAATATCTGTGCTCATATGAATTGACAGCAGTTGTTACACAAAAGCCAGACAAATTCAAGACAGACAAAATTCCATTGAAGAGGTAGGTACCAATTCAAACCCTTAGATGGAGATCTACTGGTAACTGATAGCTGTTGGGAGAGGTGGAGTCAATTTTATTTAAGTGTGTGGTCCCTCATAGGTCAACCACACTCCCGTGGATGCTCACCCACCAGAATTATACAGTCAACAGAAACAGGACTTCATGTTTGTTTTTCCTCACTAAATGAGAACACAAAGCTGGGTGGTTAAGGGGACAGGAGTTGGATATGAACAAAATACCTTGTATAAAATTCTCAAAGAAGCAAGAGCAATAATAAGTCTCTTGTATTTAGCCATCATAGAAGAGGGGCAGAAAAAATATAAGAGAGGATGAGGAGGAATTGTTTGAAATACTGTCTTTTGAGCAACATAGCTGTGGCATGCCAGGACTTACAGAAACTGTGGTTGCTTGTACAAGATCAAGACAATTAAAATCCAGCGTGGATAGAGAAGGGGTCTCAGATGTCTTGCCCCTAACTGAGGAGCAAAAAGGAGAGTAACATTTTTGCAGGAATATGTACCTATTGGTAGATTGCTATGCCCCAGTGTGTGGGCATACAGGCAATATTAATTGGATTCAATAACATTTGTTTAAAATAAAAGAACCTGATGAAGCTGGGAGGGAGCCATCCTAAAGGAGCCCAAGGAGAACTGAAGCAGTGAGGGGAGGGGAGGTGGATATGATCAAGATGTGCTTTTTCTTTATTTATTTATATTAGATATTATTATTATTAGATATATTAGATATTTTCATTATTTACATTTCAAATGTTATCTCCTTTCCTGGTTTCCCCTCCGAAAACCCCCTTACCCATCCCCCTCCCCCTGCTCACCAACCCACCCACTCCTGCTTCCCTGACACTGCATTCCCCTACACTGGGGCAAATTAAAGACACTTTTTTGTCTTGCGCAAGGTTTTCTATCTTGCCACCAGAAGGCAGCACTGACTTTGCTAGTGACTGTTTTACTGGAAGTGTCAGAGTCACCCTGCAAGTTCTTAACGGGAGATGTTTCTTCTACTTATGGTGTAGTTAAATTTCATCATTTCCTTTTCAGTGGGGATGCGGGGAAGCGTGGACAATCCAATACCTGTGGCAGTGTGTTTCTTGGTACAGTTTAGAAAGAAGAGAATCTCTGAAGCCAACACATTGTCTCTTCCTTTGTTCTGGCATACCCCTCTCTTGTGCCCAAACTCCCCCCTCCCATGTCAATGGCTCTTAAAGAAATCATTCTAACTGTAAGCAATGGGTTAGGGACTAGTCAGTAGAGTGTAGCTATAATATTTAATAGACACAGTTTAGAATCTCAACCAAGGAATAAGTACATGGAAAGACAGCATTGCTTCCAATTCATTCTATCTCCTCACAGCAAAGCACTGTTCTGATTCAGAGTGCCTTCCTCCTGGACAGACTTGGCCCGAAAACTCAGGTGCTCCTCTCCGCTGTGCCCTGTGAACTCCTGCACTAGCCATTCGCTAAGGTCCACCCGTCCACCACAGCTCTGCCCCATTTCCTGTTCACACAACTCTTCCTCATCCAACAGTGAGTGAATGTGCCCTCTTCCGGGTGGATAAAGCCAGCTTCACCCTTTCTCTTCAACTCCTACCCTTGCCCCTGCTCCAGTCTGTCTTTCTGCCCGATCATTTTCTACTAAAAATTCTCAAAGAAAATCCCTGAATTATTTTTAAACCCCGTGGACTTGGAGGCATGACCTCTTGCCTTTCTCCTTATCCCTAAAGTCTCACAGCATCCATCCATGGCCAGCCAAATACAGTGGGTTGGCATCTGAATTTACTTCTTGAGACCCAAACATATTCTCAAATTTATGCACACCCTTTTATGTTCTTCTCCTGTCAGAATCGGGATAAGAACTGGGGGCTTAAGGGGGAAGCAGAGACTTAAGACCCCAGAGACCAGCATCCGTGTGCAGATCTAATTTTATTGTTTAGTATAAAACTTAAATACAATGTTCAGCCAATAACGGTGCGGTTACGTAATCAAGGGCCAAATGGGAGATTGATTACACTGTCCTGCTGAATCTAATTTGCTTGCCCTTGACTCTATAGGGGAGAGGAGATTTTCCGTGAAGACAGAGGAGGCAAATCAGCCATCACCCTGGACGTGGGTCCTTTGTTCTGTCTCACTGGTTTTCCAGGAGCCACTTGAGATATCAGGCTGTGTAGAGCTGGAACAGGATTCCCTGAGCAGGTGCAAGAGACCAAGGCATCTTGCTTTCCAACCCACTTCTTCCTCCACTGGGGTCACGCTCACATCCCGCATTCTACTGTTTCAGATTGTCTTCTCTTTCCTTCTGATTCCTAACTGAAGTTTCTCTGTCACTTGGTTCGTCTTATAAGCAAGGCCTCTTCAAACATCCTGCCTGACAGTTAAGAAACAATCTTAAATGTCATTTAGATCTATTTCTACCTCCCCAATAGGACAAAAAAATGGTCATCTCTCCATAAAGGCTGTACACATAGACAGCAGGCCAGCCTCTTTGTAAAAATATACAGGAAGTGAGGTGATTTAATTCATACATCCTAGTGAGCTTGCCAAGTGGAAATTAAAGAGCAGTTAATATTTCCTAGAATAGCTATGATTTAGAGCTGTAGGGAAATAAGACAAAATACAAGTAAACATTTTTAAAAATTAAATTAATTTCCTAGGAAAGTCATTGTGATCTTTTTAAAGAAGAATCCTTTTAGAAGTAGGAAATTGAATTGTAATAATACATACTGCTGGCTCATTTGCACTAGGGATTACAGAAGTACCAAAGTAGATATTACTATGTGGCCCTATTGTGATGGCATACAAAAGTTTAAAATGAAGTCCTTGAATTAACCAGGCAAAGGTAGCATATGTACAAAGGCAGGAAGCATCTCCAATATACTTCAGACCCCTTCCTGATTACAAAGCAGAACAGCTACTTTCATGATGTTCTCTGTGTCCTCTAAAAATGTCAAGGTAAATCGGATCAAATATAAAATCTGAAGTCCAGTGAGTCGCCAAAAATATACACATAAGCATTTGGCAAGAATCTGGGAATTTTAGTATTATTGATACAAAACAACTTTGGCAACCTTACACCCTGGAAATGATTTTATACATTTCATCCACAACTGTCAAGAACTATGGTCCCAATTTATTAAGCTTACTGACTTTCTCCCCCAGTACCAAGGATGGAAGTCATAGCTACATTGCATATGTCAAATACTCTGCCTATGAGTTAGAATCACATCACTGGCCTTCATTATATTTAACTAGTTCTCTGTTTTGTTTTTTTTTTTTTCTGATTACCACCATCCTCTCTCTGTCTCTGTCTCTGTCTCTGTCTCTGTCTCTGTCTCTGTCTCTGCCTCTCTTTCTCTGACTCTCTATCCTGTGTGTGTGTGTGTGTGTGTGTGTGTGTGTGTGTGTGTGTGTGTGTGTGTTGCTAGGATGCTGGCAATGAAAACTCAGGGCCTTTCATATCCTGGGATAGTTTCTTCTTACTGAGATACCCCCAAACCAGATCCTTATTTTTCTATAGGCCAAATGTTTACTTTCACTATTTTTAGCTAGAAGTTCTCTATATGCATTGCATGTGATATATTTCCTCTGTTCTTAAACATTTAACTTGCCTGAACATGCCAAGGCCTTCCCTGTGAGTGCACATATACTCCTACTGTTCACACTAGTCAAGTTATGGTGTCAGTGTGACTGCCCTTCAACAGAAGACTAGATAAAGAAATTGTGGTATATCTATACAATAGAGCTTTATTCAATTACAAAGAATTATTCCATTTGCATGAAAGTAGATGTAACTAGAGATCATCAGATCATCAGGTAAATCAACATAAACAGATGCAGCAAGGCAAGTATTGTATGGTATCTCTCATTTATGGATCCTAGATCTTATGTAGATACACAAAATCTTATATATGAACACACATGTTATATATGACATGAAAACAGAAATAAGATTATGGGAAGGAAAAGAAATAACAGGAAGATGGAAGAGGAAGGAAAAATGATGAGGAGTAAATATAAAGTATGTGATGGATTGTGTCAAAATGGCCCCAGAGGCTCATAGGGAGTGATAAGGAGGTGTGGCCTTGTTGGAGGAAGTATGTCACTGGGGGTGGGCTTTAAGGTTTTAGATGTTCAATCCAGGCCCATTGTCATGCTGTCTTCCTGCTGCCTGCAGATCCAGATGTAGAACTCTCAGCTGACCCCCTGCCTGCATGTCACCATGCTTCCCACTATGGTAAGACTAAACCTCACAGACTAAACCTCTGAACTGTAAGGCAGCCCAAATGTAAATGTTTTCCTTTATAAAAGTTGTTGTGGTCTTGGTATCTCTTCACAGCAACAGGGCACTAAGACAATGTATATGATGTATTTGAATGAAAATGTCTTTATGGAAACCTGTATCTATGAATAATTAGCATGTGCCAATAATAGGTAAAATTAACACAGGTATAGACAATTTTTTAAAAGGAATAAATGAACCTGCCTCACAAACACAATTATCACATGTTTAGTGTTTTCTCTAAATTGCAGAATCTTAGCAGGAGAGAGAGCAAGGCTCATACAGGGAAGACTGTCAAGTATGTAGAAAGACAAAGAAGAGACCAAGAAAGCGAGCAATGGAGGAGATAAGTATAAGCAAAGAACATCCCAAGGAATGCAAATGTCATCTCTATAATACACACAAAGTAAAAGTTAACCTGTCACCATTTCACCTAAGATGGTCTAGAATGTTAGGAACAATAGTAACAGAGAACATGTCAGCCATTGCAAGAGGTTAACATGAGAAAGGTTTGATGACAGCAACATGAGGGGACCTCAGGGATGAGGTCACTTTTCTTTATCTCATGGTAGCCACACAACTCTTCATTTGTCAGAACTTCTACAACTGAATGCTGAAAAAGAACAGGGTTACTATATCTGTTAAGGATAATCTGTACACTCTAATAACATAATTTGAAAATTGATGGGAGGAAGCTATGACTAAAAATTTAACACAAGATGAGTGCTGGATAGTGATTGTATTCTCGAAAAAAAAAAATCTTACAAGTGGTAGTCACACTAGTCACAGAAGAGGCACACATGTTAGTTCTATCAGGAGACTTTTAATTTTTATTATTTGTGTGTGTGTGTGTGTGTGTGTGAGAGAGAGAGAGAGAGAGAGAGAGAGAGAGAGAGAGAGTCATAAATACCATAGTGAGGTGATCAGAGGGAACCTCTGTCCTCTGTGAAGTCGCTTCTCTCTTGCCTTTATTTGGGTTGCAGGGATTGAACTCAGGTCATCAAGCTTTAGCAGTGGCAAGCACTTTACCAAATGAGACATCTCACTGGCCCAGAAAACTTTAAGAGACATTATTAAACTGAGACTTGTGCCCGTAGATTGTTGGGCCCAATTATTTACTGATAATGGAGGTCAGAATTAAGACTGCTTCCCACTAGACGGTTGCAGTGCAGCCTGTCACTAAATGGCTGTTGATACATTCCATGGCCTGATTAATCATTGTTCCGGGTGAGCAAATGCACTATGACCCTCACCAGGCAAATGAAATGTTTGTGCCTTTAAAAGTTGATACGAACATCAGAAAGGAAATTAGCTGTGTCATGTCTTTCGCCCATCTTAAGACTTATCACTGTGAAGCCTCATTGTGTGTCTTGCCTGCCTGTTGCTATTCTCTGCACACGGTAGCTACAGACTAAAGACTATGCATTGACTGGCTAGACTCCAGGATGATTGATCGCATAAGCAGATGGATGGCAGCTCCTGCTGGTATGCTGGGCATGGCACAAAGCAAGCCCTGGCAAAGAGAGTTTTGATGGAAAAAAGTTAAAATGTAGCTACTCCCATGGGCATCTCCCGGTCTCTATCTGGAAGAAACTCTCCCTAAGCTTCTTCCTCCGCTGAGACTGTTCAGCTCTTTCCCTCTGTTGCCTGGGTCTGTGCCTCATTCCTGTCTCGGTACTATGGAACCTTTCAAGAATGGCATATTCCCACTTCATACTTCACTACAATGATGTCAGTAAAGTGGAAGGAAAATAGTGTTCATTACACATGTAATTCATGTAAGTACTTTGAATGTTCCATAGCATTACACTTACTTTCCAACACACATCTTACAGCCATTCAAAGTAAGGCCCACTCACCAGCCCCGAGTTATCTGGTAGCAAATGATTGGACCTTAGCATGGGTTGCCACACCACCTACAGGGCAAGTGTTCCTGTCTGCCTATTCTTTGTTAAACTCCAGTGAACAAAGACAGCTGCCAAACATTTTCTAGGTCATTTGTTCTGTTTATAAACAGAAAGTGTACACTATTTAACAAGATGTAATCATTTGCAAGCTAGATTTATACAGAATGAAAGACGTGAAAGAGAGAGGAGGGGAATTAATGCAAGTCTTAAGTGCTTAATGACCCCATTAATTGAGAGAGAAGTAATTGCAGAAATTAAACAGAAGATGTAATGGGCTTAGAATCATTAACTTATTCTTGGAGTACTGCTGATGTGTACCAGGTGACTTTACTCCGAGAACTGAGACTCAGTCTAATGCAATAGTTCTTTAAAACAGTTGTTCTTAAGAGACACTTGGAAAACTATGTAGATCCCTAAATTCTGTTCTTATGTCTTAGATGCTTCAAGGTGGAACCCATGCATGTAGATTTTCTAAAACGTGGCCTACTTATTCTTTCAATATTGGTGTCTTACATCTGTGTGAATGGGAAAAAGGACTTGGCCACTCAGAGAGCACATTTGGAGGCCAGGGACAATCTTGGGGTCATCCTCAAGAATACCGTCTACCTCCTTAGTGACAGGTTCTCTGGTTGGCCTGGAACTCACTGATTATGCAAGGCTGGGCTTGATAGTGAGTGCCAGTAGTGCTCCTATCTCTGCTTCTTCCCACCCCAACACTGGCATTACAAGCACACACCAGAATATCTAGAATTTTTTATGGATCCTGGTACTTAAACTCAAGTCCTCATGCTTGCAAGGTAAGTATTTTACCAATTGAGCCATCTCCCCAGCCCACCTTCCATCTTTTGATTAATCTGATCCTGTTTTAACATCATCATTTATTCTGGGCACTACTGATTATTGAGGATGACCAATTGTTCTGGAAGTATCCCGCCCAGTGTTACAGGATGGGCAGCATCCCAAGCCTCTACCCAGGAGTACTTATTTCTTTTGAGTCATACAAAGTAAGATGTCCTCAGGAATTGCTCTTTTCCCCTGGGGGATAAAATTGCCATCAGTTATTAATACAATTTCCATTACACAATGCTGCCTGAGAATGCTCACTGCAGAAGAGGGATGGCTTTATCAGCTCTGTCCTGTACTTGTATCACAAACACCACACAGCTACTGAGCCGTGACTCAAAATGTGACCAGCAATACAGGGAACCAAACTTTGTTTCATTTTATTTTTAATGAATTTAATTTTTCATTAATTACTTACTTTGCATTATTATATAATTGATTCCTTTACATCCCATTCTCAGCTTCCCCTCCCTCTATTTCTCCCTGTCCCTCCCTCTTCCCTCCCCTCCCCCATACTCCCCTCCCTTTCTCTTCAAAGAGGAGGCCTTCCTTGGATATCAACCTACCTAGGCTTACTAAATTGCAACAGGACTGGGTGCATCTTCTGTTGAGGCTACTCAAGGCAACCCAGTTAGGAAAAAGGATCCAAAGGCAAGCATCAGAGTCAGGGACAGCCCCTGTACCTGCAGTTAGGGATTCCACATGAAGACCAAGCTATACATCCGTCACATATGTGTAGAGGGTCTAAGTCCATCCCATTCATGCTTTCTGGTTGATGGTTCAGGTGCTGGGATTTTTTTTGTAGGTTTTCTTGTGGTATCCTTGACCTCTCTGGGTCTTTCAGTCCTTCCTCCCTCTCTTCCACAAGATTCCTCAAGCTCTACCTAATGTTTGGCTGTAGATCTTTGCATCTGTTTCCATCAATGCTGGATGAAGTCTCTCAGAGGACAGTTATGCTAGACTCTAGTCTGCAAGTCTAGCAGAGTATCAATAATAGTGTCAGGGGTTAGCTTTTGTCCATGGCATGGGTCTCCAGTTGGGCCAGTCATTGGTAGGCCATTCCCTCAATTTTGGCTCCCTCTTTATTCCTTCACATCCTGTAGGCAGGAAAAAATGTGGGTCAAAGGTTTCTATGGTTGTGTTGGTGTCCCCATCCCTCCATTGGAAGTCTTGCCTGGTTATAGGGGGTAGCAATTTTAGGTTCACATCTCCTATTGCTAGGAGTCTTAACTAGCTAAAGTCATCCTCATAGATTCCTGGAGTTTCGTCTGAGGTTTGTAGCTTGCTCCAGAGATGCTCCCCAGTTGTCTTTCCCAGTAATCTCTTCCTCTGTCCTCTCCATATTTGTTCACTCTTGTTTCCCTCTCCCCCCTGTCTTCCACACAGGTCTCTCCCTCCATCTACCTCTGATGTCTATTTTATTCCCCCTTCTTAGTGAGATTCAAGAATCCTCCCTTGGGCCCTCCTTATTACTTAGCTTCTTCAAGTCTGTGGATTGTCACATGGTTAAACATTACGGCTAATATCCACTTATAAGTGAGTACATACCATGTTTGTCTTTCTGGGTCTGGGTTACCTCACTCAGGATGATCTTTTCTAGTTCAATCCACTTACCTGCAAATTTCATGATATTGTTTTAATAGCTGAGTAGTCTTCCATTGTGTATGTATGTACCACAGTGTCTTTGCAATTTCCACCAAAATTCCAACACAAGTCTTTACAGGCCTTGAAAGAATAATACTTAACTTCATACAGAAAAACAAAACAAAACAAAAACAAGGATAGCTAACCTGTACGATAAAGGAACTTCTAGAGAAATCACCATCTCTGATCTCAGGATGTACTACAGAGTAATAGTTATAAAAACTACATGGTATTGGTTTAGGAACAGACAGATTAGCCAATGGAATTGAATAGAAGACCCTGAAATAAACCCACACACCTACAGACACTTGATTTTTGACAAAGAAGTCAAAATCAGACAATGGGAAAAAAAGATATCATCTTCAACAAATGGTGCTAGTCGAACTAGATGCTTGTATGTTGAAGAATGCATATACATCCATATCTATCACCCTGCACAAAACTCAAGTCAAATTGGATCAAAGACCTCAACATAAAACCAGACACTCTAAACCTGATAGAAGAGAAAGTAGGGAATAGCCTTGAACATATTGGCAAAGGAGACAACTTCTGGAACATAAGAATACCAACAGCTCAGGCACTAAAATCAACAAATAGTAAATGGAGCCTTGTGAAACTGAAAAGCTTCTATAAGGCAAAGGACATTAAATAGAACAAAAAGGCAGCCTACAGAATGGAGAAAGATTTTCACCTATCCTATATCAGAGAGAAGGCTAATATCCAAAATAAATAAAGAATTCAAGAAATTAGACATCAACAAACCAAATAAACCAATTAAAAATAAGGTACAGAGCTAAAGTGATACTTCTCAAGAGAGGAATCTCTAATGGCTGAGAAGCATTTAAAGAAATGTTTAATATCCTTAGTTATCAGATAAATCAAATCAAAACAACTCCGAGATTCCATCTTATACCTGTCAGAATGACTAAGATCAAGCAACCTCACATTCTGGCTGGGATGTGGATCAAGGGGAGCTCTCTCTTGCTGGTGGGAGTGCAAGATTATACAGTCACTTTGGAAATAAATTTGGCAGTTTCTCAGAAAAGTGGGAATAGTTCTACTCCAAGACCCAGCTACACCACTCCTGGGTATACACCCCAAAGATGGTCCGATATACAGCTTGCTCAACTGTGTTCACAGAAGCTTTATTTGTAATAGCCAGAAACTGGAAACAACTTGGGTGACCCTCAACTGATGAATTTAATTTTAAAGTTTTATGTGACTGGTGGCCATTATATTAGACAGCACAAATTTACCTCAAGTCTTCTGTAAGCAATACAGTCCGTACAATTTCCCCGTTAGTGCTTCTGAGATCTGTTATGTCAAACTAAAGTATAAGAATGTAAAAATCTTCCTACCTTTCCCTACCTCAGAGAATAATCTTAGGATGTTGAGACCAAAGAGAGATCTGCTTGCACTTTTGTTTTCTAAGGGTTGCCTTGGAAACAGTTTTGTTAACCATCTTGACGTCCAAGTTGTCAGAGTTGAAACAACCTGTTCTGACAGTCTTGTGTCAGTCCCAGTAATGACCTTCTCTGAATATCAGTCCTTAACAATTTCTTAGGAAAATTTTTCCCTGTGGTCTTGTTCACTTGGTTTTTTAAAATCAATTCTTAGAAGATTAAACATATAGATAGCTTATAATTCAGAATGTCATTTCTTTTTCCCCAAGAGAAAACAGCATGTTCCCACAGTCATATTCAAATGATAGTAGCAAAATTATTAATCACCCAAAGGTAGAAATAACCCAGATGCTCTTTTGCTGGTGAATGGATAAGCAAAATATGCTTTAGACAGGTAGAATGACTGTACAACAGAAAACTATTTGGTAATTAAAAGAATAAAACTAGTGATTTTTCTACAGCCCCCAAAGAACTTCAAACTGATGCTAAGAGAAAGACACAAAAGATCATTTGTTTGCATTTACCTGAAGTGCCCAGAGTAGAAAACCCCATGGAGCAGACACTATATTAAGTTGCTCAAAGTTGAGGTGAATGGTGTGAGAGAAAGTTGGTGATGATAGTAGCTATTAGATACAAGATTTCTTCTGGAGGTAATGTAAAGATTCTAAAGTTAAATGGTGGTGATAGTTGTACAATTCTGTGCCTGTGCTAAAAAAAAAATTAATTATGTACCTATTTACATAAATTATATGCTAAATGAATAATATCCAAACTAAGATGTTACGTTCACTCCAGTGAAGTCTGCTTGACAGGCCCAGAGGCCTGGAAGCACTCACGAGGCAAAGAGTTTCAAGGAAACTCAACCTCCTGGAACCTTGGCATTCTCATAACCCGTATACTCATACCCTATCCCTGCGTTAGTCTGGTGTATGGATCCATGTGTTCTCTTTCAGTATTGTTTTATTATAAGTGCCTTTTCAGATTGAATTCTGACATAGGTAAGCCTCCATCAGTGTTCCAACATCCTAGAAAATCCTTGAAGCCAATGAACTTGGAATTCAGTAGGAATTCAGTAAGAATGTTACCTATTCAGTAATATTCAAATTTACTTCTAGTAGAGACAGTGTAGGCATTACAAAGAATGGCGATAGAATAGCTCAGGGCTAGTCTGAAGAGTGATTACTTAGGACAGTAGCCAGTCTTACCCAAACAAGGGAATACACAATGGCCTAGCTAATAGGTGGGTTTACCATGAAAGAGTTAGGGAATCCCACTGAGACAGGAATCTTCACTACAGCCTGGTATAGCAGGCTACATTGTATATTAGAAGCAAGTTGGTGAATTCTTCTGACAAATGGAGATTCTCCACAGATACTTAAAAGAACAGCCAAGTTACACTCATACAAGAGTTTATCAGGGCCTAGGAAATAGGGGGGTTGTGGTAGTGCATTATTCATGAGAAGGTCTGCTAGAGCAGAACCCCCTGGTGCTAGCTTTCACAAGGCTCAAAGGTGTCACACAAATTGTGACTAGGGTGTGAAATCCTTACCTGTCATTAGCTGACCCTAGGCAGGGCTGTTTTATCTTTACTGTAAATATTACCTGATTCCTATAAGACCTTTTGAAGTCATTCCTTTGTTTTGTGTCAGGTAACTTCAATGTACTTTGCCTGCTGTGACATCCTACCCCTTTGTTTTCTGTATTATATAAGACTGGTGTTCACTTTGTGAAAATACACTCAGATTCTACCCACTCTCTCCTGTTGCTTCTGTTTGTCACTCGCCCGACTCTATGTCCATCTGTCCAAGACTCTGATTGAGGAGGGCCCACAGAGCCCCCCATCCATGGCACTAAGGTACTTGTTTGTAATTTCTATCACATTAGTAGACCCAATAAAAATATGTTTAATCATATTAATTGGTTCATGGTATATATTTTTGAACTTGAAGTAGCTTCTGAGCTGTGTGAGTGTGCAAGTGTGTGTGTGTGTGTGTGTGTGTGTGTGTGTGTGTGTGTGTGCACGTGCGTGTGCCAGAGATTAGGTCAGTGTCATCTTCAACTACTATCCACTTCATTTAAAAAAACAAACAAGGTTACATAGACAGAGTGTGGAGCAGAGACTGAAGGAATGACCATCCAGAGACTGCCCCACCTGGGGATCTATCCCATATACAATCACCAAACCCAGACACTATTGTGGATGCCAATAAGTGTTTGCTGACAGGAGCTTGATATAGCTGTTCCCTGAGTTCTGTCAATGCCTCACAAATACAGAAGTGGATGCTCACAGCCATCCATTGGACTGAGCACAGGGTCCCCAATGAAGGAGCAAGAGAAAGTACCCAAGGAGCTGAAGAAGGAGTTTGCAGCCCCATAGGAGGACCAACAATATGAACCAACCAGTACCCCCAGAGCTCCCAGAGACTAAACCACCAACCAAAGAAAACACATGGTGGGACTCATGGCTCCAGCTGCATATGTAGCAGAGGATGGCCTGGTCGGTCATCAATGGGAGGAGAGGCCCTCTTGAAGGTTCTATGCCCCAGTGTAGGGGAATGCCAGGGCCAGGAAGTGGGAGTGGGTGGGTTGGTAAGCAGGGGGAGGGAGGAGAGGATAGGAAGTTTTAGGAGGGGAAACCAGGTAAGGGGATAACATTTGAAATGTAAATGAAGAAAATATCTAATAATAAAATAAAATAAAATACATCACTTTCCTCACTAAACAAACAAGGTCTCTCATTGAGCTCTCTGATTGGCTAGAGTTAGTCAATAAAATCCCAGTGCTGGGATTATAGACACATATTGACAAGCTGGGCTTGCATCTGAAAACTTGGGATCTGAACTCCCTCTGATCTCATACTATGTGACAAATACTTTATGTAGTGATCTAACTCCCCAGCCCTGGGAATGGATTTTGAAAACATCATTCCAAAATAACCTTTCTGTTATCCATTACCTCCTCTTTTACTGAATAACTGATATGGTCTGGACCAGTGTCCAAACATGTCTGAAAACTCTGGAGGTCAGTCCTAATTCAGCAAACTCCTCTCACTCTAACAGATTACAGGGAAGTTCATACATATGAAAGATGTCTTTGGAGTGACCCCAATCCACACTGACAGGACCCATCCCTGCAATACCTGATTCTTACCACCTCTTAAACCCTCCTCCTCCAGAATAATGGCCACATTATCACTTCCTTAAGGAAAAGATTAATAAGAAAAGTCATTTCCAACATCTACCCTCACTCTGTCATAAGGCAAGCTGGTCAGATTGGCCTGGGTAATGAATCAAGGAGTATAACCAACCTGGGCAGGGTTAGAAGATGTCTGTGCCTTTAGGATCTGAACCCTTTCTCCACTTGTAAAGGCACTAACAGATCAGGTCAGCTTTACAAGAAATGAATATTCTTCAGGGCTTTTGAGTATAAAGGGAGGGCTCATATCAAAAGAAACACAAAGGTTCACGGTGATTGCTCGTGGATGTTCAAGACATCATCAAGTAAACAGAAAGGAGAAGTCAGGGACAAATGAAGTAAAATATCATATCATGTAAACCAAAGAGAGTATCAAAAGTCCTTATGGGCTAGGTGTAGTGACACAGGCCTTTAATCCTATCATGAAGATGGGAGGCTGATTTTTTAGTTCAAAACCACCCTGGTCTACATAATGTGTTTTATATCAGGCAGACATAAAGCATGTGTGTGTGTGTGTGTGTGTGTGTGTGTGTGTATGTATATATATGTATATATAATGTGTATACATACACACATATGTATCTCATGAAATTAAAGAATTTAAGTGGCTAGAAAGAAATGGTGTTGAATTGCCTGAGACAAGCAGAAACTTATTTTGGAGACAAGAAAGAACTGACTTGTCAAAGAAAACAGTGGAAAATGTCAGATCAGGAAACTGCTCTGTGTTACATAGGTTTGAAACAGCAACACCCTGTAGTTGACAGTAACTTAAGGATTTTCTAAAGTACTAGAAGAGAGGCATTGGAAGGTTCCCAATGATGTGTCAGAAACAGATGGAAATGTGTTTTTCTGGTTAGATCATTGCAGATTATATTAGACATTCACTGACTAGTCATACTACACTTCCATGACTATAATTAAAAACGACAAAACTGAAGCACTAAGCTATGTCTAAGGAGCCTATTTACCTAGGATACCGAGGAACGCTGAGAGGCTAGGCAGAGAGCTAAGTTGTTTGGAACATGTCTAGAATGAGTTCAATTTATTTGGAAAGCTTCCATCAGTGTCAGACAAGCTGTGTCGACTGTGCTCTCTCTGGATTTCTTCGATGTCTAAAGGCAAGTTGTGTTGACAATACACTGACTTTGTTCTATCTAATGGCAGTCCTGATTCTCCCTGGCTGGCAACATTAGAAGGACTGAGAGCACTCTGCATGTGTCCTTCCATAACCCTTCCACTTCTACATTCAAGTCTCTGACTTCACGCTCTCACTAGACAGTGAACTTCCCTCTAAGGAACTGAAACTTGCTGCCATTCATGTGACTTTTGCTTATCAACAGTGTCTTATCAAAGTTTATAGGAATGGCCAGAAATATTTTCCCATCTGGGTGGATGGCGTTTCATTTTCAGGTGCTCCCTGGGTCAATTGGCTCCTTCCCAGACAAAGCAACACAAAGATTAACCCCATTCCTGGACTTTGATTCAAGACTTTGTGGTTAAAAAAAAAAAAAAAATGCCTTCTATTACCAAGTCGCACTAATGTGGAGACTAGTCTCCAAACCAGATGCCTTACATAGAATTCATCAAGAAAGTGGAGATGCCATCATTGTACTGACTTCCAGTAAGATACTTTTCAAATGCTATTGTCATATGGACTTCATACAGTCATCATATCCCTGCAAACAGGCACAAGGATGAGAGCAAACTATTACTCCAGTCATGTTTGTGTTAGATGCTAAAGAAACAAATGTCTCAGGGATACCCACGGGGGCCTGAATAGGTCATGTCCCTTCCCTGTTCCCTATCTTTATGGGAGGAGTTGGGCTGGAGAGACACGGCAATACAGTCATGGAAGATTATGATTAATATATCAAGCATGTACCTGGATCATTATATGAAATCCACAGACTCCCCGGGGTCTGTTCTGATTTTGTGTTTGTTTTAACTCATTCTTTCTCTTTAAAAAAAAAAAAAAAAAGCTTTGCCAATTGTAGCATAATAAATGCTCTAGACAAAGGCTCATTTTCATCAATTCCTTGAGTTATAATCTTTCCATTTACACTCAGGAAGCACTGTAAAGGGCACTGTTCCTTTGTTCTGGTCTGTCTGTGTCCGTGTTGACACTATCTCAGTTTGAAAAGAGACTGATAGATAAAAGCCATGGGTAACTCCAGGGCAATGGCAGACATTATCACCAATGCTATAAGTTCTTGGGTAGCTCTTAGTCCCATCACCCAAGGTTCTGAGGTGAGAGATATTTGGATAAAAAATGTTCTGGTTTAGTTTCAGAGAGCACAGACACAGGTGGACTTCAGACTGAAGAAATCTGTATTTGCTGAAACCTTTGGCCAGAGTTATAAATCTGTGTGCTGCGTGGCAGTGATGTCTCTGACTCTGAACACGGGACAAAGAGCATTTTGCTTAGTCACACAGAGCAAATTAATGGAAGCAGCAGAAACCAGTACCCAAGCTGTTTGCCTCTGTCCCATAGGTATGTCTGTCTTCAGTTTTGGCCCCTCAAGTAGAGATTACTGGAGTGTTCAGACTCCAAACCTTCGGTTTTAAATGACCCAATTAGAATCCAAAATCTTTCCAAAGCCCATCATTTAAAATGATGGTGACCTTGACAAGTTTGGCTCCTACAATCCTTCCTCCCCTTATGCAAGATTCACTGTATTCACTAATGTTTGACTATGGGTCTCTGCATCTGCTTCAATCAACTACTGGATAGAGCCTCTCTAACGATCATTATACCAGACTTCTGTCTACAGAATAGTAGAATAACATTAGGAAGAAAATTTTTTGGCCAAGTATGTTTGAGAAAACCCACAGAAATCAACAAACCTGACCTTTTCTGGGGAAAAAAAAAAAAGAGGAATGCATGGCGGAGGTGGATGTAGGGAGAGACTGGGAGAAGCTGAAACTGAAGCTGCAGCCAGAATGTAATTTATGAGAAAATAAATTAGTAAAAATATCAATCAATAAATAAAATGATGATGAACTTAGATATTTCATGGAGTCATATGACTTTAAAGTAGGCAAAAGTTTCAATGTCAGAGTGTTACTTCATTAGGAAAAGAATAATCAAGATATGATGCCCCAAAGTCCCACAAATCCCAAAGACTTTCCAAGTTACATTATAACAATTTATTTCCAACTCCCAAATACTTTTTATCATTGTTTACTTTATGATCCCACTATAACCTATTTTTGTGAGTAAAGATAAACTTGAGCAATGACAGGTCACAAGTGAAAATGAAAACACCAGGTTTTAATTCTGATTGTTTTTTTAACCCTACATTTTGCAACTGATTGGAGAGGACATTAAAGCATACTTACACGGGGACTTTGTTCATGATAAGGTGTGAAAATTGTGAAATCAGGCCAGATCTTTGCTAGCCTCACTATGCAGTAAGTGGGTTCTAGAGATGATATTTCCACAGAGTTCTTATCAAAGATGCCAACATCTGAGTAATTAAAATCAAAAATTTTGATTCAGTAGGTGAAAATAGGAAGATGAAAGTTTGTGACTCTGCACTGACTAGTGTAACCAACAGCCTCTAGAGCTGCTGCCCTATAGAAGTAGAGACTAGTCTTGGCAGGATGGTTTCTATAAGTGAGAGAAATGTAATCAGGTATAGATTGGATAAGAAAGAATGCCATGTAAGGGTTGGCCTAGGTTGTGTTGGCTTTGGCTCCATCTATTGATTTTAATGACATCTAGTTTAGATTGATCTATAGGTTGTTCTGTAAGGTTTATAGAATCATGTGGATCATCTGAAATCATGTCTACTTAAAAAAAATGTTAATTCCTTTCATCTGAGATTAAATCAACCTGAGTGTCTGTCTGTCTATTTCTTCCTTTCTTCCTCTCTTTCTTTCTTTCTCTCACTCTTTCTTTCTCTCTCTCTTTCTTTCTTTCTTTCTATCTTTCTTTCTTTCTTTCTTTTTTTCTTTCTTTCTTTCTTTCTTTCTTTCTTTCTTTCTTAACCTCACTTTCTATTTACTGGCCAATTCTCAAATCAGAAATTCCAAAAAAAAAAAAAAAAAACAGTCACCACTACTGGCTGTAACTGAACAGAATCCTCACTAAATGTTCTCGGTATCTGGACTCCATGCTGTGTGGTTCTCGGGAGGAAATGAATGTCTTACATCAGTGTGATGTCAGCTTTCTGTCTCTGAGAATACCAGGGAAACCAACCTTTAAAGAGAAAAGGTTACTTTGGCTCAGACTTGTAGATAGTCTTAGTCCATAGAACCTCATTGGATTAAGCCCCATGGTGACACGCCATCATGGCAAGGGCATAAGGCAGAGGGAAACCACTTAAGTTATGATTAAGTACCAAGGAGAGCAGAGCCAGGGGCAAAGAGGCGATGAAGACTGACAATCTCCTTTTGGTCATGAGGCATGATCCTGTGATTTAAACTTAGATCTCACTTCAAGATCCTGAAGACAAACTTAGTAGGTTCACTGGATCTCTTTGGCCCTCTTCCTAATGTGGCCACATTGAATAAAACTCCTTTTCCTGTTTCCACCATTAATGTTCTCCTTTATTGACTTATTGAAGACGGCCATACCTGTCTTGGGGCACAGGTCATGCCCCCCCCCCAAGTCTGATAATAGAATCACTGTGCATCTTAACTATGGCAGGCTATGACAGTGTGATCACTACTCCATGACAAGTTTTGGAAGAGCCACGACATTTGCCACTACAACACTTCAAGTTGCCTTGTTAAGTGACTCAGTAGGCATAATCCTTCATGTATTACTCACTGTTTAGAAAGTTATAGCTCGAATGAGGGACTTGAAAGACTAAGCAGGGAATGAAAGAACACAAGGGTAAGGGGTGTTATTCTTGCTATATTTCTCAATAATTTGCTTCATTGTTTTGTGGTATTTCAGATGCATATTGCTTACTAGTATCTATAGTACATAATCTTCTCATCAAATGTACTAGGATTTCTAGAAGAATTTTCATTCATTTTAGTATTTTCCTGAAATAGTCTTTAATGTGGTTAGAATACATACTAATATTCAAAGTGATTTATTGTTTAATTTCTTCACTGTAAAATAGACAATTCTGATTCCTCCTTTACTATATCAAAAAAACTACATGTAGATTTAAACACCAAAAGACTCAGAATCAATCTTCAGAACATAAATCACACACAGACTTGAGCATCCCTACAGGCAACTGTAAACAGACAGCTGACACACAAGTCTAGATAAATATGTAGATACATAAACTTCCCACTAGATTTCTTTACTCTAAACTGGATTCCTTAAGTCTGCTATCTGGCACCCACACTTTACTTCATCATTGAAAATGCATAAATGTCACATACTGGTGTTGTCTTAATATCAGACCAAAAATCACAACTTCTTCATACTCTCACAGGGAGATCAGGAAAAACAACTCAATAATGCTACAAAAAAAAAAAAATGTCCACCAAAATGGGATATGGTGGCACACACCTTTAACCCCTGCACTCAGGAGACAGAGAAAGACAGATCTCTCTGAGTTTGAGGACAGCTACCCTGGTTTACTTAGTTAGCTACAGACAAACCAGGACTACAAAGTAAGACCATGTTTCAAAAAAAAAAAAGAAAGAAAGGAAGGAAGGAAGGAAGGAAGGAAGGAAGGAAGGAAGGAAGGAAGAAAGAAAGAAAGAAAGAAAGAAAGAAAGAAAGAAAGAAAGAAAGAAAGAAAGAAGGGAAAGAAGGGAAAGAAGGGAAAGAAGGGAAAGAAGGGAAAGAAGGGAAAGAAGGGAAAGAAGGGAAAGAAGGGAAAGAAGGGAAAGAAGGGAAAGAAGGGAAAGAAGGGAAAGAAGGGAAAGAAGGGAAAGAAGGGAAAGAAGGGAAGGAAAGGAAGGAAAGAAAGGAAAGAAAGGAAAGAAAGGAAAGAAAGGAAAGAAAGGAAAGAAAGGAAAGAAAGGAAAGAAAGGAAAGAAAGGAAAGAAAGGAAAGAAAGGAAAGAAAGGAAAGAAAGGAAAGAAAGGAAAGAAAGGAAAGAAAGGAAAGAAAGGAAAGAAAGGAAAGAAAGGAAAGAAAGGAAAGAAAGGAAAGAAAGGAAAGAAAGGAAAGAAAGAAAGAAAGAAAGAAAGAAAGAAAGAAAGAAAGAAAGAAAGAAAGAAAGAAAGAAAGAAAGGCTCAAGACCCCTCTTCAATCAGATCATTTTGGACATCTTTTCTGGGATATTAGTAGACTCTGAAAGTAAGAAATTTAATTGAGTGTGAGGTCTGTATTCTCTGCAGATCAAGGATGAAGAGATTAAAAAAAAACAAGGTTTATCCATTGCCACAAAGAATAATTTTTCCACTGATATAAATTCATTTAAAAGATACTGTGTAAATTAAGAAAATTTGAAAATTCTGTATGAAATCATCCAGTTTGTCCTTTGCTTTTAAATGACCAACAAAGATTTTCTGAATGGCTTCTCATGCCTTCAGACTATGTTAAAGTGAGATTCAATACATGGTATCTTTCAGATCCTGAACTATTTCAAAGCATCTTTTGATAACACTTCCCAATACCTTACTAATATTAGCCACTCAGTTTATATCTAGCCTAAATCCGTCCTAATATTTATACAGCCATTTATTTTCTTTGGTACTCCAAGAGACAAACATACCTCCTTTTATGAAATATTTTCTCAGTGTGTAAACCATCCTCTTCTGCAACTCAAAATCAATAGTACATATAGGAGATGCTCTCAAAGAATACACATTCTTTAATTTTCCCAATAAGGAAACAACCTGAAATGGCACTACTTACTGTTTACACACATTCACTCTGTTACTTTGTGCAAGTGATATAATATTTTTGAATTAATTACTTTAATTTATTTTGTAATACAGATAACTTTTTTAAAAATGTAATGAACTATTGGCACAGTACAGAAAATTTTGAATATTTATCTGTGGTTTATGGGAATGCAAAATGTGCCAGTTGTAGAAAACAACATCAGTTCCTTAAAAGGTATTAAACGCAGCAGCAGCAGCCCATTTATCAATTCCACCTCTAGGCATGTGTCCAAAAGAAATGAGGATAGGAACTCAGAAAGATATCTGCACACTGTAGTAGAGCAGTTTCCACCAAGAATAAAACCTGTCATCTTCATGGGTAGCTTAAGATACAAGATATTCACAATGATATTAAACATCAAGATGTTCTAAGGGGAACTAAAAATTCCATCCTGTAGGGTAGCTCCTTAAGCTCAGAAAGGAAACAACTCAAAACAGCTTCAGGAAGTTCCTGAAACTAACTAGATTCACTAGGTTCTTTCCCTCCCAAGCATATATGAGCAGTAAGGACTGCTGAGAGACACTGTAATGCAAGCTGAGCTATCTGAAAGAAGCAGATACCTATAAGCAGATAGGAGCTGCCTATGAGAGGCTCAAACCAACTGAGGTATTTGGAAAGGATGTGCTTCAGCTTTTGTAATTTGTTTCCCATTCTAGGTGGGCTTTTAGTGGTGCAGTTGTCCTCTGTGTCACAGCTGCTCCTGTAAGTAATCCCTTGACCATATCCCTCTACATAGCCCCAATAAAAATCATTAGTTGAACTTTGATAGTATCCTTATTTGGGCTCTTGGATTTCTATCTGGGTAAATAAACATTTGTTCACATATTCCCAAGAACAGTGTCACACAACATACATCAACACCCATAGCAGCATTGTTCATAATAGCTGATGGGTAGAACTAAACACAAAAGTTCATTGACAGAAGAACTAATTAGCAAAAGTTTTTTTTTTGTGTGTGTGTGTGTGTGTGTGTGTGAGTGAGAGAGAGAGAGAGAGAGAAAGAGAGAGAGAGAGAGAGAGAGAGAGAGAGAGAGAGAGAGAGAGAGAGAGAGAGTTTTATTGCTGGGAAGAGACACCATAACCATGGCAACTCTTACAAAGAAAAACATTTAATTAAGGCTGACTTATAGTTCAGACATTTAACCTGTTACAGTCTAGCTGAAATAGAAAAGAGGTAGCTGAGAGTTCTATATCTAGATCCTCAGGCAACAAGAAAAAAAACTACTGAGTGTGGCTTGAGCAGCTGAGACCTAGAAACCCATCTCCTACTCCCATAACTACTTCCTCCAACAAGGCCACACCTCCTAATAGTACCATTCCCTATGACCCTATATGGGTCTTTTTTCATTCAAACCACTAATCTCTCTCTCTCTCTCTCTCTCTCTCTCTCTCTCTCTCTCTCTCTCTCTCTCTCTCTGTGTGTGTGTGTGTGTGTGTGTGTGTGTGTGTGTGTGTGTGTATGATGCAATTAGTCAAAAAATGAAAGTAATATACACCACATCATGGGTAAATCTTAAGAACACAATACTAAGTAAATAGGTCAAACATGGAAGATCGACAATCATATAAGTCCATTTACATGAGGTTCCTGGTATAGTTAGACTCAGACACAGAGTGGCATGGAAGTAGTCATGGACTAGTTATGTTTATTAAATACAGACTTTGTCATTTGGGATGATGAATCAGTTCAGGAGATGGAAGGTGGTGAAGGATATTCAGCAATGTGAAAATACTTAATACTACTGGAGTGGATTAACATGGTCAATTTTATGTAATGATTATTTTATCACAATCTAGCTCTCTTATGATTGTTCCATAAGATCATGCTCCTGAAGTATTCAATGCTCTTTGAGCACACTCCCTCCCACACTTAATTGCCCTCCCTTCTCTAGCTCTCCTCCCACTAGTCCCCTTTGTCTTCCCAATGGTTTCACTTCTTAGTCATGGCCTCTATATACTTAAGATATTATAAAACTGTGAATTCTAGGACCCACAAATAAAGAAACATGATATTTCCTTTTCTGACACTGACAGTGTCATAATTTCCATGATCTCCAGTTCTCTCCATGTCCAAAAAATGATATAGCTTCATTCTTCTTTGGGGCTGAAAAATATTTGATGGGTATATAAACCACATTGTCTTCTCCATTCCCCTTGGAATAGACACCTAGGTTATTTTCATAACTTAGCTGATGTAGAGAGTACAGTAACCCTGACTCTGACCCTAACCCTAACCCTAACCCTAACCCTAACCCTAACCCTAACCCTAACCCAACCGTAACCCTAACCCTAAAGGAGTTCTGGGTGCACTTTCCACATCTCAGGGAATCCATGGATTCAGGGATCAGCTCCACCCTGTCCTTGGAGGCACAGGGACTATAATAACACTATAATAAACACTGAAGATCAAGCATTCATGATATCCTTACTGGGCATCATCTCATTAAATACTCAAAAATGTGAAGAACGAAGCCTGAGACTGCTAAACAGATCACATGGATACAAAAGGATAATCATGAACACTTCCATTTGCTTAGAGAGACTGGATAAATGCCTGAAACATAGATAAAAGTATTGAGATTCCACTCTAGAAAGGGAGGAAAGAGTAAATTCAGCAAGTCCTTTACATGGGAACTATCTAACGATAACTCTCCAAAGTCATCTTGATTCGATGGATTCCGTTTAAAAAGAATTTAGAATTCTCTCAAGTCTTCTTACAGTGGAATTCCATCACAAACTTTCAATTTACTTCTTAGAAAAGCACATTTGCTCAAAATAATGAAAATTGCATGTGCCCATGTTAGGTGCCTCGAAACTGCCTGCAATTCCACCTCCAGGGGGATTTTCTACAGGCAGCTGCACTCACTTATGTTTATACACACACACACACACACACACACACACACACACACACACGATTAAAGGAAATAAAAATAAACTTCTAATAAACAATATCTGTGTCAAGTTCAGAAGCTACAAACGTTTTTAAACATTATTTGGAAGAAGGAATTAATAATATTAAGACCTTAAAATAGGACAGGCTTAGTGGTCACCCAAGGCTGGTGGATGAGGATTTCTGGTGAGAAAGTAAGTTACTGCAGATTCTCTGGAGGGGACAGTAATGTGGTGGTATCTGTCAACCACTTACTAACCCTGTGACGCTGAGTTTATTTCCTCATTAGAGACCTGGGGATAATTGATGCCTCCTAGCACTGACTCAATAACTAAGCTAGGGAGAATGCCTGACACATAGCTGGTCAGCAAATATTACATTCTATCTCAGTTCAAGATGCCATTTCAGAATACTATAAACTAGATTGCTTTAAAATAAGAAGGCTATTCTCTCAGTTGTAGAGAATAGAAGTCCAAAACCAAGTTGTCAGCATATATGTGTTTACTCTGCGGTCCCTCCTGTTGGCTTGCAGGCAGCTTTCTGGCTTAGTCTAAGCTCACGTTACCTCTGTGTGTGCATGCGGAGAGTGTGAGCCTCACCTCCAGAACTTTATCTTATCCTAATCTGCCTCCAAAACACCTGTTTACAAGCAGTACCTCCATAAGCATTAGAGTTTCAATACACAAATGTGAGTCAAAGATCATGAAGTCCATAGGCCCTCTCTATTCAAAAATCACAAACCTTACCTGCCCAGCCCTAGCGTCCACCAAACAGATGTTAAGGTATCTATTCCAGGATCTCACGTTTAAGCTGGAATTTCAGGTTCTAGTCAAAGATCGCATTCCAGGGCGTTCTCTTTAGACTCTGGGGCAGGGGTAGGATCAGTCTATCAAGTGTAAAGTCAGGTTTACTGTCCCCATCAGGGGTTTGGAGAGAAGTCATTTTCTCCCTGGTACATTTCAGAGATGATAAAGAGTTCAGAAAGTGACTGGGGCTGCTGAACCACAATGTTGAATTGGCTTTGGATATAGAATAGTTCACGAAAAGCTTAATTAAAACTTTCCTTAGGCTTTCTTGGCCAACTCACCAGAAGGTAGGAGCACACCAAGGACCTTTCATACAGCTGCCTTCATTGAGGGCCGATTGCAGTTGCCTCAGTAATAATGGAAATTTGCTGTAAGGAGACTCGAGAGAATTCTCTATTCTTTTTAAATAGAATCCTTTGTATAAAGATGACTGCAGAGAATTTTTATTACAGAGTTTCTGTGTTAAAGACTTACTTTAATTCCCAGGTTCCAAATAGTTTTCCAAATAATTATTTCAAACGTTACCGCTCTCTGCAAACCTATTCCCTCAGTCATTCACTCTGCACATCTCAGAGCAATCAGAGCCATGAAGGAGTCCCTCAAGCAGATGTTGGCTTTCTGTCGGCAGCTTTAAACTGTATTCTAGCTCGTGTGCTCTTTCAGATGTGCCCCCCTTCCTTGGTGAAGAAAAACTGTAAGGTGTCTCATGGCTGGTGTGTCAGCTTTGCCCCGCTTCTCTATGACTCCTTTAACACTCCATCAGCCATCGTCTTTGTTTTAATCTAAGAAGAAAAATCATTCTTTCCAAGGCCTTCTCCCTGCCTATAATTACCCACATGCCATGCTCATAACAACAACAACAAAAATCAACAACAACAAAAACACACATTCTTGATTATAGAACTCCTTCTAGCTACTTATACTCTCAATAACACTGTCAGAGCATGCTTTTTATATATAATAATGGATCAATCCTGTGCACATCTTAACTCCAATGCCTGACTCATAGAATCACCCTAAATGAAGCATAGTAAAATTATTTTAAAAAAAAACATTTTAATCAATAAGTGAAACTAATAAAAGGGTCTACAAGATTACAGTACGTAATATCCGTAAAGATAAATATTATTCCTGTAAAATGTAATAAAGAGTCAAAAATGAAACTAATAAGACAATACATTTACAATTGTGATGAGGCAATAAAATATTTAGAAATATATTTAACAAAATAATGAAACACATGGAAAGAAATGAAGGAAGGAAGAGTTCGGGTGCTTATACGATGGAAATAGGCAGATTTTTGCTTCAAGGGCAGATTTGATCAAAATAACTTTAAAATCTCTTTTGGTTTCACATGCTATCTTAAAATTCATAAGGAGATGGAAAGGAGTCAGAGCAGCCTATCTTAGAAAGCAGTGGTATAAGTGGAGGAGTCATGCTACTTCAAAACTGACCACATTCCACTCTAATCAAGACAATCTGCTCCAGACACAGAGGAGACACGGATCAATAGGCCAGGACTAAGAACCTGGTATATTCCCTCACATTTATGGATCAGTGTTTTCACAAGAGGGCCCATAAAGGGAAATAAATTATCAAATGGTACTGGTGCAGCCACAAATCCAAATACAAGCAAAACAGTTGAAATGGAAGAGTCCAGCTCCATATACAAAAATATTGAAAATCAACACTCACAATCTTACAATGATACAAAAGACTCAACAGTGCTGAAATCGATGATTATTTGAGGACACTTCCTGGAGCTGAAGTTGTAAGGTATACAGTCAATTTCAAACCTGGACAAACCTAAATCCAACAGTCACTGGCCTTGAGTCACCTGGAGCAGAAACCACCGGAGTCATAAATTAATAGGAACACTTGATGAGAATGTTTTGCACATTGTTGGAGTTGAGTGTGGTGTAGCTTGAGAGTGGGGAACCCCTGGGACCTCAGGTTAATGGGGGAACCTTGCATATTTGTCAGAAACTTTATACATTTTTCTATTAAAACCCAAGAAAAATCTCATGACTATAGGTGGCAAGGAAAAGCTATCATTTCAAAATGTCTTGAGTATGCTCAAGTAGGTAAGATCTATTCCCCTAGATAGGTCTTGGCTCAATCCCCATTGTTCTTCCAGTCTTCCTACTTACTCTACCACAAAATCTCTTCAGACTAATAAGCGATTATAGCTACATACCAAAGTTAACTTTTATATACCTGCAGTGAACAATTGGAGTTTGAATTTTAAAGAATTGCCTTTGTTTGCTCCTCATTGCTGTGATAAACACGTGACTCTGAGCACCTCTGAAGGAAAGGAATTATTTAGCCTACTCTTCTATATCATAGCCCATCATTGTGGGAAGTCAGGGAAGGAACTCAAACAGAAACCTAGAGGCAGGAACTGAACTAGAGACCATGGAGGAATGCTGTTTACTGGCTCCCTTCCCATGGCTTCCTTGGCTACCTATCTTATAACCCCTAGGACTACTTGCCCAGAGACAGCACTGTCCACAGCTAAGTGGGCCCTTAAATATCAACTGTTATTCAAGAAAATGCTGTAAAGACAGGCCCATGGGGCAGTCTTATAAAGGAGGTTCATCCTTTATTTATTTATTTATTTACTTACTTACTTACTTACTTACTTATTTAATATTCCAATGGCAGTCTCTCTCCTCCCTGCTGCCCACACAGAGCTTCTGCCCCCATGCCCCCTTCCTCTATACCTCTCAGAACGGGAGGTGCCCTCTGGGTACCAACCCACCCTGGCACCTCAAGTCACTATAGGACTAGGTACATCTTTTCCCACTGAGGACGGACAAGGCATCCCAGTTAGGGGAAGAGAATCCACAGGGAGGCAACAGAGTTAGGGTAAGCCCCGACTCCAATTGTTGGGGGACCCACAGGAGGACCAAGCTGCACATCTGTTACATATGTGTGGGGCTTTGGGGCAGGGGTTTGTTCAACCCTTGTATGCTCTTTAGTAATGGTTCAGTCTCTGGGAGCCCCAAAGGTCCAGATTAGTTGATTCTATTAGTTGATTTCCTGTAGAGTCCCTGTCCTCCCTCTTCAGGTCCCTCAATCCTTCTCCCAACTCTTCTACAAGTCTCCCCAGTTTCATCTCATATTTGGCTGTAGGTCTCTGCATCTGTTCCAGTCAGCTGCTGGGTGGAGCCTCTCTCAGAGGAAAATTATGGCTGGATCCTGTCAGCAAGCATAACAGAGTATCATTAATAGTGTCATGGATTGGTTCTTGCTCATTGGATAGGTCTCAAGTTGGGCCAGTCATTGGATGGCCATTCTCTCAGTCTCTGTTTCATGTTTGTCCCTCCACTTCTTGTAGTCAAGACAAATTTTGGGTCAAAGGTTTTGTGGATAGGTTGGTGTCCCTCCCTCCACTGGAAGTCCTGCCTGCTACAGAAGGTAGCCACTAAAGTCTAATATACAACATACATAACAAGCTCAAGAAGTTAAGACACCAACAAACCAAATAACCCAATTGAAAAAGAGGGTACAGAGCTAAACAGCGTATTCTCCACAGAGCAATCTCTAATGGCTGAGAAGCACTTAAAGAAATGTCAACATCTTAAGTTATTAAAGAGATTCTTTAGTTGAGGTACCTTCATCTCAGAAATTTCTAGTTTTGTGTCAAATTGATCAATTCTATGACAACTCAACTTTTGTCACATTTGACACACAAACACATATCTTTAAGCCATATACTTTTCATTTCTTGTCCCCTAAGAACTTACGTTAATATTGCAATTAAAACCACAGTGCTACTGTTAATTTTTTTTACAGTCTTTTTATTTGTTTTATTTATTTAATTTATGTTTTGGCTGATGAATGCCATGACTTTTTTCTTCTTTAATTAGTTATTTTATTTATTTACATCCCAAATGTTTTCTCCCCCACCTGGTCCCCCCTCCCAGAGTTCCCCTTCACAGTCTTTTAAAAATTCTAACAATTTAGAAGTCCAGGCTCTTTTAAAATTTTACCTTCCAGGGCTGGAGAGATAGATGGGTGATTAAGAGCATTGGCTGCTCTTCCGGAGCACCTGGGTTTGATTCCTGATACCCATCTAGTGACTTATGACTCTCTGTAACTCCAGTCTCATGGTATCCACCACCATACTTTGGCTTCCATAGGCACCAGACATGCACATGATGCATAGATATACATGAAGGCAAGATACTCATATACCTAAAATAATTTTTGAACTCAAAAGTCTCTTAACTATGGGTTTCTATAAATTAAAAATCAAGTTACATACTTTCTTGTTTCAAATGTGAATCACCAAGGCATAGTTACAACAAAACCATAGCAAAACCAAACTCCAACAGTGTAATAGTTTTGTTTTCCATATCTAGAACTCACTCATTATCTTCTGGGTTGTAAAGAACTTGGATAGCCTCAACACCTCCCAGCTCTGTCATCTACAGCCTACAATGTTTGTCTCATAAGCACAGGACAGCTCCACATATCTGCTGCCCTCCTTGATAGTCATATCTCAGTCCTGGCATCTCTGGTCTCTTAACTTAAACTGAGGCTGGACCTTCACCCATCCCCTCTTGGCCTCACTGTAGGAATTCTGACCATTGTCACCATGTGCTTCTGTGTACTAACTCTTAGGAAACACTTTTCAGAAGATTTTGCCTCGATGATGCTGATCTCTAATCACAGATGATTATTTATCTCCACTGATCAGCATCTTTTGGCCAGCAAAGCTTTGACTTCAATAGACCCTTAATCCAAAATATCACATGAAGAGCCCTTACAGAGTCTTCACTTCCCTTGGAAATGTCACAAGCCAGGCCTACATCATATGCTTTCGTCTCAGCATTATCTTCTGAGCTTCAACTGAACAACCCATAAAGCTCTAAACACTCAATATTTGTGGTGGTTTGGATATGGTTGGCCCATGGAAATTGACACTATTAGGAGGTGTGGTCTTGTTGGAGTAGGTGTAGCCCTGTTGGAGCAAGAATATCACTGTGGGGATGGACTTTGAGGTCCTGTGCACAACTTCTGCCCAGTGTGGAAGAGACCCTCTTCCTGGATGCCTGTGGAAAGCAGCTTCTTTCTGCATGCTTTTGTGTCAAAAGGTAGAACTCTCAGCTCCTTCTCCAGCACCATGTCTGCCTGGACACTACCGTGTTTCCTTCCATGATGATAATGGACTGAACCTCTGAAACTGTAAGCCAGGCCCTGTTGTAGAAATTTTTAATCCAAATCCAGGGTTTCTACCCTGCCTTTAATCATTTAGCTCCCAGATTAAACACACACACAATCTTTATATTTACAATAAGCCTTAATCAGCACTAGAGCTAGCCAGATATCTACCTTCTATACTATTAAAATCTACTTCCTATCAATAACCTCAAGTTACTACTTACTATGCTGCATCTGCCCTGCTCTTAACTCCAACTGGCCAACCCTGAGAGAAATGTTTTCTTGACTCCTAACCCATGGTAACTTTCTCTTTCTGCTCCTCCTCTTCTTTCCCTCATGGTTTTCCTCTGACTTCCCATGCCAGGGGACGCTAAAACCCACCCATGTCTCTTCTGCCCAGGTATTGCCTGTCAGCAACTTTACTTACCAATCAGAAATAACTTGGGGGCAAGGTCACATAACATCACTTGAGTCTGTCATTTGGGTCTTCATGTGGACTCTCTCATCTTGGGCCAACCAGGTCTTAAGAAACTAGTATTAGCATTAAAATACAAGCAGCATCAGGCTAAACAATGGCTAAGAAACCAGTTCTCTCCACCTCTTAATCTTAAAGGGACAATGTGTGTTTTTCATGTGAGAGTCTGAAATTAATTTTTTTAGAGTTTTTGCCAGACATTGAGGCACCAAAATGTTGTAGAAATTTTTAATCCCAATCCAGGTTTCTACCCCAACTTTGACCATTTAGTTCCCTGATAAAAGACACACATAATCTTTCTATTTACAATAAGCCTTAATCAGCACTAGAGCTAGGCAAATATCTACACTCTATTGATAACCCCAAGTTTTTAGTTACTATATTTCAAGCCCCAATTATCCTTTATAAAAGTTGACTTGCCTTGATAACGGTGTCTCTTCACAGCAATGAAACTCTAAAACAACATTATTCCATCTCTAAGCTCCAAACATTAACACAATTCTCCAACAAAACATCAGCAGGTTCACTGCACTAACACCCACTCTGGTACCAATTTCTGTCCTCGCTTATTTCCTTTACTATGATAAACAACATGACCCAAGACAACTTGGAGAAAGAAAGGGTTTATTTGTGTTACACCTCCAAATTATATCCATCACTGAGTCAACACTGGCACCTAAGCAGGAATTCTGAGGCAAGATCTTATGCAGAGACAATAGAGGAGTGCTGCTTACTGACTTCCTTATCATGGCATGCGTCTGTATCTTCCTTGTACAGCACAGGGCCATCCTCCCTGTGATACCATCACCCACAAAGGGCTGGATTTCCCATATCAATAATCAAGACAATGCCTCACAGTCATATGCACATGGGAAATCCTCAGTTAAGACTCCTTTTTTCCAGGTATACCTAAGTTTGTGTCAAGTTGGCAGAACCCAACAATGACACCCATGCTACTTAAAATTGAACTCAATATGAAATATATCTAATGAACTGTTCACAAGATCTGTATGAAGAAAACCACAAAATTGTTACAATATAAATAAAATTGAAATTGAAGAGGTAGGAGTAACTGTGGCTGAGAAAATGGTGTCACTAAGAGATCACTTCTTCATAGCCACATGAAGAGAACATGGGACATCAACAACTAATTCTAAACAGAGAGGTAAAGAGCAAGAATACTCCACAGAAGAGAAAAGGTATCTCAAAGCATAGAAACTACCTTATTTTAAGGTCTTTTACAATGTTATTGTAGCAAAGAGTGCATAGTATTAAAGAATAGATATACCCATCTTTAATATGGAAAAGAGGCCACTGATAAACCCACACAAATAGTCAACTGATCTGTGGAAAGAACAAAGGCATTCCAGTAGATAAAGAATGGTTATTTCAGAAAATGTTACTAGAGCAACTGGATGTTAATACATAAAAAATGTAAAAGGCTAAAGCAATACAAAATTAAGTACATGCATAAATATAAAATACAAAACTTCTCAAGATGATAAGTTGTTCCCAATTAAAATTAAAGTTTTTCTTCCTTTAAAAATAAATCATTAAGATAATGACAAATCACAGAGTGGTGGTGGTGCACGCCTTTAATCCCAGAACTCGGGAGGCAGAGGCAGGTGGATCTCTGAGTTCAAGACTAGCCCAGTCTACAAAGTGAGCTCTAGGACAGCCAGGGCTACACAGAGAAACCCTATCTTTAAAAATAAAAACAAAAAACAAACAAACAAAAATAATGATACATCAACCCAAGAGCTAGGAGAAAATATTTATAAAAATATCTTGAAAATGGAACACAAATCAAATTTTTAAAATGGTCTCCACATTTACAAAGAACTCTCAAGATTTAACACAAAGAAAACAACACACTTTAAAAATGAGCTAAAGGTCTAAATATCTCTACCAAAGTAGACAAAACTAGGCAAAGTTAGCATATGAAAAGATGCTTATCATCATGCGTAATTAATGCGTCACAAGTCAAAACAACATAAATAGACTATTGTATCTATTAGTGTGTCCATCAGACTGGCAAGGCAGATTACAAATGACAATGCAAAGCAGGAAATCCTATTCACTGCGGGAAGAAATTCATGTTGAACGATCATGATTCTTCAGAGGTTTGTGGAGTTTGCACAGTAACAACCATATTCTTAGACAAGCAATTGTTTTGAAAATATATTTCTAGTCAAAAACCCACATGCAAAAATTTACAGCGTGAGGCCCATTGGACTTGCAAACTTTATATGCCCCAGTACAGGGGAACGCCAGGGCCAAAAAGTGGGAGTGGGTGGGTAGGGGGTCGGGGGAGAGTATGGGGGACTTTTGGGATAGCATTGGAAATGTAAATGAGGAAAATACCTAATTTAAAAAAAAATGCCCTTTAAAAAAAATTTACAGCGTGGATATTCATCATTGACAGTAACTAAAAACAACTAAAATGTCTGGAAATTTGTGATATATCTAAGGTAAACTGTAATATAACTAACTGCACAATGGGATATTGTTCAGCAATAAAAATAAAACAGTATAAATGGACCTCAAATACATATCAACAAATGAAAAATCTAATTAGTGGGAGTAGAGGCTATCTCTGACTCTTTTGTCTGCTTGTGGGTCCCTTTTTCTCTTACTTAATTGCCTTAATGGGATAGTATGTGCCTAGTCATATTGTAGTTTGTTATACCATGTCAGGTTGATGTCCCCCTAGTAGGCCTGCACTTTTCAGAGGGGAGGCAGAAGGGAATGGATATGAAGGAGAGGGGAGGGATAGAAAATTGCAGTCAGAAAGTAGTATATGATAGAATAAGAATAGAAAATGGAAAATGACACATGAGTGTGAAATTATATAATTTTGATTGTATGACATTCTAAAAAGGGAATAGTTGTTTGAAATATTAGTGGCTGTTAGGATTTGAAGAAAGAGGTGATAATTGGAATAGGTAAAGTAAATGCAAGGGATATATTTATGAGAATCAAACCATTGTGTAAGATGATGTGTGTTTGTCAATACTTACTAAACTTTGTGGCACCAAAAGAAAAATATTTATCAATGCAAATATTTAAAAATAATTTAGAAAGTAAAGGAAACCCTCATATTGAATGAATGTTGTTTATCTAAGCACACTTAGAAACATCTGAAATCTCTAAATTAAAATAAAAAACTATACATGAATATTCTTTCCTGGATGATATTATTTCAGTGTGACTGTAATTCTGATAATGCTGTATCCTGGGACTGAACAGTTATGGTAGTGGAAGATGACAGAGGGGATCAGGCTTTCCAGTTGGAGAGGGAATTTATAAAAAGCAAAACTAAGAAAGCACAATGATTTATGTTGTGTGAGGTATAAGATATGGTGCAGTTCATACTTAGATTAATATAGATATAAATGTTGCATATATATAATGTAGTGTGTATGTATGTGGGTGTGTGTGTGTACATGTGTGTGCATGTGCATGCGTGGACACACACAGGACCTCATATACATTCATATTGTCTTGCTGGATCAGAAGTATCTAAAGCAATGATAACCAAGTATCAATGAGTGTATCTTGCATCTAGATCTTGGTTTCTAATGCCATCCTCCAGTACCAGGAACCTTAGGCTTCCTAATGGACATATGGTGATTCTGGAAATGGGGCAAGAGATAAACACACATAGCAATGAAAGTAGTGTCAAAGGGCACACTGGATATAACTGAAAAAAAATTCCAAAATGTCCGAAGGTAGAACAAATGGAGAAAGAAAGTAGCATGAGATTTCCCTAATTTTATTTCTGTTGCTGTGACGAAATATCCAAACAAAATAAATTTACGGGAGAAAAGATTGATTTTAGTTCACAATTCAAGGTTACAGTCTGTCATTACAAGGAATTCCCAGCAGCAGTATCTGACAGATGTTCATATCACATCCCCAGTAATGCATTTGCTTGCTTGTGAGATTTCTATAAATTTTTCCACTTTCATAATTTAGGACTCCCCCCACCCCGCATAGGGAATGGTGCTGCCCACAGTAAGTAGGGTCTTCTTACATCATTTAACTTAACTAAGACAATCCCCCATTGCCATACACAAAAGCCACCTGATGTAGATAGTTTCTCATTTTGGCTTTCTTTCCATGTGATTGTAGGTTGTGTCAAATTAATAATTAGGGCCGACCATCACAGGAATAAACTTCAAAGAATAAGATAAATATCCATGAATAGAACCATGTAAATAAATGATAGGTTGGCCGGAGCATCTGCAGGAGCCATCTTCGTCCCTGGATACCGCCAAGACTAGTCTTCACAGGTGAGAGTGTGGACTACAGACGCTAACAGGTTCTGGGACAGGTGGGAGCCACAGAGCTTCTGTGGCAAACCCCGTTTCAAGCTCCAGACATCTGGGCACCTTCCCTGCCAGAGGAGAGGTGACCACCCCTCCCGGGAGGGCTTTGCTAGAGAATCTGCGGAAGCCATCTTCGTTCCCAGATCCTGTCAAGACTAGTCTGCACAGGTGAGAGTGTGGACTACAGAAGCTAACAGCTTCTGGGACAGGCCTTCATCCTCTGCCAGAAGACAAGTCTGAACAACAGATATCTGTGCACCTTCTCTGCAAGAGGAGAGCTTGCCTGCAGAGAGTGCTCTAACCACTGAAGCTCAGGAGAGAGCTAGTCTCCCAGGTCTGCTGGTAGAGGCTAACAGAATAACAAAAGGAACATGCTCTAACCAGAAACAGCTATAACAAATGACTCCAGACATTACCAGATGGTGAAAGGCAGACATAAGAATCTTACTAACAGTAACCAAGACCACTTGCCATCATCAGAACCCAGCACTCCCACTTAAGCCAGTCTTGGGTACCCCAACACACCCGAATAGCTAGACCCAGATTTAAAGGAATATCTCATGATGATGGTAGAGGACATCAAGAAGGACATTAATAACTCACTTAAAGAAATACAGGAGAACACTGCTAAAGAGTTACAAGTCCTTAATGAAAAACAGGAAAACACAGCCAAACAGGTGATGGAAATGAACAAAAACATACTAGACCTAAAAAGGGAAGTGGACACAATAAAGAAAACCCAAAGTGAGGCAACACTGGAGATAGAAACCCTAGGAAAGAAATCTGGAACCATAGAAGTGAGCATCAGCAACAGAATACAAGAGATGGAAGAGAGAATCTCAGGTGCAGAAGATTCCATAGAGAACATCGGCACAACAATCAAAGAAAATGCAAAATGTAAAAAGATCCTAAGTCAAAACATCCAGGAAATCCCAGACACAATGAGAAGACCAAATAATAGGAGTAGATGAGAATGAAGATTTTCGACTTAAAGGGCCAGGAAATATCTTCAACAAAATTATAGAAAAAAAAAAAAAAAAAAAAAAAAAAAAACCTTCCCAAACCTAAAGAAAGAGATGCCCATGAACATACAATAAGCCTACAGAACTCCAAATAGACTGGACCACAAAAGAAATTCCTCCTGACACATAATAATCAGAACAGCAAATGCACTACATAAAGATAGAATATTAAAAGCAGTAGGGGGAAAAGGTCAAGTAACATATAAAAGCAGGCCTATCAGAATTACACCAGATTTTTCACCAGAGACTATGAAAGCCAAAAGATCCTGGATAGATGTTATACAGACACTAAGAGAACACAAATGCCAGCCCAGGATACTATACCCAGCCAAAAATTCAATTACCATAGACAGAGAAACCGAAGTATTCCACGACAAAACCAAGTTCAAACATTATCTTTCCAAAAATCCAGCTCTTCAAAGGATAATAACAGAAAAAAACCAATACAATGACAGAAACCATGTCCTAGAAAAAGCAAGAAAGTAATCCTTCAACAAACCTAAAAAAAGACAGCCACAAGAACAGAATGCCAAGTTTAACAACAAAAATAATAGGAAACAAAAATTACTTTTCCTTAATATCTCTTAATATCAATAAACTCAACTCCCCAATAAAAAGACATAGACTAACAGACTGGCTACACAAACAGGACCCAATATTCTGCTGCTTACAGGAAACCCATCATAGGGAAAAAGACAGACACTACCTCAGAATGAAAGGCTAGAAAAAAATTTTTCAAGCAAATGGTCTGAAGAAACAAGCTGGAGTAGACATTCTAATATCTAATAAAATTGACTTCCAACCCAAAGTCATCAAAAAAGGCAAGGAGGGGCACTTCATATTCATCAAAAGTAAAATCTTCCAAGAGGAACTCTCAATTCTGAATATCTATGCTCCACATGCAAGAGCAGCCACGTTCATTAAAGAAACTTTAGTAAAGCTCAAAGCACACATTGCACCTCACACAATAATAGTGGGAGACTTCAACACACCACTTTCATCATTGGACAGATCATAGAAACAAAAATTAAACAAGGACACAGTGAAATTAGCAGAAGTTATGAAACAAAGGGATCTAGCAGATATCTACAGAACATTTTATCCTAAACCAAAAGGATATACCTTCTTCTCAGCACCTCATGGTACCTTTTCCAAAATTGACCATATAATTGGTCACAAAACAGGTCTCAACAGATACAAAAATATTGAAATTGTCCCATGCATCCTATCAGATCACCATGGACTAAGGCTGATCTTTAATAACAACATAAATAATAGGAAGCCAACATTCATGTGGAAACTGAACAACACTCTTCTCAAGGATACCTTGGTCAAGGATGGAATAAAGAAAGAAATTAAGGACATTTTAGAGTTTAATGAAAATGAAGCCACAACATACCCACCATTATGGGACACAATGAAAGCATTTCTAAGAGGGAAACTCATAGCTCTGAGTGCTCCTCCAAAAAGAAACTAGAGAGAGCACACACTAGCAGCTTGACAACACACCTAAAAGCTCTAGAACAAAAGGAAACAAATTCACCCAATAGGAGTAGATGGCAGGAAATAATCAAACCCAGGGGCGAAATCAACCAAGTAGAAACAAGAAGAACTATTCAAGAATCAACCAATCAAGGAGCTGGTTCTTTGAGAAAATCAACAACATAGATAAACCCTAAGCCAGACTCACTAAAGGGCACAGGGACAACATCATAATTAACAAAATCAGAAATGAAAAGGGAGACATAACAACAGATCCTGAAGAAATCCAAAACATCATCAGATCCTTCTACAAAAGGCTATACTCAACAAAACTGGAAAACCTGGATGAAATGGACAAATTTCTAGACAGATACCAGGTACCAAAGTTAAATAAGGATCAAGGTAACGATCTAAACAGTCCCATATCCCCTAAAGAAATAGAAGAATTCATTAATAGTCTCCCAACCAAAAAAGCCCAGGATGAGATGGATTTAATGCAGAGTTCTATCAGACCTTCGAAGATCTAATTCCAGTTCTGCACAAACTATTCCACAAAATAAAAGCAGAAGGTACTCTACCCAACTGATTCTAGGAAGCCACAATTACCTAAACCACAGAAAGACCCAACAAAGATAGAAAATTTCAGACCAATTTCCCTTATGAATATTGATGCAAAAATACTCAATAAAATTCTCGCTACCGGAATCCAAGAACACATCAAAACAATCATCCATCCTGACCAAGTAGGTTTCATTCCAGTGATGCAGAGATGGTTTAATATACGAAAAACATCAACGTAATCCCTTATATAAACAAACTCAAAGACAAAAACCAAATAATCATCTCATTAGATGTGGAGAAAGCATTTGACAAAATCCAACACCCATTCATGATAAAAGTCTTGGAAAGGTCAGGAATTCAAGGCCCATACCTAAATATGATAAAAGCAATCTACAGCAAACCAGTAGCCAACATCAAAGTAAATGATGAGAAGCTGGAAGCAATCTCACTAAAATCAGGGACTAGACAAGGCTGCCCACGTTATCCCTACCTATTCAACATTGTACTTGAAATCCTAGCCAAAGCAATTAGACAACAAAAGGAGATCAAGGGGATACAAATTGGAAAGTAAGAAGTCAAAATATCACTTTCTGCAGATGATATGATAGTATATATAAGTGACCCTAAAAATTCCACCAGAGAACTCCTAAGCCTGATAAACAGCTTCAATGAAGTTGCTGGATATAAAATTAACTCAAACAAGTCAATGGCCTTTCTGTACACAAAGGATAAACAGGCTGAGAAAGAAATTAGGGAAACAACACCCTTCTCAATAGTTACAAATAATATAAAATACCTTGGCGTGACTCTAACTAAGGAAGTGAAAGTTCTGTGTGATAAGAACTTCAAGTCTCTGGAGAAAGAAATCAAAGAAGATCTCAGAAGATGGAAAGATCTCCCAGGCTCATGGATTGGCAGGATCAATATAGTAAAAATGGCTATCTTGTCAAAAGCAATCTACAGATTCAATGCAATCCCCATCAAAATTCCAACTCAATTCTTCAACGAATTAGAAAGGGCAATCAGCAGATTCATCTGGAATAACAAAAAACCTAGGATAGCAAAAACTCTTCTCAAGGATAAAGGAACATCTGGTGGAATCACCATGCCTGACCTAAAGCTGTACTACAGAGCAATTGTGATAAAAACTGCATGGTACTGGTATAGCGACAGACAACTAGACCAATGGAACAGAATTGAAGACCCAGAAATGAATCCACACACCTATGGTCACTTAATCTTTGACAAGGGAGCTAAAACCATCCAGTGGAAAAAAGACAGCATTTTCAACAAATGGTGCTGGCACAACTGGCAGTTATCATGTAGAAGAATGCAAATTGATGCATTCCTATCTCCTTGTACTAAGGTCAAATCTCAGTGGATTAAGGAACTCCACATAAAACCAGAGACACTGAAACTTATAGAGGAGAAAGGAGGGAAAAGCCTCGAAGATATAGGTACAGGAGAAAAGTTCCTGAATAGAAGAACAGCAATGGCTTGTGCAGTAAGATCGAGAATCGATAAATGGGACCTCATAAAGTTGCAAAACTTCTGTAAGGCAAAAGACACCATCAACAAGACAAAAAGACCAGCAACAGATTGGGAAAGGATCTTTACCTCTCCTAAATCAGATAGGGGACTAATATCCAGTATATATAAAGAACTCAAGAAGGTGGACTCCAGAAAATCAAATAACCCCATTAAAAAATGGGGCTCAGAGCTAAACAAAGAATTCTCACCTGAGGGAAACCAAATGGCAGAGAAGCACCTGAAAAAATGTTCAGCATCCTTAATGATCAGGGAAATGCAAATCAAAACAACTCTGAGATTTCACCTCACACCAGTCAGAATGGCTAAGATAAAAAATTCAGGTGACAGCAGATGCTGGTGAGGATGTGGAGAAAGAGGAACACTCCTCCATTGTTGGTGGGATTGTAAGCTTGTACAACCACTCTGGAAATCAGTCTGGCGGTTCCTCAGAAAATTGGACATAGTACTACCGGAGGATCCAGCAATACCTCTCCTGGGCATATATCCAGAAGATGTCCCAACCGGTAAGAAGGACACATGCTCCACTATGTTCATAGCAGCCTTATTTATAATAGCCAGGAGCTGGAAAGAACCCAGATGCCCCTCAACAGAGGAATGGATACAGAAAATGTGGTACATTTACACAATGGAGTACTACTCAGCTATTAAAAAGAATGAATTCATGAAATTCCTAGGCAAATGGATGGACTTGGAGGGCATCATCCTGAGTGAGGTAACCCAATCACAAAAGAACCCCCACAATATGTACTCACTGATAAGTGGATATTAGCCCAGAAATTTAGGATACCCAAGATATAAGATACAATTTGCTAAATGAATGAAACTCAAGAAGAACGAGGACCAAAGTGTGGACACTTTGCCCCTTCTTAGAATTGGGAACAAAACACCCATGGAAGGAGTTACAGAGACAAAGTTTGGAGCTGTGATGAAAGGATGGACCATCTAGAGACTGCCATACCTGGGGATCCATCCCATAATCAACCTCCAAACGCTGACACCATTGCATATACTAGTAAGATTTTGTTGAAAGACCCTGATATAGCGGTCTCTTGTGAGACTATGCCGGGGCCTTGCAAACACAGAAGTGGATGCACACAGTCAGCTATTGGATGGATCACAGGGCCCCCAGTGGAAGAGCTGGAGGAAGTAGCCAGGTAGCTGGGGGGGGGGGTCTGCAACCCTATAGGTGGAACAACAATATGAACTAACCAGTACCCCCCGGAGCTCATGTCTCTAGCTGCATCTGTATCAGCAGATGGCCTGGTTGACCATCAGTGGAAAGAGAGGCCCATTTGTCGTGCAGACCTTATATGCCTCAGTACAGGGGAACACCAGGGCCAAGAAGTGGGAGTGGGTAGGTGGAGGAGTGGGTGGGGGAGGGTGTGGGGGACTTTTGGGATAGCATTGGAAATGTAAATGAAATAAATACCTAATAAAAATTCAACAAAACAAACAAACAAAAAAGTTCTTTATGCTCTGAGCAAAGTATACCAAAAAGCTTGGTTTTTCCATTTAACATGATAAAGTGTGTTTAAGTAATCATATTGTTTCTACTTAAAAGAGAATTATCTCCCTCAACACCAGTTGTTTGTTTAACTTATCTTACTAGGACTCTGCTTATCTAGACAACAGAAAACTGTCCAGTCGTGTCTGTGGTTGCTTACACAAATAAATATTGGTTTAATTAGAATATGTTCTTATAGAAGAATACCAAATTCTTCTTTAAACATCATCAAAATAAGTAGTATGATCCATTGTTGTTTCATGAAGGTATTTTTTCACTATAATTATGCCATAAATAATTGTAGTGACAGAAGCATTGATATGAATAGTGTCTGTGTCAGGAAATGACTTTTTTGTGCTAAATATACAAATTTGCTTAAATTTCTAATTAAATCTGAGCACTTTGCTGCTAAAGAATGAAAGAAGATAATGCCAGAGGGGAGATCATTAAGTCATTCAAAAAGAATTTAAGTAATTTGTTAATTAAAAATCATATTTGCTGGTTCTTTGAATAACTTTTTTACTTTTCAGGTATTTTTGCATGTAAAGTATCATCAATGTTAAGTATCATGAGAAAATAAAACTGCAAAATCATGAAGTGTAAAAAAAAGGAAACATATATTGCATTAAAAAAATAAATGATAAGTTAAATAAATAGATCAGTAAGAGAGAAATGACAAATATCCCATACAGAAATTTCCAAGTCTTTATGAAGACCCTCCATCCCAAGGAGACACCAGCACATCCCACTCCATACCTTGGGATATGAGTGAGGACTTCCTTCTAAAAGACACAGAGAAAGGGGAAAAACAAAGTATAACTTACAGTAAATGAGCACAGAGAATATGACTTCAGCCACGCCCACGAGCATTGAACTCTGGAGGACCTTCATAATATATTTTGTAAATCTAAAACTGCCCTAAAAACAAATTTTTAGAAATCACATTGGACCCCTTCCTCACAGCACTAAGGAATTCCTAAGGGCCATGCCCCAGCGCACGTAGGAAAACACAGGATCCTGTCGTCGAGGCTTTGGCTTTATTATTTTAATTAATGGTGTTAAGTTTGCACACAAAGTACTGGGGCTCATGATGACATTTCCATTAGCGTGTTTTCCTATCCTTAGTACTAATGTACCACTCTCCCCTAGTGCTCTGCCATACTTACTGCCCCCATCTGGACAGCTCCCTTCTCTCCTTTAGACACTCCCTTTTCCTTTTTTACATATTCTGACTTCTGTTTCCTACTCAATCCTTAGAGATGATGCCAGAATCACATGTGAGAAGAGAAAGTAGCCATGGCTTGGACTTCATTGAAACTTGAGAATGTCTATGTTCCAATGACACCATCAAAAAAGTAAAAGGATAAACCAAAGAGTGAGGAGGGACTTAGGCTCACAATAATATGCGCTACATGATAATTTAAAATATCTCAAGAAGGGCAGTAGTGGTGCATGCCTTTAATTTCAGTGCTCAGGAGGCAGAGGCAAAGGCAGGTGGATCTCTGAGTTCAAGGCCAACCTAATCTACAGATCTAGTACAGCCAAGGATACACAGAGAAACTCTATCACTAAAAACCAAATAGATAATCAAGAATCAAGAATCGGTGACTCATCAGTTCAGGGAAGATGCTCCGTGTCATTTAACCACTGGAGAATATTAAACTGAAACAAAAAATCATACCATCCACATCCATTAGGTCAGGCTAAACAAAAAGGCACATAATAGGGGTATGGAACATCCCAGTGCCCACTGTCATCGCTGGTGGGAATGAGAGACACCATAACAAGGGCAGTTAGAGAAACAGTCCCCTTGGTGTTCCTAGTCCCACATCCCTAGCTCCCAGAGCACAGCAATAGCCCCTGGATGTCTACTGTAGTATGGTTAGCCAGATTAGGACCACTCCTGATGTAAGAGGTATGGGAGACAGGTAGTCTCAAACCTCTCACCTTACCTCTTCAAATCAGACCAGTACAATTCTGGCCAGCAAGAACTGGCTTGTCCCATCTCTACCAGAGATAAACTCAAATGAGATGGTAATTCTTGAACCAAACCTTCATCCTTCCAAGCTCCCATACGCTGAACTAGACTCAAAGTGCTTGATTTGGGGGGATTCGTTTACTTTCAATTAAATTTTCTTCTGCATTGCAGTGGAACTCTGTGGAGATCTGCATTTTATTTTATGCATATATGCACATGTATGTATGTAGGTGTTTCTATTTAAAAGGCAATTATTCACAGAGGAGAAAGGCAACAGTCCATTTTATTTCTTTTTCTGTCAATTTTTTATTAGATATTTTCTTCATTTACATTCCAAATACTATCCCGAAAGTCCCCTATACCCTCCCCCGACCCTGCTCCCCTACCCACCCACTTCTGCTCCTTGGCCCTGGCATTCCCCTGTATTCGAGCATATAAAGATTGCAAGACCAAGGGACCTTTCTTCCCAATGATGGCTGACTAGACCATCTTCTGCTACATATGCAGCTAGAGACACGAGCTCTGGGGGTACTGGTTAGTTCATATTGCTGTTGCACTTATAGAGTTGCAGACCCAGCTTGTACAACCACTCTGGAAATTAGTCTGGTGGTTCCTCAGAAAATTGGACATAGTACTACTGGAAGATCCAGCAATACCTCTCCTGGGCATATACCCAGAAGATGTTCCAACTGGTAATAAGGGCACATGCTCCACTATGTTTGTAGCAGCCTTATTTATAATATCCAGAAGCTGGAAAGAACCCAGATGTCCCTCAACAAAGGAATGGATACAGAAAATGTGGTACATTTACACAATGGAGTACTACTCAGCTATTAAAAATAATGAATTCATGAAATTCTTAGGCAAATGGATGGATCTGGAAGATATCATCCTGAGTGAGGTAACCCAATCACAAAAGAACTCACATGATATGTACTCACTGATAAGTGGATATTAGCCCAGAATACCCAAGATACAATTTGCAAAACACAAGAAAATCAAGAAGAAGGAAGACCAATGTGTGGATACTTAATTCCTCCTTAGAACAGGGAACAAAACACCCATGGAAGGAGCTACAGAGACAAAGTTTGGAGTTGAGGCAAAAGGATGGACCATCCAGAGACTGCCCCACCTGGAAGTCCATCCCATAATCATCCACCAAATGCAGACACTACGGTATATGCCAGCATGATTTTGCTGAAAGGACCTTGATATAGCTGTGTCTTGTGAGGCTCTGCCAGTGCCTGGCAAATACAGAAGTGGATGCTCACAGTCATTTATTGGATGAAACACAGGGCCCCCAATGGAGGAGCTAGAGAAAGTACCCAATGTTTTATTTCTTTTACTTATTCATATGTCTAGGGCCACATCTAATGCTACGTACTCCCTGAAGATTTTACTGATCCTTCCAGAGGATTTTTTTTTCCTATAACATGTCCCACACATCTTTTCCCTTACTTGGCTTCATTCATTTTACCCATTCATAAATGTACTACCTCTACCTTAATCTGTTTCTAGGGATTAGTGGGCTGTGTAGCTACTGCCTAACCTCTCTATCAATATGCATACAGTATGATTGTTCTGTTGCATAATTTTATCTCTGCATATGTTTTCTCTGATTGCAATTGATTTCTTTTAAAAACTTCACTTTCTGAGTGTAGCCTGTATCTGTGCTGTTGCTAGATGAATGAACTAATTAATTACTGAGCGAATGAATCAGCATTAGATTATAGTGACAAGGGAGCCTTTATAAGGGGCAATCAGTTCTAGTTGCCATCCTTCTCTAAGCACATCTTGGACTTAGAAGTGCTTCCTCTTGGAGAATTGTGGTACAGTATATAGTGACTTAGAACTAGAAGTCTTGACTTTTGGCCTTGAATCTACCATGATGTATCTTCACAGCCTTGTAGAAATTCACTCTCTGTATCTCAGTTTCGTATTCATATTACCAAAGTTCTTTTCAGATGAAACATGAGACTCCTAAGATCATTACCCCCGGGAACAAGCCATCAAAATAAACTTTGCATCTAGAGAATGTTATAGCATTTGGTACTTCCCTGAATGGCTGTTCTGTGTAGGCGCTGTTTTGGGGACTCACCAGGATTAACTTTCTTATTCCTTTTACAGCATTTTATTCTACTTCAACATAAAAAAAAAAAAAAAACCACAAAAAGGCGATTTCTCTTACATACCCAGTGACAGAACCAACTCAGATCCACGAAGTATGGCTTCAGAAGCCAGGTCCATAATTCTCCTGCTTGTCCAAGACACCTAAGTAGACATAGCCCCAAAAGTCAGACTCCAAATCTACCACCATATACTTCACTGAAAGCTTAAGCTGTTTTTCCAGTAGGAAATGATAATTCAGAAGATTTTTGGTAACAAGCACAACCTCCAAGAGAGCAGAGAGATGTTTGCTAATAACTTCATTGGACCAAGAACATCCATTTATTTGACTTTGCAAAGTAGGATTGGGAAACCAAAGTTCAGAGAGACCACTGACCGGACTTCTGCAAAGAATGTTGCTATTTTCCCAAAACCTTATCAAGCAGGGTAGAAAGGTAAGTGCTATGATTGCAACACTCCTGTTTTCCTCCTGCCCACAAGTTTTCCGTTTGACTTGGCATTTCACAGAAGGCTTCTTCTATCTCCCCAATCCTCCTGGACAACTAAGTATAGAAATTCACAGCACTGCTAAACCCCTTACCTCAGCTCCCAAGTATCCATTACAAGAAACCTGCTGAGATAGTTACACAAGTCTTGGGACACTGGGTCAGGAAGAACAAATCAACAAGGGGGTTGCCATCACAGGAATCTGTACTTTGAGTTCAGCAAAGTCCACAGAGGAACTGCTAAGATAAAGTTGAGCCTAGAGCTAACAAAGATAGCTGCCAGTCCACAGAGCTGTTGGTGTTCTTCCTGCAGCTCCAGTTACATATTTTCCATAATTGCTTTTCTTCCTTCCGCCATCTTTCTTTCCATCTGTCTTTTCTTTCCCTTCTATCTCTGCACTGATCATCTAGAAAAATATATTCACAAAATACCAAAAAATCTTGAGAGCAAAATATAAAATGACATATATGTGTGAAAATATCACAATGAAACACATTTACTTTGTATTCTAAATTTAAAATATTTTTTAAATGCCACATGCATAAATATGTATAGAACCCATTCATGCTTTGATTGCCATTCACATATCTCTTAATTAGTAATAAAGTGATTATTCTGTGACTTTTCAGTGCCACAACTCAGCTACCTACCTCCTCCTCCTACAAAACTGTGTATACTTCAGAGCAGGTAGAATTTGGTCTTTCTCCAGGACTGATGGATTTATCTAGAAAAGCATCCAGGAAAACTGAAATTGTATCTTATGATTTTTCTGTATCCACTGATAATAGAGTTCGGTAGAAATATGGTCTACAAAGTTAAAACCTTAAGGAAAGTAAGCATTTTGAAAACATAGTGTAAACAGAAGTTTCCTGTTTAGAGTGTTTATTGGTCTTTCTGAAATGGTCAGGGATCAAAATGGTATCCAGTTGTAAGTATCTCCAATATTCACTGAAGAATTTACTAAGTACTTTGAAATTTTCTCTGCTGGTTCATCCATTGACAGACCCTAGAATAAGAAGAAAACAGGACTATATTATTGTGCAAATATTAAACAGAAAGCTGTCTCCAAACAGAATGTAAAAACTAGGACATGGCTAGGAACAAGATGCATATATTACATTCTGTTTCTTACCTGTTTGTTGATTACTTTCTGGACACCCAGTATGAAATTGGTGAGTTCTTGGCCTTTCTATTATTATCAACTCAGTTGAAAAGGCTTGGTGCACATTCAATATTAGATGCTGCATCATGAAGTGAAAATAGCTTTTGGATTAAAATCTAAAGACTGATTATAGCTATGTCATCACATTAAGACCTAATAAAACTCCATGCAGAACTATGGTAAATTTTAGATATTATGTAAATTAGTAAGTAGAAGTCTTCATGGTTTTAAGAAAGAAAGCAGAGTAAAATTCTTTACCATGGGAATCAGTCAATATTTACTAAACAGGTAGCCACCTATTTAATATGTGAGTAAATAAATCTAATGGACAATGATGAACATTGTTTGAATAAAGTGAGTCAAGGAAGAGACCAAATCACTGAAGAAAGAATAAGTCATTAAAAGATTGAATAATCTCCCATATTCATGGGTTGGAGGAACTACATGTGTGAAAAAAATGACTATACAGTCAAAAGCAATTTACAGATTCAAATAAATCCTAAGTAAAATTCCAATGACTTTCTTCATATAATTAGAACTATAATCTTAAAACTTGTGGAAAACAAAAGACTCTGAACAGCCAAAGCTGCCTTGAATAGAAAGAGCAGTGCTGGAAATATACAGATACTTGATTTCAAATATACTACAGAATTATAATAACAAAAACAACATGGTTCCAGCAGAAAAGAGACATGCAGGTCATCAGAGGATCTGTGTATAAGATACACATGAATACAGTCATCTGATTGTTGACCAAGATGTATAAAAGACACGTTGGAGAAAAGAGAGCCTCTTCAGTGAAAGGCACTTGGAGAAACTGGATAGCCACATACTGAAGGAAGAAACTTCATCCCTGCCTCTCACTCCTTACAAAATCTAACCCTAAATGAATGAAGGACCTCAACACAGGATGTGACTCTGAGACTGTTAAAGATATAGGGAAATATTTCAAGATCTAGACATGTACTTTCTGAATACAACTCCAGTTGCTTAGGAACACTTGCAATAATTAACAAATAAGAATTTTTGAATTAAAAAACAGACTTGAGCCTTGCCAAAGAAAAATACAATATAATGAAAAGACAGCCAACACTGTGGCAGAAAATAATCTTTGCAAGCAAAACATCTTACAGAAGATTAATACCAGCATTTACAAGATCTAAATAAAACCTTAATACCAAAGAAACAAACAACTCAGTGCTTTTAATGGACTAATGAAATGGACAGACGTCGCTCAAAAGATGAAGTATAATAATTGGTCAATGAACATATATATACATATATACATGCTCAACTTCATCAGCCATCAGAGAGATGCTTTAGCTGATTTATTCCAACCAGCTGTTCTAATTAAAAGTGATCAACAAAATGTGCTCAGACATAAAGAACAATGGACTTGTTTGCAGGAAAAAAAGCATGCACTTGAAGATCATAATTTTAAGCAAATTGTCAATCTCAGAAAAGCAATTATCTCATATTTCCTTTTAGATATGGTTCTTAGATTTAATATGGATATATGCATAGATTACATGAAATTAGAGACAAAAACATCTATGGAGACAGAGGACTAATAAGATTGACAGTTGAGGAAAAAGAGGCAAAAACACATGATTGAAAAATACACTAAAGTACAAAGTACACTATATACGTGTATTAAAGCGTAACCCAGATCATGCATAGTAAAGGTAAGTCTTGCTTCACATAAACTTTGTCTCTATGTTATACTTTGGTGTGCATGTACTGGATTATGATGAGGACATGATTTTTTTGATATTCGTTAATTTCTTTTTTTTCAATTTATTAGATATTTTCTTCATTTACATTTCAAATGCTATCCCAAAAGTCCCCTATACACTCCCCCTGCCCTGCTCCCCTACCCACCCACTCCTGCTTCATGGCCTTGGCATTCACCTGTGCTGGGGCATATAAAGTTTGCAATACCAAGGGGCCTCTCTTCCTAGTGATGGCCGACTAGGTCATCTTCTGCTACATATGCAGCTAGAGATATGAGCTCTGGGGTACTAGTTAGCTCATATTGTTGTTCCACCTATAGGGTTGCAGACCCCTTCAGCTCCTTGGGTACTTTCTCTAGCTCCTCCATTGGGGGCCCTGTGTTCCATCAAATAGATGACAATGAGCATTCACTTCTGTATTTGCCGGGCACTAGCATAGCCTCACAAGAGACAGTTATATCAGGGTCCTTTCACCAGAATCGTGCTGGCATATGCAATAGTGTCTGCATTTGGTGGATGATTATGGGATGGACTTCCAGGTGGGGCAGTCTCTGAATGGTCCATCCTTTCATCTCAGCTCCAAACTTTTTCTCTGTAACTCCTTCCCATGAGTGTTTTGTTCCCAATTCTTTTTTTTTAATATTTTTTATTAAGTATTTTCCTCAATTACATTTCCAGTGCTATCCCAAAAGTCCCCCATGCCCCCCCCACTCCCCTACTCACCCATTCCCACTTTTTGGCCCTGGCGTTCCCCTGTACTGGGGCATATAAAGTTTGCACAACCAATGGGCATCTCTTTCCAGTGATGGCCGACTAGGCCATCTTTTGATACATATGCAGCTAGAGTCAAGAGCTCCGGGGTACTGGTTAGTTCATAATGTTGTTGCACCTACAGGGTTGCAGATCTCTTTAGCTCCTTGGATACTTTCTCTAGCTCCTCCATTGGAGGAATGGAGTATCCATGCATTGGTCTACCTTCTTGATTTTCTTGTGTTTTGCAAATTGTATCTTGGGTATTCTATGTTTCTGGGCTAATATCCACTTATCAGTGAGTGCATATCAAGTGAGTTCTTTTGTGATTGGGTTACCTCACTCAGGATGATATCTTCCAGATCCATCCATTTGCCTAAGAATTTCATGAATTCATTCTTTTTAATAGCTGAGTAGTACTCCCTTGTGTAAATGTGCCACATTTTCTGTATCCATTCCTCTGTTGAGGGACATCTGGATTCTTTCCAGCAAAACTACTGAGGTGAGTCATAAAATTATTTGGATTCAGCCTCACTGCCTTTTTATGACGGAGTAGTTGGATTACTAACTTAGTCTCAAATTTTTTGATCTCCATATTTGCTCCATCCACAGCATCTTGTGCTCAAGGACTTACCTCTGGCAGACAAATGACTAGAAGCAACTAGAGAATACTTAGAACATTTAACTGCCACACCTATTGAAGACCACTCTTCAGTAACAGCATGTTAGAAACAAAAGGCAGAGCTGTGCGATTAGACTGAGTTTCCAAGATATCTAATTGGTATGATTCCTGGGGGAAAACAAGAATTGGTTCATAGAAAAACAAAATTGGAGGACCTAGAGTTGAGAACAGACTTAAGCAGTCTACCTGAGACAGAGTTGGATAGTCTCTTGCCAATCTCCTGTGTTCTGTGAAGTTTTGCTTGCCTCATTCACCCCAACTATGAGCATCCACATGAAATCTGGATCTTCCTTTTCCTTCATCATCTTCTCTCAGCCCTGCCTACTGGCTAGTTCCTGTACATCCCTCCAACTAGGACAGAGCAAGAGGCAGAGAAACAGCAGAGTGTCTAATGCCTAACATCCTGATCTGCCATATTGGTGTTCTTAATGTACTGTACTTTAAAGTAACCTTTGCCCACAGGACATTCTCACAGTAGGTGGCTATCTGCACTGATGAGTTATCAGTGACACATCCTACCTGCGTGACTTGGTATGGTTGCACTGTCAATGTACCCCAGGTTAGCCTCTGCGGTACTAATGAGGATCTGAACCTAGGGCAAAGTCACAGATCATTGTAGGAAAGTGTACTTAAAGACAGCTCTCTGAACATGGAAAGACTAACAACTTAGGAGGCTCCTTCTCTACAAATCATCCCCTAACAAAAACACACCTAAACACACACACACACACACACGTCTCCTCACCCTGAAGGTTCTAAAGCTGGAACACAGACAAATTTGAAGTTATTTCCTTCATTGATTCCCTATCGTGATAAATGATCTGAACCTGTGACTCAGCACGCACATCTTAATCTCATTCTTGATATCCACTGCCAACTCCAAGACAGTCATGTCTGACATCTACCTTTTACTCTCATAAACACAAGTGGCCAAAGTAGGGTCACTCTAGCAGCAGTGACCTCATTTAGGACTTTCTTGTTGTAGCTAAGTTGAGGTTGTCCCTTACATAGGATGAAATAGAGGGCCTGGACCAGCCATCTCAGTCACCCTAGAAGCCTCCTGTCCTTGACAGACAATATGCCATTGTTGGAAGACATCAAAGCTCCAGAGATAGAAGATTCTAGAGCAGCAAAAGTCTGGAATATTTCCCACATGTGCAATAGAATCTGTGTGGATAAGAGCAGTACAGAGCCACGTAACCAATCATTCCCAAAGTAATTGTTAACCTACTGTACAGTCCAGCCACTGTGATAGGAAGGGTGAGTGATGACGGAGGAGTACGCCGCTCCTGTTAGTCGTCTTCAGCAGACATCTCCACTAAAAAACTGTGAGCATTCACAGGTGGACATCATGGTTTCACAACTTCTAAAAGTTCTACACAAAGTCCCTGAGAATTTCTAGATTTGTTTTGTAAGACAACTCTGGTTCATATCAGATTATCAAAGGGATAAGTAATGAGAAAATAAGTTTTTATGATCTTTTTTCATGGTAAGAACAGTGGTCTCATACCTTAGATTAAAAATAAGGGTGGAAATCTTTATACTGGCAGAAACTGCCATCCATGCAGTTGTCTGCCCCAACATGTAACATTTGAAACAAGAATCCAGATAGCAGCTTCTACCAATCACATTCTCTCAGCTTTGACGAGGACTTGGTTTTCTGTAGAAATATCAGTTAGGCTGCTTTGGCCAAAACTAACTTACAACATCCATCCAGCTTCTCCAACTCTACGTCCACTGTGGTAATATGCTCAAAAAAAAAAAATAACAGCATGATTTATGGTGCATAGCAGCTACTCCTGTCATCAGAGGAATGCAAAATGTGCCGCTGCCACACTAGATTCTGTTGCTGCTATGAAAAAGGCAGAAAGCAAAGACCACATGGACCTCATCCCCAAGCCCACCATAGTATTACTGTTTGTCTTGACTAACTGTACATGTGATCATGCCATGTGTTTGTACATACATTGTGTGTGTGTGTGTGTGTGAGTGTGTGAGTGTGTATAGAGAAAGAGAGAGAGAGAGAGAGAGAGAGAGAGAGAGAGAGAGAGAGAGAGAGAGAGAGAGAGAGAGAGAATGTGTCTAATGTTTTAAAAATCTGGATCCAGGCATCTCTAAACTTTATTTTTATTCTTTTATGGCAAAAGCAAGTCCTTTTCTTTTCTTTTTTCTTTTTTATTTATTAGGTATTTTCTTCATTTACATTTCCAATGCTATCCCAAGAGCCCCCCATAGCCCCCCCACTCCCCTACTCACCCACTCCCACTTCTTGGCCCTGGCGTTCCCCTGAACTGAGGCATATGAAGTTTGCAAGACCAAGGGGCCTCTCTTTCCAATGATGGCCGACTAGGCCATCTTCTGATATATATGCAGCTAGAGACACGAGCTCCAGAGGGTACTGGTTAGTTCATGTTGTTGTTCCACCTATAGGGTTGCAGACCCCTTTCACTCCTTGGGTACTTAAATTGCAAAGATTCTGTAAGGCAAAAGACACCATCAACAAGACAAAAAGACCAGCAACAGATTGGGAAAGGATCTTTACCTCTCCTAAATCAGATAGGGGACTAATATCCAGTATATATAAAGAACTCAAGAAGGTGGACTCCAGAAAATCAAATAACCCCATTAAAAAATGGGGCTCAGAGCTAAACAAAGAATTCTCAACTGAGGAATACTGAATGGCTGAGAAGCACCTGAAAAAATGTTCAGTATCCTTAATCATCAGGGAAATGCAAATCAAAACAACCCTGAGATTCCACCTCACACCAGTCAGAATGGCTAAGATCAAAAATTCAGGTGACAGCAGATGCTGGTGAGGATGTGGAGAAAGAGGAACACTCCTCCATTGTTGGTGGGATTGCAAGCTTGTACAACCACTCTGGAAATCAGTCTGGCGGTTCCTCAGAAAACTGGACATAGTACTACCAGAGGATCCAGCAATACCTCTCCTGGGCATATATCCAGAAGATGTCCCAACCGGTAAGAAGGACACATGTTCCACTATGTTCATAGCAGCCTTATTTATAATAGCCAGAAGCTGGAAAGAACCCAGATGTCCCTCAACAGAGGAATGGATACAGAAAATGTGGTACATTTACACAATGGAGTACTACTCAGTTATTAAAAAGAATGAATTTATGAAATTCCTAGGCAAGTCCTTTTCTAATTTTAGAATGTCCCTGATGTTGAGGAACTGAAAGAAAAAAGTTTACATGTAGGAATTGTCCCTTACATTGCTAAAGAAATGTAATTTAAGTCTAGCTGTCTTATCAAAAGATGAACTGAAGTCTAGTTTCACAGGTAATAGCTTTCCAAGTAAAATAAAATTTATATATAAAGCAAGATTTTGTCTTATTCACTATATGATAGTACTTCACCTGAGAAGCAAAGACATGTGAATAATTGGAGATGCTCTGGTCCTACTTATGGTGGTGTGTACCTTATGGATAATTTATATATTTTTCAAAACAAATTTATTAGCTAGAAGTTGCAATCAGACAGATAAAAATATGTCCTTTATTCTCAATTATTTTAAATTAATAAACCTCTTTATCAGAACTAGGTCATTACTCATAGAGTAATAAATAGTAGATTAACAGCTAATCATATCACGTGTCTTCAATTATGTAATACTGCCTGGGGACAGTTGTGTAAGCTTTGTACAAAATAAATTCTGATTGGCTGTTAAGGTAATTGATATAGTCATCTTTGTGACAACTAAGGCTATAGCATGACATTTTTAAAATACGTATTTAATGCATGGCAGTGTATTTTAAATGATAATGGAAAAGATGATTAAAGTTATCTCAATGGCATCTTCCAGATAGCTATTTTGTTGTTATTACCTGGCTCATCCTTTTGCTAAGGAACTGAGCAGGTAGTCCCTGTAACAAAGAGCTTGTATTTCTAAGTCTAAACTACTATCTTCTTTGAAATATCAAAGAATTTCATTATATAAAGCTTGTAGCTTATTACTGAATTATATAAAGAATATAAAAGTACACTCTGTACATTTTCTCTCAATGTTTTTTTAAAGAAGAGTGCAAGAAAGAAATTCTCATGATACACAGGAAGAACATTCCCATGTGTCTAACCAGTCAGCAGAAACTAGAAAAGACCACTATATGTTAATGGGTGTGAAGATTTGCCCTTAAATATTCACTAAACATTGAAGTACCCTGGGTTGGAGCAGATTACAGTAGTAACACATAACATGAGATCTTCCCATACACTGAATTCTAAGTGTGCAACACATTGTTATAAATTGTACAAACAGCCAGTTTCTCATACCCAGTCACCGTACTTGACTGACACTTTAGCCTATTGGTTAGTGACCCCCCCCCCATTCCCTTGAACCTTGACAACCACCGTCTCTTCTGTCTCAATTTTAAATAAATCATTCTAAAAGTAATTATGCAGCATTTGTCTTTCTGTGGCTGTCATATTTCATTTAACATAATTCCCTCATGATTCATCCACATCAGTGCATTGTAAAAATTTTGCTTCTTTTTAATGCCCTACAGAATCCCATTGTTCACAAATGTCACATTCTCTCTCTCTCTCTCTCTCTCTCTCTCTCTCTCTCTCTCTCTCTCTCTCTCTCTCTCTCTCTCCATGTGTATGAACATGAGCTTTGTTTCCATGTCTTGGTTATTGTGCATAATACAGAAAGGAACAAGTGCTGAGGGCCTCCCTGAAACTCTGAGATCAAATTTTCTGGATAAATGCTCAAAAGCCAGGTGACTACATCATATCAGAGATCGCCATTTTGAGATTTATCAAGTATATCTGTGAATAAATAAATATTCAAAACATGAGTAGGAGTGGTTCCATTTTTATCTTGGTTGATCCTTTAAACTACATGTCGTATAAAAGGAAACTTCATTTTAAGAAATCACACAGTGTATTCAGGAAGCGTTCCTATCAATGCTGTGATTTAACCAAATGACAGTTTTTCATGGAACAATGGAAACTGCCTCAGGGGTGGTGGGGAGAGTGAACTTGTCATTTGAACAGACAACTGAGGCTTGGGAGGAGAATAACATAAATGACAGGTGCAACCTGATTATCAAGATATGATTAAGCATCAAATATTTGTCATGAAAGATGGTGAAAGTGGATTCTTCTCACATTCACAAAACAAGAGAGAGAAAAGGCTTCGCCAACTAATTAATTCATTCACACGTCCAGCATGTCACATTTGAAATATTTGCAGGACATTGTGCCAGTCACAAACATTCTGCTGTGCCTGGCAGGCAGTAACAAAAATGAAAGTGTGTAGCCACCATTCCAAATGTTCAGAGTAACAGGGGGATGAGTTGCCAAATGAACAATTACAGTAAAGTGAATGCTTATAGTAAAACTGGATAATTCTATCAAAAAAGTATATACAAAGCACATGGGTAGCATTGGATGTTTAAGTTAAATTTGCTGGGGATTTTTGTGAAGGCTCTACAGAGAAATTTAAGGTTGTTTGTTAGATAAATGGAAAAGGAACATTCTAGGCAGATAGGCATCTCCAAGGAGTCAGAGTCATGAGACAGCTTGAACCATCAAGGAAACCGAGGAGTGATTTTGTGTCTGCTACAACCAGAGAGCAGAGAATCTGTTGCAGTAATACCAGAGACCTATTTAGATGGGTAGTGATTGAAGAGGCAGAGGAATGCGGAAAGGACATACTTGGAAAGTCGGATTTCTAGGTTTAATCACTAATAGGGATGGGAGTAGTAAGGGAGAAAGGGGACTGCAGCAGCTCCTGGGTTTCTACCTGGGGATCATAAGCACCAGTTAGTAAAATCGGGAAGATACAAGGGGTGGAGGTTCATTGGGTATTGAAGATGCTTGTATTCCACGAGATATCTGGTCAACCATTGTAGGCAATCATCTAGAAAGAGGGAGTAGGGTAGGGAACTAAGTTGAAAATATGAATATGGAGCCATTGGTATGTCGCTATAAGTTAAGGAGTTGCAATGGGGCATGGGAAAAAGAGGTAAAATGGAAAGTATGAAACACTGAGCAAACACCCTCTGCATAAGCAAGGAGAAGAGCTAGTGGGACACGATAACCTGAGAGCGATCAGGAACATGGGAACTTGAGACATGGACAGTGCATTCAGTGTCAAGAGCCATAGTGTTTGCTGAGGAATTGCCATAGTGCTTTCTTAGTAGCTGCACTATCTGACATTCTACCTACAGTGCATAAAAGTTCTCTGTCTCCATTTCTTCCCCAGCATTTGTCAGCTTTTGTCTTTCTGATAATAGTCATTCTATTATCTATAGGGTGAGACAATGTCTCAGTATGGTGATGTGGCTTAGTGTATACCTCTGCACACATGTGCATGTGTAGGATGCTTACTAAAGTACATATGTATAATGCATGTGTGGAAATCAGAGTGACATTCAAGGTCAGGCTTCTCCTTCCTCCCACCTTGTGGGGTAGGGTCTCCTCTGCTTGTTTCTGCTGCTGTGCACTGTACTCCAGAACCTCCCAGCTCTGTCCCCCATCTCATAATAAGAAGCTAAGATTACAGATGTGCAGCACCATACCCATCGCTTACACAGTTCCAGAGATCACAGACTCAGGTCACCAGGCTTGAGTAGCAAAACATTTTTACCTGCTGAGCCATCTCTCAGGTCTTCAGTGTGGTTCTGGTTTTCATTTCCCTACTGACTGGTGATGAGGAATCTTTCAATTAAATAAAAACAGCTGGAGTTAGGTTAGTATGGGAAATAATTGAGATGCTGCCATTAGATTCATGCAATAAGCTTCAGCAAGGCTAACAAGGCACTGTTGTGGATTTAAGCAGAGATCAGAGTGCACTGAACTGAGAGATAGAAGTGAGGGGATGGAGGTGACACGAATGATGTATAATGTGAAGATGTTTACAAGGAGAACGGGTAGAGACCAGGGTCCAAATTACTCTTTAAGATGGCAGGTAAACTGGAGAGATTCTATGTCACAAACACCATAACATATTTCATATGTGCTACTTTAGTGCTTTCTATATATTTTCCCAGTTAACTTAGGAATCTCCCTGATAGATAATATTTAAAATTGTATTAAGCACCTACCATGCCAGGCAGTAACTGGCAAACAATATAAGCCAGGCTAATTGTATTACTTCATCTGACCTTCACAATCCTTATGAGGGAAAAAAATAATATCACACCCATTTGCAGGTAAGCAAAGTGGCTCAGAGACGAGTATTTCTAAAGGATATCAAGCTAGGAAACAGCACACACTGTGGCCTCAAAGTCCAGGCAGGCGGTATCGAGGTGTCTCATGTTGACTTTTTGGAGATGGAGAAGCTGATTCCGAGAAGTTAAATAATTTGCCTACTTTAAGACCAGTGAATCCTGATGCAGCTGAACACTCGAACCTAATTCCTGGCTTGGAACAACCATGTTGCTGAGAGAGCAGTCTCGAGATAGGAGAGACAGCCATGACAGGTGGAACAAGAAGCTGTGAAAACATAAGAGGTAAGAGCACAGGCAGAGCAGTTAGCCTGTTGTCTGGAACATGTCAACACGTTTGGGAATGCACAAAGCACAGAATTTGAGGGGAAAAGAAACAGTCTTAGAGACCCTGACTCCTTCATAGCAATTAGCAAAAGCAGATAGGGAAAAGTATATCTGCCTAGTTGGGAAAGTTAGAGGCCAGGAGATGGTGAGAAGATGGAAGTTTAAGCCATATGACCATCACACATGTGTGCATGTGCTTGTGTGTGTGTGTGTGTGTGTGTGTGTGTGTGTGTGTGTGTGTGTGTTATCAGCACTTATCACTGACCACAGTTCTCCTTCCCTACAGAATGGCTTCCTGTTTCCTCTTGCATACACTCCTCTGCTGGTTCTCAGAATACTAGAGAAACATTTACCCCAGCATCCTCCCCACCCAAAGAACAGGAAGTGGTGGTACAAGGTCTGGTGCATCCAGTGTGGCTATCTTTAGCAGATATCATCTCACCGTGCCTTTATTCCAAAGGAACTCAGAGAGTCATAGCAAAACAACATCTCCCCTCCCTTGGACTGTCAGACTCAACTTATTGGCAGCTTGCCCAAATAGTGGGGAATAAAACAAATTTTGAATTAGTTGGAGAAAAAAGCAGGAGCTCAGCATATTCTTCTGCTCACTCTACACATTTCTCCGTAACTTTCTGCTGCTTTCTGGTTTTTATGAGAGTGACAGTCGAGTCGTCTGTGTCTTTCCCATGTGGATAGCGCATGCAGAGTGCCGGCTAGAGCTCAGACAGAAGTGCTGACAAGATGAATGACAGCCATAAGAAACAAATAGAAAGCACAGAAATGTAAGATGACCTTGCATTTTGTGAGGGGTTCTAAAAAAAAAAAAAACTGCATTCAAAACAGAAACTGGGGTTGGAAAAACAAGTGCAGAAGATCCCAAGAAATGAGAAAATAGGAGTTTGTTCCTCTCTTCCCCATGCTGCCCCTTCCAGGGGTATCATTCCCAACCCCTAGGTGGTCTGTCATATGATAACTCACAGTATCCATTATGGTATTTAAAAAAATGAGAGAGAGAGATTGCACAGACAGGAGCCTAGCCTGGGTGCCCTCTGAGAGGCCCAACAAGCAGCTGATTGAGACAGAAGCAGATACTTACAACCAACCAATGGACAGAAGCTGGGGACCCCTGTGTTTCAATTACAGAAAGGCTGGAAGAAGCTGAGGAGGAGGGTGGTCCCATAGGAAGACCAGCAGTCTCAACTGACATGGACCCCTGAGATCTCTCAGACACTGAGCCACCAACCAGGCAGCATACACTAGCTGGTCTGAGGCCCCTGACACATATACAGCAGAGAACTGACTGCTCTGGCCTCAGTGAGAGAAGATGCACCAAGCCCTTGAAAGACTTGAGGTCCCAGGGAGTGGGGAGGTCTGGTGGGGTTAGGAGGGAGGACATCCATTTGGAAACAGGAGAGGAAGAATGGGATGAGGAACTGTCAGAGGGCAGACTGGGAGGGGTAAAATGACTGGACTGTATAAAAGATTAAAGATAATTTTGAGAGAGAGAGAGAGAGAGAGAGAACTATACATTGTGTTGTAAATTGTATGTTTTGCCCATGCCTCTGCTATAGTGGCACAAGAAGCAAGGGAGTAGCAGCAAGGGTATCCCATGGCTCTGTGTGTTTTGTGTTTACACATCTGGAGATAAAGAAATGGCTACAGCCCGGTGTGGTGGCCACGCCTTTAATCCCACACTTGGGAGGCAGAGGCAGGTGGATTTCTGAGTTTGAGGCCAGCCCGGTCTACAGAGTGAGTTCCAGGACAGCCAGGGCTATACAGAGAAACCCTGTCTCGAAAAACCAAAAAAAAAAAAAAAGAAAAGAAAAGAAAAAAAGAAATGGCTGCATTCGTTCGTTTAAACTGGGATAATTTCAGCTTTCTCTTAGAAGTCTTTCACGCGGTTTTTAGATATAAGGATTCCACCACTGCTACTACTCATCTTTTTTTAATTCTACAGGACAAGGGAGGAGGAAGGTGACAAATGAAGAAAGACCAGTACAGGACTTGGAGGGTGAACAGGGTTGTAGGACTGAGCCTTCAAAACATAAATCCAGATCATAACCCTGTCAACATGATCATATCGGCACGATCATACGCAGATGTATACAGCATGATCATACGTATGTGTGTTCCACATAAGATTGAAGATCTCAATTTTCTTAACCATGCCTCATCATCCCTCTCTTTCAGCACCCAGCAAAGGGCTCAGGATACTGGAAGTCATCGATAAATACTGTTTATCGGTAAATGCTGATTGGCTGACACTAAGAAGGTTTATCATTTTTTTGTTTTTGAGACTCAGCTTCATTTGTACTTAGGAACTTCAACACCCTTGCCCCATAAGCAAACGAAAACCAGAAAGGAAATAAATGAAAACAACAGTATCAACAAGTAATATTAAGCTCGTATTTTTAGAAACTGAAAAAAAATTCTCAGCATAACACACATTCTTTTTTCAATTACTCATAGAACATTCACCAACAGAAACCATATTCTAGAGTATAAACAAACCTCAACAAACTTAAAAGAACTGGAATCATACAGAATAAATGCTCTGACCATAATAGAATCAAACCAATGCTGTGCTCAGAGAAGTAATACAACATTTTCACTTTATTTTGATATCATATTCTATTAACATGCCTTTTGTTCATAGGCTGGCTTGATGTCCTCAGAGTCACTTTAATGATATCACATATAAAGAACCAAAAAATGTTTCCTCTAACACTTCTTTGAAGAAGCCTGGCATTGCATATAAATGAACCTTTTCTAATTTCATAGCTTTTAGGTCTGTTCTTTTCTTACAAAGCGGCACTTTTATGTCTCTAATTTGCCAGCCAAATCATTCACAACACTGAAGCATTAATCCCCCCACCATCACCCCGATTAGAAGAAAATTTGTGGCTGTGTTGTCTCCTTTTATTATTTCTTTCAGTCAATATGGAAAATAACAGGCGTCATTATTACATCTTCAGACGCACAGCATTGTACTTGTGTTTTCTTTTGAACTAAGGAACTGCCTCATTGAAGGTGCGGAGAGTCTGTAGCTCTCTGGGAAGCTGCTGTTTGATCCCTCTCTGGGGCAAAGTCAACAGCCTTATCATGCTTCTTCCTGAGTTATTTTGCAGAGGTGAACAAGCTATCTTGGTTCCAGACAGTTGTTTTCGAGGTTTGCTCTCCCCAGAGAATGAGTACCACATGAGCTGGGGGAATCATGCTGACCAGCAAGATGCCACTGCAGCGTTTCCTTTCCCAAAGCACTCAGCACAGCTGAAGCACATCTGGGGAAGGACGTGGAGGACGGGGAGGCCATACTTGTAAAACAATCACAGGATCATAGTCCCTGTCACTTAGTGAACTGACAAGGTCTTGAAAAGTCTTCCAATGCCATTCTTGGGAGACACAGGAAGTGCAGGTCAATGCTACTGCCCACTCTAAGGACCTTGTAAGTGTGTTTTTCAAGTTACTGTGGCCTGAGATGTACCCCTTTTACATGACAAAGTCTTCCCAGCAAAATGATATAGAGATGCTCCTTGGGAAGTAAATAGGTTTAAATTAGGTTATGTGTACAGAACACTCATGAAATAAATGTCCTTTTATGACAAAATGCCAGAGAGCTCTCTCTCCCTTAGTCTCTTGCTATGTGAAAAGACATCAAGAAAGTGGCATCTACAAGCAAACAAGGAAGAGAGTTTGCATCCTGTTCTCATGCTGCCAAAACTCCAAAATTGAGAAAATAAACTGTTAAAGCCAAACCCAAAGGACTAAAGCATGGGTAGAAGTTCTAAAGCCCAGTATCTCTAAAAAGTTATAAGAGGTCACTAATGTGGGCCCTGATCCAAAAGGATTAGCATCCTTATAAGGAGATGTTTACAGCAATGACACACACAGGGAAAGAACTTGTGTAGAAGATAAACAGGAAGAAGATGGCATCTTCAAGTCAGGGAGTAGAGACTTGAAGGATGCTAACACCTTCATCATTGGATTCATTCTAGAATCCAGAGTTATGAGGAGAAAAAGAAAATGATCTGCTGTTTGATTCTCCCAGTCGGCAGCACATTCACACAGCAGCCTGAGCTGAGTAATGCCTAGGCTGTGTGAAGAGTCATCTAGGGACATTCCACATGTGCCAGCATCACAGCCCATAAAACAACTCAAAATAAATCACTCAGAGATAGTGGGTCACTGAATGAGATGATGAGAAAGACACTGTGGGGAAGAACAGGACGGATCACTTTCATAAAGAGTGTGGCTTTCAGAGATGAGTTTTGGCCTCTTGGGCAGGAGAATGATGCCCTAAGAAGACAGATGTAAGAGAAGAGGGTGGGAGTAGAGGAGCATAGACTTAGACCACTATCACTCCCTCCACAGGAGACCACAGGGAGGGTGGAGCAGGACCCAGAGAGTAGCAGCTACTGGTCTGTCCAAATGATGGGACAGGTCACCAATGAGGTGAGCCTGGAAACTGCTGGAGCCTTATGGGTCTCCCACCTCCCTGTCTCTCTTGTTTTGAGGAATCTTCCAGCTTCTATGCTGAGTAAAGTAGCAAACATCTCATCAGCCTTTCAACAACAAGGAACCTTGGCGATGCTGTCCATGAAGTGAGAGCAGAGCCTTGGTCTGGGTTTCAGCATCCATCAACACTTGTCACTGAGATGTCCAAGCAGAAAGAGTATAGAGTCCAAAAGAGGATTCGGATTTTTAAAAAGTGCCCTTGTTTTGGTTTACTGTTTCATGTCGACAGAGTTGTCCAAATTAAGTGGCAGTATTGGCCTTAAGCTTTGCCTAAAGGGCCAGCAAGTGACAGAGTGATTCCAGCCACTCCCCACGGACTCCAGTTTAGAGGACTGACCTGGTCCAGATAAGAAGACATACATCTCATTTCATATTGACTCAGTCCTGGGTTTTTTCCCCTGGGTGTGATGCGGTGTCTCACACATCAGATTGTTAACCCTGTAGGAATAACAATGCTCTGAGCAATATTGAACAAATGCCAGATGGATATCTATGGAGAAAGAAGTGAGTTGGGCACATAGCTTTTATGTTTACCTGCTTAGGAGAAAACCTATGAAGGCATTCAGAAGAGAAACCTCATGATAAACAGCATTTACGTTATGAACACAGCAAAGCAAACACAGGTGTTTCTGCTCCTTCATGCTTCTCCCCTGAGAAATTTCATCAGAAAGATGGATACTATAAAATCTATAGCCCAGGAAATACCCTTAAGCCCTACAGCCTTTGTCAGCAATGGAATACCCACCACAGGGTTTTCATATTATCTCCCTGGGCGTCAGCTAACATTCAGAACCTCCCTATTGCTTTCCCAACAAATGTCATGAAGACTCTTGCCTCTCCTCGTCCTCTTCCTGAGATCGAAAGATGGCCTAGTTGGCCATCAATGGAAAGAGAGGCCCATTGGACTTGCAAACCTTATATGCCCCAATATAGGGGAATGCCAGGGCCAAAAGAATGGGAATGGGTGGGTAGGGAAGTGGGGGGCGCTATGGGGGACTTTTGGGATAGCATTGGAAATGTAATTGAGGAAAATATGTAATAAAAATATTAAAAATCAAAAAAAAAGAGGGTGGAGTATGAGCTTTATGCCATAAAGTTAGAACACCTGAGTTTGAGTTCTAGCATACCTATTTATACGGTGGGACATCCTGAAATAGCTTTTAAAACAGGCAGCTCCAGGGACCTCACCTACCATATGTAACTTAAAACCCATGGTTATTAGAATTAAAGGGATTAATGGACACCAAAGCAATCAAGTGCATTCCTGTAATACAACAATAGCTCATTTCCCTGGGAAGAGGTCAGCCACAGCACAGAGATGCTATTGTTGCTCATTTGATATATATAGAGAGATAGATACAAATAATTGCTTTTTCTAGGTGCCTATGCTTGTAAATTAAGATAGTGAAATTTGATTTCATATAGGGTATTTTTGCCTTGGCTTTCTCACTTGTAAGAATGATGGTTAACAATACCTATCTTATAATTCTTTAGCAGTTGATTATTAAATGAGGTCATTTATGCTCGATGACAGTAAACAGAACAAGAAACTGTGGTGTATGCATACAACGGAATTTTATTCATCCAGAAAGAAAAACGAAATGATTAATGAAGTAATTAAAAAATGCCACGTCCAGGAAAATTGATGGAACCAGTGGTAGGTGTGTCGAATGAAATAAGTCAGACTCAGAAAAATGAATGCCACATTTCTCTTTCACATGGAAAAATCTGGGCTCAAATGTACATTTATTTACACATCTACATAGAATGTCAAAGTAGAACAGGGAACTATGAGGGGAAACAAAGAGGCGTAGAGAGAGAAAGAACAAGAGAAAGTAGTAAGAGCAAAAAGGACAAACTATAGGGCACTTTCTCTCATACACACAATCTAGATTCAAACACACACATAAAAAGACAGCAGTGGGAGGATTATTGCAGAGAGAAAGAGGAATAGCAGGAGAAAAAGAGAATGGAGGGAGGCAGTGGGGGATAGATAGTACATAAGAAAAACCTGCTGCTTTGTACAACTACTAGAAATTAATAAAAACATAAGTAAATGAAATGACTTATGAAAGGAAATCATCACAAAGTTTGGACCTTGGTAAATATTAGTTTTTTTTTAAGTATTTACAGTGCTGAAGTATTTTCTGCAGCTGCTCAGTAGCAGAGAAATTAACAGGCCACTGCGGAGCCCCCAGCCCGCTTCTTGAAGGATCACCTCATTTTCTCAGTTTGTCTCTGACCTTCACTGCCCAACCCCACCCCATGATTTACTCCTCCAGTTCACCTAAGATAATCATCTCCAGGTCCTGCTATCCCTTTGTCTCATTCCTGTGTCACTGATGCTTCCCATACAACGTGTTGAGCCACTTTGTGTGCCTTGTTGCTCCAACCGCACATAATTTCTAAAGAAAAGGAGAGAAAGTCATTCTTGGGGCTCTCTGGTCTCCAAAGGAGCGAGTGACTTCAGTTTCAGAAACTTAGAATGTCTCTTCATTCTTCCTGAAAAGATGGGATCTCAGGTCTGTCCACGCAGGGGCATACACTTCTGGACCAACCTGTTCCTACCACCTTGGAAAACACTGGGTATGGCAGAGATTAATAATAAGCAATGCTTCTCATTAAGCAACAGGGTTGATGTCATTCTCTTAGGGACTAGGTCACACCCTATGAGCAAGGAAGCAATAAACACTTCAGAGCCTCTTACCAGCTCACAAAACCTAGAAATTTCCCGGGGCAAGGCTGAAAAGGAATCCTCTATATAACATTAACTCAAAATGGATTATAGACACTCGTGACAGGCCTAAAACTGTCAGCTTGCCAGGAAGAAACACAGCAGCAGATTTGCTTGACCTGGTTTTAGACAATGGCTCTTCAGAGAAACCACCAGAAGGACATGCGGCAGGTGAGAAGAATGAATTGGACTTCATCAAAATTTAAAGCATGTGGACTGCAAATCAAGTTAAATTATGGTTCAGATTGAGAGGAAAATATTTACAGACCCTAAATCTGATTACAAACTTGGATAGGTAACATAAAATATTAGAATTTAACAATAAAATGCCCCAGGAACTCAATCAAGTGTCAAAATCCAAGAAACTGAGATAGGAGGATTTCAAGTTGGGGGATCACAGTGAAACCATGTCTCTGATGATGATAATGATGATGATGATGATGGTGGTGATGATGATGATGAGGAGGAGGAGCCAATAAGCACATCTTTAAATGTTTACTCATTTAATACTGGAAAGTGCTTACCTTGGGGCTGAAGGAATGGCTCCACTGTTAAGAGTCCTTGCTGCTTTACCAGAGGACCCTACTTCAGGAAGTGCCCACATCTGGCATCTCACACCTGCCTGCAATTCCAGCTCCAGGAGATCCCATACTTCCATCTGGCCTCTGCAGACACACACACACACACACGCACACGCACACGCACACGCACATGCACACACACATATATGTTTAGGTATAGGAGGGTAGAGGTATGTATATGTATCTGGGGAGTGAAGATAGAGGGGGATTCACACAGCCATATGTAGACAAGCTGGGGTGTTTCCCCTCTTACAAACCCTTGAATACTAGCTGACTATAATATTGCCCAGGTATTTAAAGACTGATGAGCATGCCCGTTGTAAGGAGAATTATTCAAGGACCTCTGGCCCTTTAAGACCCCAAACCTTTGCATTTCTGTGATGAACTGAAGAGTAATATTCATTCTAAATTCAAACCCACAGAAAGTCAATTACATTTTTCCACTTTCATTAAGCAATAAATTATAAGTAACTATACTGATACTAATTAAAGAGTCATCTTTTTAGAGCAATCTCTAAGCAATTTTATGAAGTTAATATAGTGCAATTAGCACAGAATGAGTATTCTAGATTGTAAACTAGGTGGACCCAGTTCAGTTATTCTCATGAAAAAAAAATATTTTTAAACCATGTAAAGCAATGGCAAAAACAAACAAACAAAATAAACCCTTGATTGTCTCTATCTCAGTTTCTGCATTCTTAAGTAATGCAATTAGTCTCCAGTTGATGTGTATGATCATCTCTGTCTCTGGGGCTCCTAATTCTTGTTCCTACATCTTCTTTCACAGCTCTTAACAAGGAGCCTTCAGCCCAGTGCTTATGGCCTTCTGTGTGACCTACAGCTTTAAAGCCACATGTGCCACCCTCAATGTCAAGTGCATCATGTGCTGTCTTAGTAACCTGCAATAACAATGATGGCTTTAATTAGTCTGGCAGCCCTGGCCTGGCCTTGGCCCTGGCCCAAGCCTGCCATATTGTGCTCCCTCCACATCCCAGGTCTCACTTTTGTCTCAAGAACCCCAGTGTGCTGGCTACATCCCAGACTACTGGACCCTTCACACATAATCCTAACTTGCTACCATCTTCAGTAACAGCACTCACACAATGACTCAAAGCTGGCCCAGGATTAATGACCCAGCTCGATCTTATCCATTCTGGGCTTGTAGACTACATCAGTCCTCTTCAGTTCAGCGGCATTGATGCCACATGTACAAGTTTGGCCTGTACTCAGATTTTGAGCTTCTTCTCACCTGTAAGCTATCACGGGACAGTGTCTGGGACAGTCCCCAAAACCTGACAGGCTTACTTATGTCTCCAGCTGCCTCTCCCTAGCACAGGTTTTATCCTTCTGAGCACAATGTCCTTCTGGCTTTAGTCTTATGAAAATATAAAGTCATCTCTTTTAATAAAAATGGAGCCATATAGTTGATTCAGTGAGTGTATACTTGCTGCAAAGATTTCTGGGATCCATAGAAGGAGCTGGACACGATGATGCATGTGTGTAATTCCTGACCTCGTATGACAGTATGGGAGATAGAGAATAAAGAATACCTCAAGATCTCATGGGACAGCTAGCCTGGAGTACACAGCACGTCATCAAACAAAAAAGACTCCATCTCAAAGCAGGTAGAAGACAAGGAACAACTCTCAAGCTCGATCTCTGTCCTCTCCATCCTCATTGCCATACACCCACACACAAGCACACACATGTGCACACACACACACACACACACACACATAGACCAATATTTTAAATGATTAATTTTAAAAGCAATTAACAACACCAAAGTGAATGAGGTCAAGGTAGGGATGAAACTTAAACCCAAACTTGAATAAGAAATTGTAGAGGTTATGGTTGATATGATCTGTTGTCTTGTCCCTGGAAAAGTTTGTCTTCTCCTCCCTCAGAAATCTGTCATCCTCTACCTTGTATGTATGTATGAGTATGATCTTTGCAGAATTAGAGAGCCTCTCAGAATCCCATCATGTTCAGGAATTCTGAATCCTTAGCCTGAGCTTCTAACCATGACAAAGTTTAGAAGCAATGTGATCAATATATTTATTTCTTAATTCCCCAGCTTTCTGTGGAATTACAACAGTCGGTTTTAGATAGAAGAGGCCTTGGAGACCATCCTTCCATCACAGAAAGAGACCTGACACCACTCTCAAAGGCTGCCCTATAATTCATGCTTGCAATTCCTTCTTCTCTCATAGCTTCAAATTCATTACATATCCTAAATTCAGATACTAAACACATGTAGCCATGTTTAAGAGTACTTATGAAGGCATGCAGGAAAAAACATCTTTTCCCAGGACTGTGGGATGTGTACCAACAGTACCTATCCTTAGCCACGCTCCCCCTCATCTGGCGTGAAGTGCTGGTGCTTAGGAAGCCAAGAAAAGGATGTATAATATGTGCATCATGGTCCTTGCCTGACAAGCTTGTTTCTCTGGAAAGTAAGATAATAGACAAACAAGTGAAAAAAAAAATAGAGAATGTTACAGGCTAAAATATAATTAAATTTGTCAGCACTAGACCCTATTGATCACGCATGTGTGAAGATCCTTCATGATCCATGTTCCATACTGAAATTGATTGGGAAGAAATCAGGGCCAGAAGCCATCAAGTCTACCTGGAGTGGTCCCAAGGAAAGAGTCCTTTCAGGAGCTAGGAGAGAAGGAGTGGAAGGATGATTTGAAGTCAAGATAGAGATAACCCCTACTCAGGGGAGCTCTCAGCACACTGACTCCTGCTGTCCTCTGACCCTTCTCCCTAGGAAAAACAGCCACCTGACATTCTGACCTTATCTCTTGGGTAGCAGAATAACAGAATAAAAATGTTTGTTTTTGCTTCCTCATGGGAGATTCATAATCATTCACCTGCAGCGTCTCCATTTGGCTGACACTGATCGCCATTAGAGTGTCCCCTAGCCATCCACCAATGGCTCCCCCTTTATCTTGCTGTATATGATTATGTGAGCGAGCATGTGTGTGTCCCTATGTATATATCTAGGGGTGTGTGTGTGTGTGTGTGTTTGTGTGTGTGTGTGTGATCACACGTTGTTATTTGCATGTTCTGAATTGCTGGGCATGGTTCCATCTACAATCTCTATAATTCTTGAAATTTACTTCCTAGCCTCCAGGCATCATTTGCAATTATAATGCTGTCAGGAGCAGAAAAGAGATGGCCTAATTAATCATTGTCCACACCAGTCCCTATTTACCACAGGAGTTTTGCTGTTGTTTTTGTAACAGCCTGGCTGGGAATAATTTATATCAAAATGTATTTCTTCATTTTATATCACTGAAAACGTTTACTTAGCATCATGGTCACTGTACATAAATTCCCTGGAAGCAATCGGGTATAACTAAATGGCATAGATTCATTTATTATGTTCAGGAAAGTACGTCTGAGCAGCTACTCCAGCACTTGAGCCCCACTGGATTCAGCATAGTGGGCTTCTGGGGACATTAAAAACCTCTGTGTTTCCCTGAACTTGGTCACCCACAAAAAAAAAAAAAAAAAATCAGAATGAAAATTCTGCTCCAGGGGATATAATTGTGTTGTTTAACATGATCTGGTTTCTTGAAATTCCATTGGTCATATGATTTTCCAGAGAAACTCCAGAGCCCTGTGACTATTAAATTGGTTGTCCAACCAACAGGACTTTGCATTCGTGAGCTGATAAGTCATAGTGACAAGCTGAGATTTGTCTGTGTGTAAGGTCAGTGACAGCTACTAGCCAGCTTGCTTTAGCAGGGTCTCCGTCTACTTTGGGAAGAGAGTAATATTAAGCACTCAGAAATCTGAGATGTCAAATGGATGATGATTCGGGATCTCAATCCCTCACAGATGCTCTTCCCCCCCCCCCCCCCGCCATCCCTTGGCCTTGAGTCACCACCTGTGTTCTGTTAACCTCTGCTTCTGTGTTGTGGTTCCTGAGTTCAGACAGGTACCCAACAAACATGCATCCACTGTAACATACACATAAGGAGTGGTAACCATTATTCTTTATCAAATGCCTTTTATTTCCCAGACATCTTGCTAGATGGCTTGTATTTCACATCATTTTCCTTAATTTTCAAAAGAGAAAATCCTAGAAAATAGATACTATTAATCCTGTGACCACACAGAGACCTAGAAGGTTGATGTCTTGCAACCCCCCATGATGTCAGCTAGAATTCATCCCCACCTCTCTTGAGCCAAATATCCACATAGCAAGTGGTCTCTCTAGGGACTGGGATTTTCTCTGCTCAACAAGGTTCTTATACTCCGGGGTCTCCTGGATCTTCATTTTATTTGAAGTCTCTCTGCAAACTGGCCTTTGAAATTTCCAAGTTGTTCAGTGCAATGAGCTGAGAAGAGCTGTGCTTAAGAGAGATGAATGAAGGTCGCAGTGGTGGTCACAAATACCTCCAGATGGCTTTTAGCCAAGCATCTAGGCAGATTTTATAATTTAAGGAAAATCGACATGTGGCCCTTTCAGCATTTCTAAGTGTCCTCTGTCAGCTCAGCACTGTGACATTTGCTGTGTGGTGCCTGTGCACTGGACCCTGTCCACAGATAAGAATAGAGACTGAGCCCCAGCCTAGGGGACATTCTCCAAAGGTCACCAAGAGAAGAAAAATAAGCTGAACTCAATACTTCAGAGACTTGGGCTTTTTGCTGTAGAGATGGTTCTGAGCATCCGAGTATCTCAGCATCTTCTCTGCATCCAGGTTATTGAATCCATACTTCATACCCAATTCATAGAAATTACATCCCCCAATGATGCTAACAGTCGGTCATGGGCTTCATCTGTCAGCAACAGAGAGAGTCTGGACTTTGTTCATTTACTATAATCCTTCTCCTCCTCACTTCTGTTTCTATTCTTGCCTAGTTCCCCTGGAGCAAAGCAGGGAAGCAGAGCCATTTGCAAGCACTAACAGTGTTAGTTCCCTGCTCAGAGAAAAGAGGCTTCCGAGTAATAACTTTACCTGTCCTTTAGTGCTGTGGGTCTTGGCTAGCCTTCAGGTGAGACCTCTAAAATGACCACCTTTGGACATGGACATGCACAACCCAACGCAGCAAACCACTAAAGGGAGTTTAGCTGCCCATGGGGAATTTGTAGCTACAGTCACCATCTCAGTGAGGACAGATATGAAGAGTCAGGTGCAGAGAGTGACTAAACATGACGATGAGACTCTTCTGAGAAAGTGGGAGGGTGTGTGTGCTCAAGGGAGGCTGTGTGTGCGCCTCCATGGGCCCATAGCTGATGCAGGCTGTGTGTGTGCCTCCATGGGCCCATAGCTGATGCTCTAGAAGCCTCGGGAGACTCATCAGAGCATTTGAACGATTCCAAAAGAAGCTTGCCACATGAATCAAGCAGAAGTGCCACACTGTAGGTCCTGGACATAAAGTGCTTGCCTATGACCAAGAGGACCTGAGTACAGCACTCACTGGATAAAGACAGACACAGCATACTCTTGGAGCCCCAGGGCTGAGGATTTGAACACACAGTCCTTGGAGCTTGCTGTAGCTGGTCAAGTCAAACTAGTTAGCGAGTTTCAGGATCAGTGCCTCAAAAGCTAAGGTAAAGAGTGATTTTGAAAAACACTCAAAATTGGCTTATGGCCTCTGTATGCATGTATACACAGGCTCATGCATATCTATGCGTGCATGCCCATGAACCTATATATATAGATATATCTATATCTATATCTATATATATATATATATAGATAGATAGATAGATACGCGCGCACACACACACACACACACACACACACACACACACACCTGACATACTCTACCATACTCTACTGTCCCTAAGCTACGACCCATTTCCACTCCTTCCCAAATACCCCCTCCTGCTCCAAACACCCATACAGATTAATGTTCACCATGCCCTGCCTCAACTGCTCACCCAAAGCTTCTCTCTGTGGGGCAGATTGCCTCGCCACTAGATTGGAGGTGCTGAGACCACACAGCCCATCACAGACATTCGCCTTCCAGACCATCACAATTCCACCCCTCCAGCTTTCTTCCATGATTGGCGCTGCCCACAGTGGACCCCGGGAGCTGATCATCTCCGGGGCCCCCTCTTCACTAGTTTTCTGGGAGACTTGGACACCAAACCCAAGCACACACCAGACTTCCCCTTTTCTCTTCCCACCTCACAGTCACCTGCACTGGCTAAATTAGTTAGGACAGGATTGTTTATTCAAAACCAAAGTCCACCAAAATGGGAAGGAGCTTAGAAGAAGCCTCCACATAAAGAACATTTTCCCAAAGGGCTCCGGAGTCAGAGCAGGAGCAGGGTACAGGGTATGACATTGTCCCTATGGTTGGTGGTCTCCTGGAGAAAGTCAGGACATGCTGACAGGATAATAAGTCCACTATCAACCTACGACCCCCTGAGGAAAGAAACACAAGTTCGGGGGTGAGGGGAGCCCCAGGTGGCGGCGTTTGAACCAGCAGTGAGACCACCATCAGATCCAGTCTTATCCACCTAGAAATGCGCTTGTATGGAAAAGCAAACAGGCCCGGGCTGTGCCCTTTGGACCTTTGGCAATTCTCCTTAAGCCAGCTCCTCCTATAAATGGAGCACTTTTCAAAGGGCCAGGCAGTCTCATCAGTGCCTGCAGTGGATCAAGTACCTGCCTGAGCTCCACCTCCGAAGACCCTGTAGAGCAAGCAGCAGGGGCTAGGCCCGTGGCCAGGCCACAGCCAGGAAGCCACCCCACCATCTATCCACCATGGGCCCACGAAAGCCTGCCCTGCGGACGCCGCTACTGCTGCTGTTCCTGCTACTGTTCTTGGACACCAGCGTCTGGGCTCGTGAGTTAGGGTGGAAGCCTGGGAGAAAGCCAGCGTGGGGACAGAGCGCTGGGCTGTGCTACAGACCACCAGTTACATCCTGGGGTTGAAACTGGTGGCAGGCTGGCTATTAGGTAGCTTGGGCTAGGTGAGAGGGAAGGCAGCTGTAGGGTCCTAGGGAGGGGGGTGATGAGAAAACAAGATCTAGCAGGCTCCTTGGTTCCGGGTGAGGGCACTATACAGGGGAATTAGAAAAAGAAGGCTCTGTATAGCTCTAAAATAATTAAGGTTGTGAGGGCTCCCTCCTGTCAGGCCCTGGAACCCACTGGAAAACACAAGAAAACCAAGGTTCTCCTTTTCTCTTACAGAAGATGAAGTCCTGGAAAACTTAAGCTTCAGCTGTCCAAGTAAGGCATTTTTTCACTAGCCGCCTTGGGTACTTCTCACCCTGACTCTCCTCTGCAGATCCACCCTCCTCTGCTCCCGTTCCTTCCACGTAGAACCCACTTGCTTGGATTAGAAAGCACTGCTCAGACCCCTGCAAGCGAAGATTTTGAATCTCTGTGCACCCAGACTCCTCCAACAAAGGATCTCTGCTCTTTGTGTATTGCCTTTCTTGTCTGTACCAAGGCTTGGTTCTGAGGTAGCGATGAGACTGTGGGCACTGTAGAGAGACATTACTGTGCTGTTTATCGATGACTAATCAGTGATTCAGAGTATGTGAGGATGAAGAAATGCCGACTTTAACCTTTGTGCAGAACTCCAGACCCCTCCACCCCTTCCTATTTACTCTACCCTAGGGGTCAGAGGATCAGGCTTTGCCGCAATACCCAGCTTCCTCCGCAGAGCTCTAGGATTGGCCTCTCCTCTGATGGGGCAGCATCTCCATCTGGTGGCCATATGGCAGTACTACATCCGGGTTCCTAACCAGTTATTTTTCTCACAATCAAAAAATTCCTGTCATGGACAGTGGAATCTTCCAGAAGTTTCTTTTTATGGAGCGGGTATCTAGAAGTCAACCAGACAGCCTTAACAGCTAACTTTGTGTCCGGTACTTCATACATAGGTTCTAGTCACGATAGCATTTTCAAACTGAGAAAACACTTAGCCCTGTCCCTTTGATAACTTAAAATTTCAAAGGCCTGCAGTTCCATTTAATCGATGCTTGGCCCTCCCTTTCGTGGAATCCCAAATGATCAAACGCCATTCTCAGCTAAAACAGTGGCGATGTTAAGTCTATAGAGACCAATGGTGTGTAGTTCAAAGTCAAGCACAAGTAACCTGTGCTCAGTGACTTTCTCACCTGTGCCACAGTCCCACTCTGCCCGCAGCAGCTGCTGCCTTTAGAGAGTTGTTTCATCTTCAGGGCTGACTTATTTCCTCTTCACTTTAGAAGATGCAACTCGATTCAAGTACCTCCGAAAGTACGTGTACAACTATGAAGCTGAAAGTTCCAGCGGTGTCCCGGGCACAGCTGACTCCAGAAGCGCCACCAAGATCAACTGTAAGGTACGGAGGACAAGGGCTGGAGAAACCTGCAGCTGAAGCCTAGCCTTGTTCCACCAGGAGCCCCTCATAGAACCTTCTAGCACTTCCCAGCACCTCAACTGACATTACCCCACTTGAATGAAGATTTCCAAATTTCCAGCCAAGTTTTCCTCCCATTAGCTTCCAAAGTGTAATGGGGGGGGCATGGTCTAGGAAGCCAGCAGGATTGGCATGTAGATCTGACCATGAGAGAGATCCAGTGAGTACAGAAAAGAAGGTGGTTTTTGCAGGAGAACGCTGGGCATGCAACATTTATGGTGTCAAGCATAATATGGAGAAACATTTAAATACCTGGTTTGCTCAAATGATAGACTACTTCTCAAGAGACTTGTTAGACTCCTGTCTGTTCTCACAAAGCATAGCCAAGAGCTGCTATTGAGGTCTGTGTGGGGAAGAGAAATCCATTTGCTAAGTTATCCTCTTCCCTCGTGGACCACAGTGCTGGTCTGTAGAGTTAAGCGCAATGGGCATTGGCTACCTGTGGCCATTTAGGTTGAATAAATGCAACTTCTATTCTCACTGGCCGTATTTCAGTGTAGCCAACACCCACCCGTGGCGCCTGCTGCTGCATCAGAGCAGACAGCACAGACACAGAGCTTCTCCATCTCACTGCAATGTTCTGAAATGGTTCCAGAAAGCAACCAAGGGCCCGTTTCAATTCTGCCCACATAGGAAGCACTCATCATGCTCATAGATATGGTTTAGGGAAACGATGTCAGGAAAACATTCGCTTTTCCTGCTTGCTTTTTATTTTGGTTTGCTTCATTTAGTTTTCTTAAGTCTCGCTCCATTCTGCATTTCTGCTAAGCAATCACCCCAAACTCTTTACATGTAAAGTGAGTACATTTAAAACCAACACAAGGACATTCTCTCTTCCGTGCATAGGAGATGCAAACATAAACATCTTAACATAGGAAGAAGAAAGCTAAGCCAAGACATGGGGATCCATGAGATGTGTTTAGAACATGTGGTTCTGGTGCCTCTCTGACCAATACCCCAAGTACTTTCCCCTCCATGTCCTGATTGGAGACTGGGCTGCAGGAATATCTCCTATTCTAGATGGAGAACCTCAATGCATTATTACTTTCTGTTCTCAGGTAGAGCTGGAGGTCCCCCAAACCTGTGGTCTCATCATGAGGACCAACCAGTGTACCCTTAAAGAGGTGTATGGCTTCAACCCTGAGGGCAAGGCCTTGATGAAGAAAACCAAGAACTCTGAAGAGTTTGCAGCTGCCATGTCCAGGTAAGGTGTGGGTTTATGTCTTTTAAGTATCTGAGCTTTGTGAACACTGCATGAGTTGACCGTGGTACATGCCCATATGTGTGGGTCCGTGGGGATACTAGTGTGTGTGCTCATGTGAGGCATGCCTTTGAGTGCTAACATTTGTATTCAGTGCTTACCACAGATCAGGATGCTGTGAAGTCTTCACATCTATCTAAAACAGGGAAGTATTATTGACTCTCCTCTACTTAAGTTCCCTTGATTATCATTTAAATTGTTCTTCTAACAGATCTCATGGTTGAAGCACTTTTAAGACTATAAAGCTGAGATGGTTTGTTTAAACAAGCGAGATCTTGTTTATAGAATCAAACGAGGAGGATGCCTGGGGGTCTTCAGGTGGATTAGGCAGCAGTTGCTACTCTGAAATCGTAAGGCTGTATGGACCCCTATATGTTTGAGAGTGTGGCATCCGTTCAATACAGGACAAAGGGCCAGCAGTACCTTAGCAGTCTCCTACCCATGACTGCTCTGCAGCCACTGTGCACTGAAGACCAGTGTTGTCATTTACAGCTGGCATCTCTCCCAACACATCAGTGACAGTGCAGCACAAGAAGTATTTTCAACACCACCCTTGCCTTGCACCACTTAGTTTAGGAAGCCTTACGTGAATGGAACACAGGTAGATGCAGGGATGTTAACATGGTAGTAGGGGGATACCTTCCTTTGCCTATTTTCAGATTTGCTAAATGTCAAAACCTAGTCCTTTCCCTGAGAAATAGGCAAAAAAAAAAAAAAAAAAAAAAAAAAAAGCTCCTGTCTTCTGTCAGAACATCTTACTTTATTAGAGACTTAGATGAGAGGGGGAAGCTGCGGTGGAGGAGAAAGTGGCTGTTATTCTATGGTCCTTTCTCGGCTATAAACACAAGAGACTCCCCCTCCTGACCACAAGGACTTGCCAGGCTTGTGCTGCTGTGTCTAAAATATTCTGAGAGGTTCAGAGCTATGGGAGATGGACCTGGTTCTCCTCTCCTGTGAACTTCAGAGCCTTGACAGCTCAAGCAATCCCCAAGAGGAAGGCAGCACCTAAGATCATAGTTAACCTGACCGTCCATCTTGGCCTGAGAGTGGATTAAAAAATGAACATCTGACAACTGTATGAAGAGAAACTCAGATTCACTGGTAGTGGAGAAATGCAAATAATGTATTAGGAGAGAATTTCTAACTCCACACCCATTAGGCTACAGAAGTTGAGATGGTACTCATTGCTACAGGGAAGAAGAGTATATTTTCATACACTAGTGATAGAAATGAAAGCCACAGGGCAATACTGATATTTATATATCCAGTTGATAATATTTGTACTTTGACATAACAATTCTCATCTCTAGAACTCTGTCCCATCTACATAAAAAGTCATGTGTGAAAATAGATGTATGTGGATGTTTATTTCAATATCATCTGGGTGACCACAAAATAAACCCAGGAAGAGAAGATGACAAAGCTCTCAAAGGATGCATTGTTTAAGGAGCCATATATAAACAAAGAACATAGTGCTGTGTGAAGTTTAGTAGAGACTCTCGTGGAGCTACAGCAAGTAATGCAGATGCTCCTGGAACACATTAAATAAGAAAATCAAAATCAAGATGAACAAGCACACACAGTGCAGTGTCCTCCCTGTAAAACATGGCATGATCTCTGGGTTGTCATCCTCCTGAGTCTGCATGAAGTCATATGGACAGGTGCTGATATTGAAGGACACACAGTGATGCCCATAGAAACAGGGAGCCTGGAGGAAGACATGGGGGGCAGGGATGGGGTGGGGGATGAGCCCAGACAAAAAATTTAAAAGGCAAGAAAAAAGAAAGAAAAACTTACCATTATTTGAAGACTTTGGGGGAATGTATGGGAATGGAAACATATGTATAAAGAAAGTCCATCCAAAGAAGAACCACAGAGGAGCTTCCCAAGTCCCCAGCTCCTTCTGTGGGCTCGCAGTGGAAGCATGGCTTTTCTGTGAACATGCAACTCCTTTCTCCTGGGCAGGTACGAGCTCAAGCTGGCCATTCCTGAAGGGAAACAAATTGTTCTTTACCCTGACAAGGATGAACCTAAATATATCCTGAACATCAAGAGGGGCATCATCTCTGCTCTTCTGGCTCCCCCGGAGACAGAAGAGGACCAACAAGAGTTGTTCCTGGTGAGAATCTTAGACGTTGATGATAGTGGACTTTTCAAAGTCCTCTTCACATGTCAGAGGCCAGCCTCAGTTTAGATAAAATGCACTGCCTGTTGATGAGAGATATAGAAGTTACGTGGGGAACCCTAGATTGGTATGAGTATCAGGGGTCATAGTTCCCCATGTCCCCGGAGCTTACTGATAGACATCCTTTAACATTTTGATGGGGTTGGGTCTAATTTTAAACCTTTTCCTGGGACTTTTAACTACTACTCCACTAGCTATGGTTCAGGGTTTTTCCCCCTGTGTATTTTAGACACCCAGCAGATTATTTTAAGTCAACCTTGGGGAGAATGCAATGTCCTTCAAGCACAAGAAAATTCCTGAGCTCTGCCTATGCTCTGAGCTCTGAACTCCACTGTTTGGACAATAGAGACTCATTCTGCCTGGTCCTGCCCTTAAAACCAACCCTCATGAGTCTGTCCCCCACCCCCAAATATCAGCTAGCCAGGCTCAGCAATGCTATCCTCTGCCTGGAAGCAAAGAAAACTCCCTCAATCCATCTCCCCCCTGCCTCTATACCCAGATGTCTTTCCGAGTCCCTCTCAAGCACCTGGTGATGTTCTCCCACACTGAGTGTACCTAACCATATCTTGGGCTCCCACAGGATACTGTGTATGGAAACTGCTCAACTCAGGTTACCGTGAATTCAAGAAAGGGAACTGTACCAACAGAAATGTCCACAGAGAGAAACCTGCAGCAGTGTGACGGCTTCCAGCCCATCAGCACAAGTGTCAGCCCTCTCGCTCTCATCAAAGGCCTGGTGAGTCTCATACCGCATCATCGTACACATTCTGGAATGTTCTAGCTAGTAGAAATCTCTAAGAAGAGCCTGACCAGCTTATGCATTACATAGAACTTTAGTGAGACCCTAAAAACCAGAAATGAGAAGGACTGACCAGGCTGAAGGGCTATTAGAAATTATCCCAGGACTGGATCTGGGTTCTGGACTCCAACCTCAAAGCTTGGTCCTTCCTGCTCTCCTTCTGTCACAGCACCAACCATCTTCCTGTGTAACCCTAAGATGATATTCCTGTCACTTCTCTTCCCTCTTGGGTCTGTCACTTAGGACAAGAGTTGGTTATCCTGAGCAAGTACACTCTACAGAACTTATGAGGCCTATGTTCTTTCATTTCCCTCAGGCCATGAAGTGACATGAATGTGTCTCAGCTTCCTGTTCTCCCATCCCAAGTAGAGCTAAAGTCCTCAAGGTCCCACCTAAGCTTCCATTTCACAGCCCCCACACGGTGCTACACGGGGTCCTATGGTGCATGTTCCCTGGGTTTGCCCAGTCCCTGCAACACATTCCAGGACATGAGTCACAGATTGTCTCAGTCAACATGAACTACTGAACAATTCCTGCCATCCTTGACAATCTTCGTGGACTTTGTCCTTGAAGTAGAAAGAGATGGTCTGATGACCATGAGGGCCGAGTTAGACAAGGCCAATGCACTGACTTGGTATCTTCTCTTAGAGTCTGCCCTGTGTTCATCCTTACTCTGGGTAGAACAGAGAGAGAGAGAGAGAGAGAGAGAGAGAGAGAGAGAGAGAGAGAGAGAGAGAGAGAGAGAGAGGGAGAGAGAGAGGAAGACAGAGAAGAAAGGAAGAAACAAAAGAGGGAATCAGATAAACTGTGGGTGGGCAGCCTCCCCTCAAGGTGCTTCCAGATTAACATGGCAACAAAGTTTATACATCTACCAGTAAGGGACATACTATAATTGGTAAAAAGAACTGAGTTATGCAGAGAAGCAGCCCTGGGCCTGACAAGGAAAGATCAAGCATCTCCCATTCTCCTATTGCACTGGGCAGAGTCATAGATGTGGAAGAAAGCTGAAAAACTAAAAAGCTTTTATAAATGGAAGCTTCGAGGTGTACATGTGCATGGGATGCAGGGTATATGTTATACATGATGGACACTCCACTGGGATGGAATTTCATCCTTGAGTGTGCTGTCTTATGTCCCTTTGGCTAACGTCAGTTGTTGAGTTCTCTTCCTTTCACTGAGTTCACTAGTGCTGCAGACTTCTATCCTCTACTTCCTTGAAGACAATGCTCTATGGCAGAAGAGTCAGCTTGAAATCCCAGGGACTAATCGAAATGCTTTCCTCTGATCCTGTGCACAGGTCCACCCCTTGTCAACTCTTATCAGCAGCAGCCAATCTTGTCAGTACACCCTGGATCCCAAGAGGAAGCATGTGTCTGAAGCTGTCTGTGATGAGCAGCATCTTTTCCTGCCTTTCTCCTACAAGTAGGTTACCTGCTGCTTCCAATGCCCATCATTTAATGGGATTGTGGAGCTGTACACCAGAGTGCCCAGTTCCAGACTAGGATAGGCTTAGAGGAAGCTGTGGAAGGTACTGGGCAGAGGCTGCCATCTCTGTCCTGCTTTTAAGATCACAGGGAATTTGCCAGAAAGATCTTGAGCAAGTGGAACAATTTGAGACCAACAAAAGGTATCTCAGACTCAGACCGTGAGGGCTTCTAGATCCAGAAACAAAATATGAATTGTTCATTGCATGATGCCCTAGTTTAAAAGAGCTTCATGAAGGATTTGGGATTTCCCAACAGAGACTTATATATCCAAATCCATGTTAAAAACTGACATTCAATTAACATTCTTTAGAGAATTGCTATGTCCGTGAGACTGAGCTGTGGGAGTTAGGAAAGAGTTTTAAGGCTGGGCCATAGTCCCAACCCTTTTTGGAATTCTAGATTGGTGTAAAGTATAATAAAAGATAGTCAGTGTGAGCAGGAAGTGGTGGGCACCACCCATTGGAATATCGAGATGTATGGATTTCAACATCCTTTGAAAGGTGGGCAGAATGGGGACAGAGGAATAGATGGAGACCTTTCAATTTGAAAAGAATAATGTTATCCCAAGAACTGGTCACCCATGATGCAATGTACTTCCTCTGTTACCAGGAATAAGTATGGGATCATGACGCGTGTTACACAGAAACTGAGTCTTGAAGACACACCTAAGACCAACAGTCGCTTCTTCAGTGAAGGTAAGACTTTATGTCCCCTGAATGCCATGAAATCTATCCACAGGGTGTCATTCAGGGCTGAGCTCTTAGTGTGTTCCCTGTTGAATGTCTGCAGACTAATAAGTGTTCTGGTGTTCTGGCCATTGGACTACAACAATCAAGAGAGCATTTCAGAGGATGTCAAAGGGTTGTGAGACAAAGGAAAGGGAGGCAATATCCAACTGTCTGGTAGTTTATGAGGAAGAAACTGGAAGACTGAGTTGAATGTGATCACTCTGGTAGCACTGACAACATCCTACATTTATAAGACTCAGACCCATTCCAGATGATGTAGGGCCAGCAGAAAAGGAACTTCAGAGTCAGGCCAGGTAGTAATCTAAGGAATTGATCTTTGGAGCTAAAAAGAACTTGAAAGAATTTTAGTCTAACCCCAGGGCAGCAACACTTTGTATATTTGTCTGTCAACACTTGTATTTGTGCATTATTTTATTGTTTTCTTGGTTGGTAGATCCTGTGAGTTCAGAGGGTGGAGACACATGTTTATATGTCCATCCCATAGACTAGTGGTTCTCAACCCATGTTTCATTATCCCTTTGGGATCAAATGTCCCTTTCACAGAAGTTGCCTAAGACCCTCAGAAAACCCAGATATTTACATTATGATTCATAACTAACAAAAATGCAGTTATGGGGTAGCAATGAAAATAGTTTTATTGTTGGGGGTTTCTACAACATGAGGAACTGTTATAGGGTTACAACCTTAGGAAGGTTGAAAACCACTGCCAAAGAAGGAAATGGCACAGTGTAAGGCTTAATGAGGTAGTCTCAGTCATAGAATGAGTGCCTAAGTCTAGTCAAAGTCAACACTATAGCTCATTTCCATGAGCTAATGGGACTACAGGAGAGTATCCCTTCTCCATAGGCTCCTAGTGGAAGAACTGATAGGTGAGTACCACTGAGTTTAGCCTTGGTGTTGCCATGGCAGCAGCAGAGCTTCCTAGCCATTCTGTATAGCACAAGATGATTTGATGCCAGATTCACACAAACTTGGATTCAACTCCAGGTTGACCTCACACTCCTAGAGAGTTCTTGGGTAAGAATTCTCGAAGTAATAGGACTAAAGAAATGGCTTATCAGTTAAGATCACATGTTGTTCTTCCAGAGGACCTGAGTTCAGTTCTTAGAACTCCCACTGGATGGCTCACAAGTTCCTGAAACTCCAGCTTAAAGGGATCTGACACCCTGTTTTGCCCTTTGTGGGTACCTGCATTTATGCACACAAATCCATACAGAGATACAGATAAATTAAAAAATAAGATTTTTGGAAGAATTATCAAATTATGTTGCTCTCTTATTTCCCTTAGCCTCTCATTAAGTTGTAGAACATTCCCCTTCAAAAAGACAATGATGAGTGAATGAAAATACCCAGCTCAGAGTCTGATGTCCTATAGGAGTTGATGACATAATCACTGCCTTTTCTTTTCCCCTCTGCTGATACCTATGCCATTTCCAGTTTGCAGTCCACAAAGACACTGAGCTACATACAGAAGTAAAACTACCTTGGCACTTCTCTTCTTCCAGGTACCCACCGGATGGGTCTGGCCTTTGAGAGCACCAAGTCCACGTCATCCCCAAAGCAGGCTGAGGCTGTTTTGAAGACCCTTCAAGAACTGAAAAAATTGTCCATCTCAGAGCAGAATGCTCAGAGAGCCAATCTCTTCAATAAACTGGTTACTGAGCTGAGAGGCCTCACTGGTGAAGCAATCACATCCCTCTTGCCACAGCTGACTGCAGTGTCCAGGTAGTTCTCTAAAGGTTACAAATCAAATTATCAAATGACCTGTGAAAGCTACAGAACCTTTAGCCCAGGAATCTCGGGAACTATTTAATTGTTAACTCACATAACCAGTTAATTGGCTAATACCTACTGCCTGTGAACCGTCATCTAAGTTGCTTAGAGTTTTGTAGGCAAGAGACACATAGCATGAAGGTATACATGTATCCAGGTGCTAACATACAAGAGCACTGTATAACTCTAACATTTTATGGGCATCTTCTAATTCCTAACTCCATTGTGAGCACCATAAGGACCTCCATTGAACCTTTAAGGCTAGCAGAAAGAGATCTCAGATAAACAGAACGATTTCTCCACTTGCTGTACAGATAATACTTGTTCTATGTGCTAAGAAGCTTCACAGGAGGGACTGAGGCCAGGAATAGCCCATGCTTCTGCTGACAAGGCACAGTCTATGTTCCCACAAAAGGACCGTGATAACAGTACTCATTGGCTTCAGGTCTGGGTCCTTTGACTTCCCTCCATGATGTTTCTATAGTGGTAGCATCCCTAGGGAAAACATCGTGGAGGAAGTCATCAGGATTACTGGACTTCAAGCTATAGTGTGAAAGATGGTTAGCTCTGTGTAGTGAAAAAGGCTGTGTAAGTACTCTCCTGGCAGAGAATATGCCAGGTGCTGAGAATACTGGATTTGTCATGAGGGTCCTCTGTGTAACTCTCTCTCTCTCTCTCTCTCTCTCTATGTCTCTTCTCAGCCCCATCACTTTACAAGCCTTGGTTCAGTGTGGACAGCCACAGTGCTACACTCACATCCTCCAGTGGCTGAAAACTGAGAAGGCTCACCCCCTCCTGATTGACATTGTTACCTACCTGATGGCTCTGATCCCAAATCCCTCAACACAGAGGCTGCAGGAAATCTTTAACACTGCCAAGGAGCAGCAGAGCCGAGCCACTCTGTATGCACTGAGCCACGCGGTTAACAGGTGAGACGCCACCTTGCCTTGCTCTGCCTTACATCTCTTGTCCTGAGAGAAAAGGAACCCTCAAATCTCTGCTTCATGTTGGCACTTTCTCCCATTTTTCTATTGCTCAATTTGGGAGAGACAGTTTGAAATAAGAATTAACAAACACGAGTTTGGATTTTAAAAAAGGTTTAACTATCCCTCTCACTTTTTTTTTTAACTTGGTAGCTATTTTGATGTGGACCATTCAAGGAGCCCAGTTCTGCAGGATATCGCCGGTTACCTGTTGAAACAGATTGACAATGAATGCACGGGCAATGAAGACCACACCTTCTTGATTCTGAGGGTATTCTTTCCGTATTTTGCATTATATACATCATTTCAAAAATGGCCATCCTGGAAAGCCCTTATTTCTGCACTGAGATGAGCTCTTGTTTCATTTCTTCAATGAAGGTCATTGGAAATATGGGAAGAACCATGGAACAAGTAATGCCAGCCCTCAAGTCCTCAGTCCTGAACTGTGTAAGAAGTACAAAGCCATCTCTGCTGATTCAGAAAGCTGCTATCCAGGCCCTGAGGAAGATGGAACTGGAAGATGAGGTAAAGTTCTCTGTGTGGTCCTAAAAGTGAAAGTTTATGCTGATCAACAAGATTCAGGAAGTATAACGACAACCCATTATCTGGTTCACCAACTGGGTTTCCCAGTACCATCATCTTTGTGTTAGTTTCAATAAACGCATTGACATCCTAGTACTTTCTAAACATGAAAGACACACTATGTTGCAGCTAATTCACGAGGTAGAACACATATATTTTTTTTGCTACACGCTACCCTACAACTAAACTGATCATCATCTCATCTTAGGGAAACATTGGTACTACCCGATCAAATTCAATAGTGAATTTGATCTTACCTTAGGTGGAAAAAAACCCAGAGCATTAAACCATCTTATGCAAACTTACTATCACTTTCCATCTTTTTCCTTATTAAAATAATCTTATTTAGATAATAATCTAATTGTCTAATAACTAGACAATTAGAAATAATCTACATTAAGACAAATTGTTCTTAAGTGGCAGATCTACACGCAAGTCATAAGTTGGTCATGATTCATGTGCTGTAGTGCGATTGAGCTCAGCACATATTCTATTCAAATCTTCTGGGGACCATTCCTTGGGCTGGTCACCCTGGGGGACACTGAAGAAGACTAGGTATCAGCATTTGCAGCCACTTGAGAAAGAAATTAGACTTCTCATGAACATGCATTGGCAGACATGCCAGCCAGCATCCACCAGATATGCTCTGTCTTGATCAAAAGAAAGCCATCTCAATATATCTTCCAATGCAGGTCCGAACGATCCTTTTTGATACATTTGTAAATGGTGTCGCTCCCGTGGAAAAGAGACTGGCTGCCTATCTCTTGCTGATGAAGAGCCCTTCCTCATCAGATATTAACAAAATTGCCCAACTTCTCCAATGGGAACAGAGTGAACAGGTGAAGAACTTCGTGGCATCTCACATTGCCAACATCTTGAACTCAGAAGAACTGTATGTCCAAGAGTAAGTGAGAATCATTTTTCCCCCATCAGCGACTGAAAATCCTGGGCTGGGACATCAATTCCCCCATTCTGTCACTGCCTGACTTCATGGATACTTAAAGTGATGTGCAGCACAGACCTTGAACCAAATTTTGGGGCCATATAAGTCCATATACCTTAGTTGCCAGTAGAAATTCATATATGCTTGGGACGTGAGGTGACTATAGACAAGTGACATAGGGTTCTGACTCAAAGTCTATTTTTCTTTTCATTTAGTCTGAAAATTTTGATCAAAAATGCTCTGGAGAATTCTCAATTTCCAACGATCATGGACTTTAAAAAATTTTCCCGAAACTATCAGATTTCCAAATCTGCTTCTCTCCCAATGTTCGACCCAGTCTCAGTCAAAATAGAAGGGAATCTTATATTTGATCCAAGCAGTTATCTTCCCAAAGAAAGCTTGCTGAAAACAACCCTCACAGTCTTTGGACTTGCTTCACTTGATCTGTTTGAGGTATGTGTGACTGAAGGAGCTCTGTGTAGTTTGCCCATTCTGTGCAATATCATCTGTTTCCACTAGGGGTCATCTGAAACATGAGTCCTTAGACTATATAGAGACAAAGTTATGTCTCAGAGCAATCCCTGGAACCCAAACCCTAGAAAATGTCTCCACATGATTCCTCCCCCATCAAACCCTGCATCTGATCCCAACTCTAAATCCTTAATTATTTATCCTTTCTGGTCCTTAGTGATGTCTTCTAGCAGCTGAGGTTTAAGTAAACAACTTCCATCAAGTGTTTCTGCCATGTTCATCCGCTGCCTGTTTAATTACATGAGCTTAAAATGGCTGGAATGGGGGAGACAGGAGCTGCCGTACAACCAAAAGTCTAATGGCATATTTTGCCTGATTTTCTTTCTCAGATTGGTTTAGAAGGAAAAGGGTTTGAGCCAACACTAGAAGCTCTTTTTGGTAAGCAAGGATTCTTCCCAGACAGTGTTAACAAGGCTTTGTATTGGGTCAATGGCCGAGTTCCAGATGGTGTCTCCAAGGTCTTAGTGGACCACTTTGGCTATACTACAGATGACAAGCATGAACAGGTATGTGTTTGTTAAATAACTTTTTTTAAAGGGAATTGTTGGGTTTCACTGCCAGACCTTCATCTCTATGCCTAGAAGCAATTAAAGTTTTACCTGCCTGAAATGGTCACTGTGACTATATATTAGACACTTTGATGGGACTAAGAAAGACTCAGTGTCTTCTAGAGATAAGGGACTCTTGGAAATTTAGTGGGAACAAGGTCGAGTAGAGGCACTCCAGTGAATGATTAAGAGTGTGCCACATCAGACAAGAGTTTGGATTCACACCAAGCCATGCACCTTAGGAAGGTTGCCAATCTGTTTCTAGATAACAATCCATAGCTCACATCACCATTTAATGACTACATGAAATAAGTTACATGGCCCATGATATTATTACTGATTGTTCAATAAGCAGACAATTATAATTTTTAAGCTAGTATTTTCATTATTATTAACAACTTTTCTTCACTTGTCACTCATATCAGTGCATTGGCCAGTGAGAACAAAGTTCACCTTGAAGCTGGCAAGGAACTCTTATATTAAGGAGTAGAAACTAGATTGTACATGCTAGAGTTTCTTATTGTTCTGATTGTTTTAACTCAGAGTATAGTCTGTGTGATTGGCACCATAAAAAAAAAAAAAAACAACAACAACAACAAAAACTACACACACTTGTTAGAAATGATGGTTCTTGGGCTTACCCAAGTTCTACTGAATCAGACCCCATTTTAGCAAGATTCCAGGGAACACAGATATATATTTAAGGTTTAGAAGTAGGGCCATAGCTTGTTTTCGAGTGTTAACTTATGGTTAACTTTTGATTTCTGACCTCCACCAAAAGCTGATCCATTTGGGATCTTCTTCCGGGTGCCTTATGTCAGTTCTTGGAGCTGTTTGCTTGTTTGTTTGTTTGTTTGTTTGTTTGTTTGTTTGTTTGTGTCTAGTTGTGGATCTGCAGTCACATGTTTTTCATACTTCCATCTGATCTATACAATAGCCACCTTTTCTCAAGAAATCCCTAGCATTCATTCCTAGGAAAGGGATAGTGGGCTAAGCAGGGAAGAGGATCAGAGAACAGGCATCCTGGAGAACAGGAGTTCCCCTAATTATCCTTCAAGTCAAGCATTGCTTTGAAAACACTCCTATCCCTGAAAAGTGCTTGTGATTCTCTATCTCTGTTTAGAAGAGGTCTCCTTCACTAAAAGGTGGGGCTTAGTTCTTATACCTGTCCTGTTTTTTGATCATGCTTGCAGTGAAGCTGTGAGCTTGAGTACACCACAGCTGTGCCAGGTAGACTGACCTGAGGAATCTGTAACTGTTGGGCATAACTGGTGTCTCATTTGATATTTTGTTACTAAAATCCTAGGACATGGTGAATGGAATCATGCCCATTGTGGACAAGTTGATCAAAGATCTGAAATCTAAAGAAATTCCTGAAGCCAGGGCCTATCTCCGCATCCTAGGAAAAGAGCTAAGCTTTGTCAGGCTCCAAGACCTCCAAGTCCTGGGAAAGCTGTTGCTGAGTGGTGCACAAACTTTGCAGGGAATCCCCCAGATGGTAAGTGATCCAGGTCTTATCTGAGTTCTCACTGTCTAGCCGGGTTCTTCTTAGATCCACCACCCTCACAAACATGAGAACGTTTTTGGATAGCCTTCAAAACACAAGTTTGCCCCGAATAAAGAGGACTTTTGATGGCTAAGAAGGGCAATCAATCAACCAAGTTTGACCTGACTGGAAGACTGACCTGGCTTCGGACCCCAGAAACTACATTTAAAAAGCATATGGTGGTGACATACTCTGATAATTTAAGCACTGGGAAGGCAGACACAGGCAGATCCTTTGGACTTAGCAACAGACCTGCTTAGCCAAATCAGCAAGCTCCAAGTCAAACTGAGAGACACAGTATCTAAAACCAAAGATGAACAGTATGCTGAGGAATGACATCAGTGGTTAATATGGGCTATACACACATAGATATACATACACATGCATGTACATGGACACCCAAATACATATGCACACACGTAAACATGCATATACATGTATACACTGTCTTCAAAGGTAAAGTGGCTGGGGAGGTAACTCAGTGGGTAAAGCGGTTTCTATGTAAGCATGAGGGCCTGACACTCAATCTCCAACACCTGAGTAAAAGCCAGGCACAGACGTTCCCATAATGGTCCAAGGGCTGAGGTAAGAGGCAGGCAGATTCTGGAGCTCATTGGTCAGCTAGGCTGTCCAAACCAGGGAAGCTTCAGTGAGAGACCTTGCCAAAGAACAGAGAAGGGTAAAGAAAACCACCTAACATTAACTTCTGGCCTCACAGTTAAGTGCATAAGTACACATAAGGGCATATGTGCACACACACACACACACACACACACACACACACACACATACACCCTATATGCACAAAACTCTACTTAAAAAGATGATAATGATTCTTATTATCTAAAAACCTGGTACCACTTGGAAACAAAGTCATCATAATAGTTGTATCTTCCAAGCATGTTAGTTTGATCTTGTATTTTTATTAGAAAACAATTTTCAGCATACCTTCTTCCACCTAGGCTGGCAGCTTTTGCAAATATTGAAATGATACAATTATTATGAAATAAAGTTTTAGCGAACTGTAACCCACTATTGACATTTGTGTTATATCTACATTATATAAATTTATCATAAAAAGGGGGAAAGATGCAAATGTGTTCCCTATGATTAGATAAATAATCATGTTTGCTTTAAGAGCAGGAATCTCGAGAGCTGGGGGTATAGCTCAGTGGCACAGAGGTCACCTAGCATTGAAAAACCTGGATTCTATCTCATACACTTTGAAAGGAAGAAAGAAAAAGAACCCAAGTCTCAAGTTCTTTTGTGGAAATGTTATATAAAATAAAGCAAGATTTGATGTATATTAACACAGACATTGCCTCATAGCCACTAACTTTCCCAAAGTTGATTTTACCATAATACACTTCTACAATCAAATTTTTACAGGAGGAGAATAATGTCATACATCATACTTAAAGTTCATAAAGCTGTGAGGTTCAGCTAGGGACCTCTAAATCAGCAAGCTGATTAATGACGTGACATTCAAGCCAGAGAAACTGCTTATGCCTGATGTGTTGACACCAGTACACATCATTCAGCTGAGCTTACATTCAGCAGATCCTCCAAATAATTAAAATGTACTAGCTTCCCTCTTTCTAAATAAATGCTGTGAGGCATTTAGACCACATTTAACACCACTCACCCACATCCAGCTTACTTGTAAACTGTTGTCTCTCATTGGATTTTCAGGTTGTACAGGCCATCAGAGAAGGGTCAAAGAATGACTTGTTTCTCCACTACATCTTCATGGAGAATGCCTTTGAGCTCCCCACTGGAGCAGGGTTACAGCTGCAAGTGTCCTCGTCTGGAGTCTTCACCCCCGGGATCAAGGCTGGTGTAAGACTGGAATTAGCCAATGTAAGACTCTGCATTCATCTCAATCAAATCAATGACTGTCTCTTTTCCTTCAGGATGGGATTCTTGACCACATGTCAAGCTCCACTTCAAGGCAAAGAGCATCATGATTGCAATCTTCTTGCTAATTTTTATGAGGAATTTTAGGATTCTACCAGCACATATCATCTCTCAACATCTCTACTTGAGATGCTGTAATAGAAAGAGAAACCAGCTGTTCTCTCAATGAATGAAGACCCTAGTTATCTTTATATCTGATAGTGCTTAAAGTTAGTTCAGGCTCTTCCTAACCCAAGGAAATGCACCATGGCTCTGGGGGAAATGAATGTTTCAGCTTTTCTTCCTAAAAGCACATTTGTGGTCCCTTTGGTCAAAATTAGCAGAGGCATTTGCCAGGGTTCAGAAAGAGGGGTTGAGCTGTCTACCAGGGTGCCGAGGCACTGCATAAAACTGAACAGGTCACCTTCTGACTTCCAGATACAGGCAGAGCTAGTGGCAAAGCCCTCTGTGTCCTTGGAGTTTGTGACAAATATGGGCATCATCATCCCAGACTTCGCTAAGAGCAGTGTCCAGATGAACACCAACTTCTTCCACGAGTCAGGCCTGGAGGCTCGAGTGGCCCTGAAGGCTGGGCAGCTGAAGGTCATCATTCCTTCTCCAAAGAGGCCAGTCAAGCTGTTCAGTGGCAGGTAATTCTGTTCCCAATGTCTAGCTGGTGTATTTAAAAGGAAGAATTGGGTGTGGAGCTGCAGAAGTTAGCCAGGCTAGACAACAATTGGGTAACACAAGTTCCTAGGAAACAGGAGAAGATTGCTTTTGACTCTACACATCTCACTAAAGACTTTTATACCTCTCTTTATCACACTTAGCCTCTGCTGGTGAGTCAGTAGCTATGTGGCTATGGAGTTCTGTTTAATTTCATAATCACATGATTATGGGAACCAGCCTTACATTAAGAATTCCACTTTGAATGGTATCCTCAGCACATTCGTTTCCTTGCTTGGAAATAACACTTAATTGCCTCGTTTGTATCAATTTTGTTGAAGGAGACGCACAAAGACCCTGATCCTCTAGATTTTAATTCTCCAAGGAAGGCAGGCACTTAAGGAAATGACAGTAATGAGTCACAGGCTGGTTGAGAGGAGGAGTGGTCTGCTTTGAAATGAAGCCTATGAGAGTCAGAATGCGTTCCAAAAGCCTATGTCAGAGCTACTCAAGCAAAGGAGAAAGGGGGTGTGTGTCCATTCAAGGAGTGCAGTATTTGTAATGGCCTCAAAGATAAAGAAAATGGCTGAAAGAGCTAAGACGAGCTGAGTTAGTAAAGAACACAGGAAGCATATGGAAGCTATAGTGGGAAAGGGGAGTCCATCTTGGACCATGACTAGCCTGCTAAGTCCCTGGAAAGAGTGTAGACTCTTCTGAAGCCAAAGGAATTGAGAAGTATAATTAGGATGAGCTAGTGTTTCTGGGGAGCAAAAAAGGTAAAAAGGAAATAGGACTGGAGAGCTGTTAGAAGTTAGAACTGAAAGGAGACGGGGGGGGGGGGTTGTATTAGATGAATGTTTGTGGGGCAGAGAGGGGTTAAGCTCTAGAAACTGTGAGGAAGTAAAACACCGAGTGTCTGTCGATTGACTGGTTATGGGGTAAAGAGAAAGAAGAGAGGGGAGTGATGGGACCTTCACTGAAATAGGAAACAGAGACAGAGGGAGAGAGAGGAGGAGAAGGAGAAAAGGACAGGGAAGGGGGAAGAAAGGAGAGAGAGAGACAGAGACAGAGACAGAGACAGAGACAGAGAGAGACAGACAGACAGACAGACAGACAGAGAGATACAGAGAGAAACAGAGAGAGACAGAGAGAGAGAGACAGAGAGCTGTAGCTTGGAGTGAGATGGTGGATTGCTACTGTGAAATAACTAATTTAAACTAACTAGCTGGCAAATGGATCTATAGGTTTGAGCCCAATAAAGAGATAAGCACAGAGACGCAAGAGGTTAAACTCTAGTCTCTCAGTCTGGACAGGAGTGAGCATCTCTATAAAACAGTTCTGAGGGGTAAAGGAGGTTTAAGAACACACACACACAGTGCCATTGGATTGCAAGCATTTGAGGAGCATAAGGAGGGGGAGTCAGTGTAAGGTGTTAAGGTATTTGGAGAGAACACTGAAAGGAAAAAAAAAAACTCTTGGTTGTGAAGGAGACAAAATAGGGCTAAGAAGGAAAGAAAGATATATGTAGTGGAGGGGTCAGGGTGTTTGGTGCACAGGTGACAACACTTGAGTGTGCTAGTACAAAGAACTCAGACTGTAAGAAACCTTGAATGTGAAAAAGGCAGAGTTCGCACTTGTCTCCCTGTATCCAGCTCCTCTCTCCAAGCTTCTCTTTCCAATGTAAACTGGGAATCTCAGATCTGCAGTGGGGGGATGAAAGGTAATGCAGACAAAGAAGCCAGTGTTACATCGAAAACTGAGAGTCCTTAACAATCATGTGACTGATGCTCTTTGGACTCATAGCTGCTTCTCAGTAAACCAAGTAACTTGAGGTGGGTTTGAACAAAAGAGACGGGTAGAGAATGGAGCATATGCCTGATGAGATTCAGCAATAAGCATTTCAGTTTATGATGCAAAAACAACTCCACCTTCTCATTCTTTGCCAGCAACACACTGCATCTGGTCTCTACCACCAAAACAGAAGTGATCCCACCTCTGATTGAGAACAGGCAGTCCTGGTCAACTTGCAAGCCTTTCTTCACTGGAATGAACTACTGTACCACAGGAGCTTACTCCAATGCCAGCTCCACAGAGTCTGCCTCTTACTACCCACTGACAGGGGACACAAGGTGAGAGATTCTCAGTGCTCACCTAGCATCTGATTACCATCTACCTGGAGGAACAAAAAGAAAAATACCAAGCATTGTAGGTCCATGTTACCAACCTTAAGAGCTCACATCATCTTTTAGGAGCTTCAAACAGTGGTCCTCTGGTCAACATTTTGGGTTCCTCCCTTCATGCACTGGGTGAGGTGGTTGCAGTAGAGTCCAGTCTGTCCATTCCTTTTCAGGGTCCCTAGACCCATTGTATAAGCTTTGTGAAGTGTGCTCAAAGACCTCACAATGCACTGGGGCTCATCCTCATCTTCTACTCCCATTCTCACTACTTGGTTTTAGCATGACAGGTACGGGTCAACATTTCAGTTTACCCATAAGCCCCAGGGATGCTTGCCCTTGGGAGCTTCCCTTGTCCAGGGCTTTTGGGGAAGATTAAGTAGAACCATTGGGAGCATGAGATGATGTTAAAACCGTAACATTGTTGCAGTGTGTGAGGCTGGATTGTTGGAGGGATATTATTATCATCTATAAAAGAGCTAATAGTTACTGGATGTAATGTGACATCTTTAGGTATGAGCTGGAGCTGAGGCCCACAGGAGAAGTGGAGCAGTATTCTGCCACTGCAACCTATGAACTCCTAAAAGAGGATAAGTCTTTGGTTGACACATTGAAGTTCCTAGTTCAAGCAGAAGGTGAGTATCCCAAATGAGCCTGCAATATCTCTGCCTCAGTCTTGCGTTCTGGACTTTCAAAGGGGACAACTTTATGATGATACATTAGACAAACATTTCCTGAGTTCCCAGCAAGTGTCAGGCCTTTCTTAGAACTGAGGCTAGAAATGAAGTCTTCACCTCCGTGGAAGATATAGTAAACAGCCAAACAAGTACTCATAATGTCAAAAACAGTGGTGAGGAGAGAAAACAGGATAGAAGGCTCTAGTCCAGTGGTTCTCAACCTTCCTGATGCTTACGACCCTTTAATACAGTTCCTTAAGTTGTGGTGACCCCCAACCATAAAATTATTTTCATTGCTACCTCACAACTGTAATTCTTCTACTGCTATGAATCCTAATGTAAATACCTGAGATGTAACCACACCCCAAAGGGTCATGACCCACAGGTTGAGAACCTCTGCTCTAGGACATAGTAGATGTGGTAGGGAGAAAGGAGGATGGTGGAAACCGTAAAGAGAATGATAGGGGAATTTTCACCAGTAGGTAATGTGAAATTTGTTTGTTTGTTGTATTTGTTTCTTTTGTTGTTTTTGTTGTTTTGTTTTGAGGCAGGGTCTCCCTGTATAGCTCTGGCTGTCCTGGAACTCACTCTGTACACCAGGATGGCCTCAAACTCAGAAATCCACCCGTCTCTGCCTAACTAAGTGCTGGGATTAAAGGCATACTTCACCACTACTCAGAATTTGTTTTAAAAAGAGAAATAGGGAACTGAGAACAGTGATAGGATGGAGAGGAGATGAGCCACAGGGAAAGAGTTACAGGCTAGGGGACCAGAATGGGCAAATACTCTGAGGTTGGAACATGTTGAGGAAAGATGGCCAGGGGGCAGGACTGAGAATCTAGTGTGTAAGTGATTTCAGTAATCCAGAAAGAAGAGGAGGTGTCTGAATTAGACTAAATTTTCAGGATATTAGACCAGTAGTGGGGAAATAAGGCAGCAGATACAGGTCCAGGATGTGATGAGCAGCTGTGGAAAGAGAGGGTTGGGAAGGCAGTAAGGCAAGAATGATGAATGACGACAGAGATGTGAGGAGTCATCCTATTCTTCCTAAATATTGAGGAATGAGAGCTAGCATTCCCTGAACATCTGAGCATTGCCTACCTGAGGCTTTTGCCCACTTGCCCCCTCCCCACCAGAACTCATCATGGCTTATTAGTCCTCTCTTCACCATGGCCTTGCCCATATACCATTTATCATACCACATACCACAACAGAAAGACAATTTGTGACCATCATGTAGGAAATAGCCTCTCTTCTGTTCCTCTCTACCTCTTGTCCTCATAGCCTATTTCCCATATCTTTATGATATTTACTGCCATCTAACACAGGTAACTGATTTGCTTACTGTCTGCAGAACCCACTGACAACTAGAAGATGAGCTGTATGAGATCTGGGTACACCAATGCTGAGAACAGTCCCTAGCTCATGATAAGCTGCCAGTAAATACTTGAAAATTGAGTTAATGGATAATACATAGTCAATTGGAAAAATCTTAACCAATATTGTTGAAACCCACAGTAGTCAGGGTCTTGCAGCTTTCTCTCTGCTTCCCTTTTCTTTGCATAGCTTCACAGTACCCATCTCTTAACTCTCCCGTATACTCTTTCAGGAGTGCAGCAGTCTGAAGCTACTGCACTGTTCAAATATAATCGGCGAAGCAGGACCTTATCTAGTGAAGTCCTAATTCCAGGGTTTGATGTCAACTTTGGGACAATACTAAGAGTTAATGATGAATCTGCTAAGGACAAAAACACTTACAAACTCATCCTGGACATTCAGAACAAGAAAATCACTGAGATCTCTCTCGTGGGTCACGTGAGGTAAGGGAAGGTTTAAGAGACATAAGCTGATCTAGAGGCCCTGGTGGCTCCTTGCTATCTTCTTCAAACTTTATATCTGTCCATAGCAGGGACACCTCTGCTATACAGTCTACCTGAAAATATAGTTCTCAACATTTTCACCCTTGGCTCATACTCAGCTGGACATTTCTATTATTTAACAAGTACTTGTTATCTATTTATCAAGTATTTGCTAGGTGAATTAAAAATTCTCACGCCAGGTGTGGTGGCGCACACCTTTAATCCCAGCACTTGGGAGGCAGAGGCAGGCAAATTTCTGAGTTCAAGGCCAGCCTGGTCTACAGAGTGAGTTCCAGGACAGCCAGAACTACAGAGAAACCCTGTCTCGAAAAAAAAAAAAAAAATTCTATCAGTCCCAAGTCCCTATTTATTGACAAAGCCATAGCTTGGAGTGGTCTAATTGCCTGGCCAAGGTTAAAGAGAAAGATGTAAGTGATTTTGACGAAGTTTATCTACCTCCCTGCAAACTCCACACTGCATGCTGAATATTGGCTTTATACATTAATGGGTTTAGTCAGTGTATGGTTAGGTCTCTGGTTTGTCTGTGTGTGTGTGGTTTTCATCAATGAAACTTCTAATTATTGACTCCTATGTACCTACATCCTTGGAACGGACAAAAAGTCATTGATGCCAACTTGTTTCTTCTTCAATAGTTATGATAAAAAGGGAGATGGCAAGATCAAAGGTGTTGTTTCCATACCACGTTTGCAAGCAGAAGCCAGGAGTGAGGTCCACACCCACTGGTCCTCTGCCAAACTGCTCTTCCGAATGGACTCATCTGCTACAGCTTACGGCTCAACAATTTCCAAGAGAGTGACATGGCGTTATGGTATGTGTTTCTTCTATCATGTGAGCCCTTCCCAGGGTACTGTGTGCTTAAGAGTAGCTGCTGAGAGCAATAGACATGAACTTATCTAACACCACTGACGGCCATGTTGCATATCCATTTTCAGATAATGAGATAATAGAATTTGATTGGAACACGGGAACCAATGTGGATACCAAAAAAGTGGCCTCCAATTTCCCTGTGGATCTTTCCCATTATCCTAGAATGTTGCATGAGTATGCCAATGGTCTCCTGGATCACAGAGTCCCTCAAACAGATGTGACTTTTCGGGACATGGGTTCCAAATTAATTGTTGTAAGTATGATTATGCAGCAGAATAAACACATGGCTGATGATGTTAACTAAATCGCCAATTGAGCTGGGTGCAGAAGTATTCAAAGATGCATACACAAAGCTTAAATGGTTAGTTTCCCAGTCACATAAACCTGCATAGGACAAATATCCAATGGAAGCCACTAAGCAGAAGAGTTTTTTGCATTAAAAGCCACTGGCTAGAGGGGTTAACAATGTCATATTATACATACATACACATATACAGAGGAGGGAGGAAGAAGAGGATGTCTCAGTCAGTAAAGTGTTTTCTGTATAAGCATGGAGATCTGTGGTTGATCCCTATCACCTTCATGAGAAGACAGGCAAGTGGCATACACTTGTGATCCCACCATAAAGTGGTCAGAGACAGGTGCATCCCTGAGACTCAATGTCCAGACAAATTGGCAAGTCCAGGATCCCAGTGAGAGACTTAAGTGCAAAACAACAAGCTAGGCAAACAGTGTTAAAGAAGGAAGGATGCCTAAGGTTGACCTTTGGCTTCTTCTAAACACATCCACGTGTATGCACATGGACACACAACTACACACACACACACAAACTAGTAAAAAAATAATTTTTAAAAAAGCTCTTATGCTTTTGCCTTTCTCTTGTCTCTTACCCCCTTGTTCCCCCCTCCTCTCCCCCTATTCCCTTCCCCCCTCTCTCCATGTGGTCATGGCTGGCCTCTACTTCTCTGCTCTCTCCTTCTCTCTGCTTTCTCTGCTACTCTCGTAACTCCTCTCCCCATACCCTGAATAAACTCTACAATAATAATAATAATAATAATAATAATAATAATAATAACAGAAATCAGAGACTAGAGATTCACACTTTTCTGTAAGGTCTCTTTGCCTTTCAGTGCAGCTCCCTGCTCCCCCTTGATATTTGGTCTGCAAGCATAAACTGTCAGTTCATGTTGATTCTACTTGGAGGTCCATCCAGACCCATTTCTTGCTCTAAAAGTGCCCTGTCATTTTGTAGGTAACAAACACATGGCTTCAGATGGCAACCAGGGGTCTTCCTTACCCCCAAACTCTACAGGATCATCTCAATAGCCTCTCAGAGTTGAACCTCCTGAAAATGGGATTGTCTGACTTCCATATTCCAGACAACCTCTTCCTAAAGACGTAAGAGGGGAACTAAAGAGCATTATCTTTGTACTGGGCAAGGAAATGGGAAAGTTTTACCTAGACAGATTTAGTCTTTCTTTGTTGAAAACTTTCAGAGAAATTATTTAAACACTTGGAGACAATGAACAGCTACCAAGTAAGCACTGGTGTTTTTGCATCATTAAAAATGAGTTCCTAAGGTGAACCCCAGCCCTGTATGGAGAACTTATGAAAATTATTAAAGATTCTGAAAATCCTGGTTATTAATGGTACATCTACAATAGCCTGAGTTTGCAAGGCATTCAAACTCAGCTATGGAGAGTCAGAACAGAGCATGGAATGAAGGCACTTATTTCAAGAGATGTTTAGCCCCACACCCTAGTAGGGTAAATCCTAAATTCAGAAGCACACTGCTCACTCTGTTTCTCTGTTAACAAAAATGTGTATAATTTGTTATTTATTTCATGGAAAAATTGTGGAGCATGAGCTAGGAAGACAATGTTTTCTAAGGCAATGATATAATTCTCACAATTCAGAATATAAAAACCCTGTGTTATATAGGCCCCTCAGTATGTTGTGGCTGAGGAGCACAATTGAACATGCCTGATTACTAGGATAAAGCTGAACTCTCCCTAAGCCACAAACAGACCAAGATTGCTGAAGATAAAATGTGTTCTTTACGACTGGAATTTCAATATGTGGGAACAGAACAGGACTTCAGTAGTGATCATTCATTCACCTGTTGAATGTGGTCAGAACAGTCAGCATTCTTCGCATATTACTGTAGTACACAATGAATGGCTATTCACATATAACAAATACCACATACTTTATTTTTATAGGCCAACATCATAGTCCACTGCATGTTGAGTTAAAAAGATTGCAAAGCTCATTTGATACCTTAACGTGATTTCTGGGGTTCAGAAGAAAGCTTACTGCTATCCAGATAACATCTCTAAGACCCAGAGAGGCTAATCATAACATTCCCAAATAGCCAAAGCTAAAACTATCGCCCACTTTTTTGACTCTTTTTTTTATTTTTGGTTCTTTTATATATAAACTTGCTTCTATATGGCTTACCAAATACTTATCAAGTATCCACGATGTGAAAAATAGTAGCGTAGAAACAGTAAGAAGACAGAAACTGGGTAAAGTTTTGTCCTTTCTGCCAGGAAGATACCTTGCAGACACCAACAAATGAATCAACAAATAACTATATAAGCAGAGTTAGGGTGTGCTCTTTAAGACTGGTATAAGAGGCCATGAAGATATAGAGGTGGCTCTTGGAAGGGTTTTGGAAGGATTGGGGAGGTAGAGAGAAAGGAAAAATATCCAAGCATTTGAAATACCCTGGTGAAAAGAGCATAGTGGGGTGAGAAAGAGCAAATGTAATATTGCTGGAGGAATCACAGTCTTTAGTTCTTAATGTCTGACCTTGGGGACACTGTCTTTGTTCATTCCAGTGACGGCAGAGTCAAATACACAATGAACAAGAACAAAATAAACATTGACATCCCTTTGCCTTTGGGTGGCAAGTCTTCAAAAGACCTCAAGATGCCAGAGAGTGTGAGGACACCAGCCCTCAGCTTCAACTTTGTGGGATTCCATCTGCCATCTCGAGAGGTCCAGGTCCCCACTTTTACAATTCCCAAGACACATCAGCTTCAAGTGCCTCTCTTGGGTGTTCTAGACCTTTCCACAAATGTCTACAGCAACTTGTACAACTGGTCAGCCTCCTACACTGGTGGCAACACCAGCAGAGACCACTTCAGCCTTCAGGCTCAGTACCGCATGAAGACTGACTCTGTGGTTGACCTGTTTTCCTACAGTGTGCAAGGTGAGGCCTGCTCAAGAACAGATCCATGGGACTATTGTATCTCACATTCTGATGGGGAAGCTCTAGGAAGAAAGGATTTGGGCTTTCCTATAGATGCTTTGTGTTGTTTGGGTTTGTTTGTTTGTTTTGCTACTTAGAAGTCATTTCATTCTTTCAACTGATGAAAATATTTATTAAGCATATGCTAAGTAGTTAATAATCTGTTGACAGTAAAAATAAAGCAGCTATATATCTGAGTAATTATAGTTATGTTAAGAAACACTGATATAGTATATACAATGCAGTAGGAGATGCAGTAGAAACATTTGACAAGGGAATCCAAGGCAGTCTGCAGCAACCAAGGAAGGATAACTGGAAGAATGCCTTTGACATCAAATTTCATGGATATAATATAAATGTCACAGTTACACAATTGATCCAGCTATGTATAAGGTTCCTACTGAAAGACTTTCAACAGAAATGCTGTTCTGGAAATTTATTGCTTAATTTAACCAATATTTTTGATTTTTCTGTTAGGATCTGCAGAAACAACATATGACAGCAAGAACACATTTACATTATCCTGTGATGGATCTCTACACCATAAATTTCTAGACTCAAAATTCAAAGTCAGCCACGTAGAAAAATTTGGGAACAGCCCAGTCTCAAAAGGTTTACTAACATTTGAAACATCTAGTGCCTTGGGACCACAGATGTCTGCTACTGTTCACCTAGACTCTAAAAAGAAACAACATCTATACGTCAAAGATATCAAGGTTGATGGACAGTTCAGAGCTTCTTCATTTTATGCTCAAGGCAAATATGGCCTGTCTTGTGAGAGAGATGTTACAACTGGCCAGCTGAGCGGTGAATCCAACATGAGATTTAACTCCACCTACTTCCAGGGCACCAACCAGATCGTGGGAATGTACCAGGATGGAACCCTGTCCATCACCTCCACTTCTGACCTGCAAGACGGCATATTCAAGAACACAGCTTCCTTGAAATATGAAAACTATGAGCTGACTCTGAAATCTGATAGCAGTGGGCAGTATGAGAACTTTGCTGCTTCCAACAAGCTGGATGTGACCTTCTCTACGCAAAGTGCACTGCTGCGTTCTGAACACCAGGCAAATTACAAGTCCCTGAGGCTCGTCACCCTTCTTTCAGGATCCCTCACTTCCCAGGGTGTAGAGTTAAATGCTGACATCTTGGGCACAGACAAAATTAATACTGGTGCTCACAAGGCAACCCTAAAGATTGCACGTGATGGACTATCAACCAGTGTGACCACCAACTTGAAGTACAGCCCCCTGCTGCTGGAGAATGAGTTGAATGCAGAGCTTGGGCTCTCTGGGGCATCCATGAAATTATCAACAAACGGCCGCTTCAAAGAACACCATGCAAAATTCAGTCTTGATGGGAGAGCTGCCCTCTCAGAAGTGTCATTGGGAAGCATTTACCAGGCCATGATTCTGGGTGCAGACAGCAAAAACATCTTCAACTTCAAACTCAGCCGAGAAGGGCTGAGGCTGTCCAATGATTTGATGGGCTCCTATGCTGAAATGAAACTTGACCACACACACAGTCTGAACATTGCAGGTCTCTCACTGGACTTATTCTCAAAAATGGACAATATTTACAGTGGAGACAAGTTCTATAAGCAGAATTTTAACTTACAGCTACAGCCCTATTCTTTCATAACTACTTTAAGCAATGACCTGAGATATGGTGCTCTAGATTTGACCAACAATGGAAGGTTAAGGCTGGAACCACTGAAGCTGAATGTGGGTGGCAACTTTAAAGGAACCTATCAAAATAATGAGCTGAAACACATCTATACCATATCTTATACTGACCTGGTAGTAGCAAGTTACAGAGCAGACACTGTAGCTAAGGTTCAGGGTGTCGAATTCAGCCATAGGCTAAATGCAGACATTGAAGGGCTGACTTCCTCTGTTGATGTCACTACCAGCTACAATTCAGATCCACTGCATTTTAACAATGTTTTCCACTTTGCTCTGGCACCTTTTACCTTGGGCATCGACACACATACAAGTGGTGATGGGAAACTGTCCTTCTGGGGAGAACACACTGGGCAGCTATATAGTAAGTTTCTGTTGAAAGCAGAACCTCTGGCACTTACTGTCTCTCATGACTACAAAGGATCCACAAGCCACAATCTCCCATACAAGAGCAGCATCAGCACGGCTCTTGAACACACAGTCAGTGCCTTGCTGACGCCAGCTGAGCAGACAAGCACCTGGAAATTCAAGACCAAACTGAATGACAAAGTATACAGTCAGAACTTTGAAGCCTACAACACTAAAGACAAAATCGGTGTTGAGCTTAGTGGACGGGCTGACCTCTCTGGGCTGTATTCTCCAATTAAACTGCCGTTTTTCTACAGTGAGCCTGTCAATGTCCTTAATGGCTTAGAGGTAAATGATGCTGTTGACAAGCCCCAAGAATTCACAATTATTGCTATGGTGAAATACGATAAGAACCAGGATGTTCACACCATCAACCTCCCATTCTTCAAAAGCCTGCCAGACTATTTGGAGAGAAATCGAAGAGGAATGATAAGTCTACTGGAAGCCATGCGAGGGGAATTGCAACGCCTCAGTGTTGATCAGTATGTGAGGAAATACAGAGCAGCCCTGAGCAGACTTCCTCAGCAGATTCATGATTATCTGAATGCATCTGACTGGGAGAGACAAGTAGCTAGTGCCAAGGAAAAAATAACTTCTTTCATGGAAAATTATAGAATTACAGATAATGATATACTAAGTGCCATAGATAGTGCCAAAATCAACTTCAATGAAAAACTCTCTCAACTTGAGACATACGCGATACAATTTGATCAGTATATTAAACATAATTATGATCCACATGACTTAAAAAGAACTATTGCTGAGATTATTGATCGAATCATTGAAAAGCTAATAATTCTTGATGAACAGTATCATATCCGTGTAAATCTAGCAAAATCAATCCATAATCTCTATTTATTTGTTGAAAATGTTGATCTTAACCAAATCAGTAGTAGTAACACCTCTTGGATCCAAAATGTGGATACCAAATATCAAGTCAGAATCCAGATTCAAGAAAAACTACAGCAGCTCAGGACACAAATTCAGAATATAGACATTCAGCAGCTTGCTGCAGAGGTAAAACAACAGATAGACGCTATTGATGTCACAATGCATTTAGATCAATTGAGAACTGCAATTCTATTCCAAAGAATAAGTGACATTATTGACCGTGTCAAATACTTTGTTATGAATCTTATTGAAGATTTTAAAGTAACTGAGAAAATCAATATTTTTAGAGTTATAGTCCGTGAGCTAATTGAGAAATATGAAGTAGACCAACACATCCAGGTTTTAATGGATAAATCAGTAGAGTTGGCCCACAGATATAGCCTGCGTGAGCCTCTTCAGAAACTCAGTAATGTGGTACAGCAAATTGAGATAAAAGATTACTGTGAGAAATTGGTTGGGTTTATTGATGATACTGTTGAGTGGCTTAAAGCATTGTCTTTCAAAAATACCATTGAAGAACTAAATAGATTGACTGACATGTTGGTAAAGAAGTTGAAAGCATTTGATTATCACCAGTTTGTAGACAAAACCAACAGCAAAATCCATGAGATGACTCAGAGAATCAATGCTGAAATCCAAGCTCTCGAACTTCCACAAAAAATGGAAGCATTAAAACTGTTGGTAGAAGACTTCAAAACCACGGTCTCCAACTCCCTGGAAAGACTCAAGGACACCAAAATAACTGTGGTCATTGATTGGCTGCAGGATATTTTGACTCAAATGAAAGACTATTTCCAAGATACTCTGGAAGATGTAAGAGACCGAATTTATCAAATGGACATTCAGTGGGAACTGGAGCACTTCTTGTCTCTGGTAAACCAAGTTTACAGTACACTGGTCACCTATATGTCTGACTGGTGGACTCTGACTGCTAAAAACATAACAGACTTTGCAGAGCAATATTCCATCCAAAACTGGGCTGAGAGTATAAAAGTACTGGTGGAACAAGGATTCATAGTTCCTGAAATGCAAACATTTCTGTGGACCATGCCTGCTTTTGAGGTCAGTCTCCGTGCTCTCCAAGAAGGTAACTTTCAGACCCCTGACTTTATAGTCCCCTTGACGGATTTGAGGATTCCATCAATTCGGATAAACTTTAAAATGTTAAAGAATATAAAAATCCCATTGAGATTTTCCACTCCAGAATTCACTCTTCTCAACACCTTCCATGTCCATTCCTTTACAATTGACTTGCTGGAAATAAAAGCAAAGATCATTAGAACTATCGACCAAATTTTGAGCAGTGAGCTACAATGGCCTCTTCCAGAAATATACTTGAGAGACCTGGATGTACTGAACATTCCTCTCGCAAGACTCACTCTGCCAGACTTCCATGTACCAGAAATCACAATTCCAGAATTCACAATCCCAAACGTCAATCTCAAAGATTTACACGTTCCTGATCTTCACATACCAGAATTCCAACTTCCTCGCCTCTCACATACAATTGAAATACCTGCTTTTGGCAAACTGCATAGCATCCTTAAGATCCAATCTCCTCTCTTTATATTAGATGCTAATGCCAACATACAGAATGTAACAACTTCAGAGAACAAAGCAGAGATTGTGGCTTCTGTCACTGCTAAAGGAGAGTCCCAATTTGAAGCTCTCAATTTTGATTTTCAAGCACAAGCTCAATTCCTGGAGTTAAATCCTCATCCTCCAGTCCTGAAGGAATCTATGAACTTCTCCAGTAAGCATGTGAGAATGGAGCATGAGGGTGAGATAGTATTTGATGGAAAGGCCATTGAGGGAAAATCAGACACCGTCGCAAGTTTTCACACAGAGAAAAATGAAGTAGAGTTTAATAATGGTATGACTGTCAAAGTAAACAATCAGCTCACCCTTGACAGTCACACAAAGTACTTCCACAAGTTGAGTGTTCCTAGGCTGGACTTCTCCAGTAAGGCTTCTCTTAATAATGAAATCAAGACACTATTAGAAGCTGGACATGTGACATTGACATCTTCAGAGACAGGGTCATGGAACTGGGCCTGTCCCAACTTCTCGGATGAAGGCATACATTCGTCCCAAATTAGCTTTACTGTGGATGGTCCCATTGCTTTTTTTGGATTATCCAATAACATAAATGGCAAACACTTACGGGTCATCCAAAAACTGACTTATGAATCTGGCTTCCTCAACTATTCTAAGTTTGAAGTTGAGTCAAAAGTTGAATCTCAGCACGTGGGCGCCAGCATTCTAACTGCCAATGGTCAGGCACTGCTCAAGGACGCAAAGGCAGAAATGACTGGTGAGCACAATGCCAACTTAAATGGAAAAGTTATTGGAACTTTGAAAAATTCTCTCTTCTTTTCAGCACAACCATTTGAGATTACTGCATCCACAAATAATGAAGGAAATTTGAAAGTGAGTTTTCCACTAAAGCTGACTGGGAAAATAGACTTCCTGAATAACTATGCATTGTTTCTGAGTCCCCATGCCCAACAAGCAAGCTGGCAAGCGAGTACCAGATTCAATCAGTACAAATACAATCAAAACTTTTCTGCTATAAACAATGAACACAACATAGAAGCCAGTATAGGAATGAATGGAGATGCCAACCTGGATTTCTTAAACATACCTTTAACAATTCCTGAAATTAACTTACCTTACACGGAGTTCAAAACTCCCTTACTGAAGGATTTCTCCATATGGGAAGAAACAGGCTTGAAAGAATTTTTGAAGACAACAAAGCAATCATTTGATTTGAGTGTAAAGGCTCAATATAAAAAGAACAGCGACAAGCATTCCATTGTTGTCCCTCTGAGTATGTTTTATGAATTTATTCTCAACAATGTCAATTCTTGGGACAGAAAATTTGAGAAAGTCAGAAACAATGCTTTACATTTTCTTACCACCTCCTATAATGAAGCAAAAATTAAGGTTGATAAGTACAAAACTGAAAATTCCCTTAATCAGCCCTCTGGGACCTTTCAAAATCATGGCTACACTATCCCAGTTGTCAACATTGAAGTATCTCCATTTGCTATAGAGACATTGACTTCCAGCCATGTGATCTCCAAAGCCATCAGCACCCCAAGTGTCACAATCCCTGGTCCTAACATCATGGTGCCTTCATACAAGTTAGTGCTGCCACCCCTGGAGTTGCCAGTTTTTCATGGTCCTGGGAATCTATTCAAGTTTTTCCTCCCAGATTTCAAGGGATTGAGCACTATTGACAATATTTATATTCCAGCCATGGGCAACTTTACCTATGACTTTTCTTTTAAATCAAGTGTCATCACACTGAATACCAATGCTGGACTTTATAACCAATCAGATATCGTTGCCCATTTCCTTTCTTCCTCTTCATTTGTCACTGATGCCCTGCAGTACAAATTAGAGGGAACATCACGTCTGATGCGGAAAAGGGGATTGAAACTAGCCACAGCTGTCTCTCTAACTAACAAATTTGTAAAGGGCAGTCATGACAGCACCATTAGCTTAACCAAGAAAAACATGGAAGCATCAGTGAGAACAACTGCCAACCTCCACGCTCCCATATTCACAATGAACTTCAAGCAGGAACTTAATGGAAATACCAAGTCAAAACCCACTGTTTCATCATCCATTGAACTAAACTATGACTTCAATTCCTCAAAGCTGCACTCTACTGCAAAAGGAGGCATTGATCACAAGTTCAGCTTAGAAAGTCTCACTTCCTACTTTTCCATTGAGTCATTCACCAAAGGAAATATCAAGGGTTCCTTCCTTTCTCAGGAATATTCAGGAAGTGTTGCCAATGAAGCCAATGTATATCTGAATTCCAAGGGTACTCGGTCTTCAGTAAGGCTTCAAGGAGCTTCCAAAGTTGATGGTATCTGGAACTTTGAAGTAGGAGAAAATTTTGCTGGAGAAGCCACCCTCCGACGCATCTATGCCACATGGGAGCACAATATGAAAAACCATTTGCAGGTATATGGCTACTTCTTCACAAAAGGAAAGCAAACATGCAGAGCTACTTTGGAGCTCTCCCCATGGACCATGTCAACCTTGCTACAGGTTCATGTGAGTCAACTCAGTTCCCTCCTTGACCTCCATCACTTTGACCAGGAAGTGATCCTAAAAGCTAACACTAAGAACCAGAAGGTCAGCTGGAAAGGTGGGGTTCAGGTTGAATCACGGGTTCTTCAGCACAATGCACAGTTCTCCAATGACCAAGAAGAAATACAGCTTGACCTTGCAGGATCCTTAGACGGACAGCTGTGGGACCTTGAAACTATCTTTCTACCAGTATATGGCAAGAGCTTGCAGGAACTCCTACAAATGGACGGAAAGCGACAGTATCTTCAAGCTTCAACTTCTCTTCGATATACCAAAAACCCTAACGGCTATCTCCTCTCACTCCCTGTGCAAGAACTGGCTGATAGATTTATTATACCAGGGATAAAACTAAATGACTTCAGTGGAATAAAAATCTATAAGAAGTTAAGTACTTCACCATTTGCCCTCAACCTAACAATGCTCCCCAAAGTAAAATTCCCCGGGATTGATCTGTTAACACAGTACTCTACACCAGAGGGCTCCTCTGTCCCTATTTTTGAGGCAACTATACCTGAAATTCATTTAACTGTATCCCAGTTTACACTTCCAAAGAGCCTTCCAGTTGGCAACACTGTCTTTGATCTGAATAAGTTGGCCAACATGATTGCCGATGTTGACCTGCCAAGTGTCACCCTGCCTGAGCAGGCTATTGTGATCCCACCCTTGGAGTTCTCTGTACCTGCTGGGATTTTTATTCCTTTCTTTGGAGAACTGACTGCACGTGTTGGGATGGCTTCTCCCCTGTATAATGTCACTTGGAGCGCTGGTTGGAAAACCAAAGCAGATCATGTTGAAACGTTCCTAGATTCCATGTGCACTTCAACCTTGCAGTTTCTGGAGTATGCTTTAAAAGGTAAGGAAATGTTCTTCCACCTCTCCTGGATGCTATGTTATTCCAACTGAATTCTGAGTAAATAACTGTCTATTTAATTAACATCAAAGGCACAATTGTCATCTGTAGCAAAATGTAGAACTAAATGGAGAATATATATGTACCACCATATATTCTTATATACAAAATGGGAAAACCTACTGACAATGGAGGACATTCTTTTTTAAATAGTTTTTGTCTGTTATGATTTAAAGACTAATAATACTTCCAATCTATTTAAAAGAAAAAATCATAGGGATTTGGAGTATTGTTCTGTGGAATAGAACATTCTCAGCATGTATGAGGTCCAGGGTTCAAATATTACCACAAAATAATAATAATAATAATAATATTTTAAAAAATCTACAGACTGAACATGGTATGCTTAAAACTTTTAAATTAAGTATTTGGTTAAGCTATCTATCCACGTTTTCACTACACATTACACAGAAAATGATGTACCAATGACATATAAAATCTCTCCTATACAGTTGTGGAAACACACAAAATTGAAGAAGATATGTTAACCTACAATATCAAAGGAACACTTCAACACTGTGACTTCAATGTGGAATATAATGAAGATGGTCTATTTAAAGGACTTTGGTATGGAAGTTTTAATGACATTTGGTATCTTTTCAAAACTTGCTGTGGTGTTTGCCATCTCTGGACTCCTTCCACTATGACCCCCCTGCTTTTCTGCTTTCAGGGACTGGCAGGGAGAGGCTCACCTGGACATCACCAGCCCAGCACTGACTGACTTCCATCTGTACTACAAAGAAGATAAGACAAGTCTGTCTGCCTCAGCAGCCTCCTCCACCATAGGCACTGTGGGTCTGGATTCGAGCACAGATGACCAGAGTGTGAAGCTGAATGTCTACTTCCACCCCCAGGTGGGTCCCAGCTGATGAGTATCACATGCTCAAAAGCAAGGAGAGAGCTAGAGGTGATGCATTTCGTTCTAGACAGTCCCTGAGAGTATGCTCAAAATAGATGAAAGACAAGTGGTGAGCCAGCCCAACACCTTCAGGTACTACTGTCCTGAAAACGTTATAGTCAATCCTTACTGAGCTTAATTATTAGACACATCCATGATACCCAATTAGCTTTATTATTTATGACTTCCAGGACAAAGATGAGGGCCACACCCCATTTCCTAAGACATGCATAAACTCTGCCACATGTACCTTTTTTTTTTTTCAAAAAATTGTGGTTTCTGAATTTTATTTTTGAGGCTTCATAATTCTTCCCTACAGTAAAATTGTTTGATTGAGGCACATCAAATACATATCATGCCATTTATACGCTCTGCTGGGATCAAATCAAAAATGACATTGTTAGAAGGAAAGACATAAACCTAAAGCCTGTCACAAGCATGGCAGATGAATGCTGAAGTTGGAATTGTTGCCTGGACTTTTCCTCCTTTATTCCAGAATGTGTCCTTTCCTGCCTCTTCCTTCCTTCTTCCTCCTCCTTCTCCCAATTCTCCATTCCAGAAGGACTTAGTGTTAAACACCACTAAGTAGATACTACACATATCTTTTTATCCTTCCTGGAGCATGTGATAAAGAGAAATTAACAACAGTGGGCCTGTTTAACCATAAACCACAAACCATGTTAGTTCTCATGAACTTCATGAGAACTAACATGGGGAAGATAAATCCCCTTTCAGAATACCAATGACCCTCCCCTCATCTTTACTTTTAAGTGCTAATGAAGTTTTAATGTAGTATATTATATAATCAGAGTCATTGAAAACATGTTTTCTCATCTGTTTTGTTTTTCTGGTTTTAGTCCCCTCCAGATAAGAAACTCAGCATATTCAAAACTGAGTGGAGGTACAAGGAGTCTGATGGTGAAAGGTACATCAAAATTAATTGGGAAGAAGAGGCAGCTTCCAGATTGCTAGGCTCCCTAAAAAGCAATGTGCCCAAGGCTTCTAAGGCTATTTATGATTATGCCAATAAGTACCACCTGGAATACTTTTCTTCAGAGCTAAGAGAAAGTCTACAGGTCAATGCTGAACATGCCAGAAGGATGGTTGATGAAATGAACATGAGTGCCCAAAGAGTAGCCCGTGATACCTACCAGAATCTCTATGAGGAGATGTTGACTCAGAAGAACCTAAGAATCCCTGAGAATCTCAAGAAGAGGGTGTTAGACAGTATAGTACATGTTACTCAGAAGTACCACATGGCAGTCATGTGGCTGATGGACTCATTCATTCATTTTCTGAAATTCAATAGAGTCCAGTTCCCAGGGTACATTGGAACATATACTGTGGACGAACTCTACACTATAGTCATGAGGGAAACCAAGAAGTCACTGTCTCAGCTGTTTAATGGGTTAGGAAACCTGCTTTCCTACGTTCAAAACCAAGTAGAGAAATCAAGATTAATCAATGACATAACATTTAAATGTCCTTTTTCCCCAAAACCTTGTAAACTAAAAGATCTCATATTGATTTTCAGGGAGGAGTTAAACATTTTATCAAACATAGGCCAGCAGGATATCAAGTTTACAACAATACTAAGTAGTCTTCAGGGATTTTTGGAGAGAGTTTTAGACATCATAGAAGAACAAATTAAATGCCTAAAGGACAATGAATCTACTTGTGTTGCTGACCATATCAACATGGTCTTCAAAATACAGGTCCCATATGCTTTCAAATCCCTAAGAGAAGACATATACTCTGTCCTCAGTGAGTTCAATGACTTTCTTCAATCCATACTTCAGGAGGGGTCCTACAAGCTACAGCAGGTCCATCAGTATATGAAGGCCCTTCGTGAAGAGTATTTTGATCCAAGCATGGTTGGGTGGACAGTGAAATATTATGAAATAGAAGAAAATATGGTTGACCTGATCAAGACCCTTTTAGTTTCCTTTAGGGATGTCTACTCTGAATATAGTGTGACAGCTGCTGATTTTGCTTCCAAAATGTCAACTCAAGTTGAACAATTTGTGTCCAGGGATATCAGAGAGTATCTTAGCATGCTTGCTGATATAAATGGAAAGTGGATGGAAAAGATTGCAGAGCTTTCTATTGTGGCAAAGGAAGCAATGAAAAGCTGGGTCACTGCAGTAGCCAAAATAATGTCTGACTACCCCCAGCAGTTCCACTCCAATCTGCAGGATTTTTCAGACCAACTCTCTAGCTACTATGAAAAATTTGTTGGTGAGTCCACAAGATTGATTGACCTGTCCATTCAAAACTACCACGTGTTTCTCAGATACATCACCGAGTTACTGAGAAAGCTGCAGGTGGCCACAGCCAATAATGTGGGCCCCTATATAAAGTTTGCTCAAGGAGAACTGATGATCACCTTCTGATTCATCTACTAACAAATTCAAATTAAACCTTCACATAGTAGGAGACTTTGTAGACTACTATAAAGACCATCCTGAGCCAGACCTGCAGTCAACAGCAAGAGCAAGAAGCACATAGGAACTATACCTGCAACCAAGCTGGCACAAGGGCCAAGAACTTCAAAGCAGCCTGAACTCAAGATGATATATTTTACAAGTTAGAAAAAATTCAAGATCTGAGTTGTTTTGTCCAACTCAGGATGGAGGGAGGGAGGGAGGGGGAAATAAATAAATACTTCCTTATTATGCAGCATACCTCTCAACTTGGTTCATTTGTATTGGAACATATTAGATTTCAAGCAATCTGACCTTCCCAACCCTATTTCAGGGGGGAAAATAGGGATAATATCTATATAGGATTATTTGTGAAAATTATTTAAAGTGAGAGGCTATTATTATGAGGTGATTGGTTAAGGTAAGCTTATTTTAAAGAAAGAAAGGAGGTAGAGAGATTGGTCCTGCTCGGGGTATCATTCACTACATCCTCTACAGTGATGAGGCAGTAGTAGATAATCTGTCTGTTTGTCCTTCTAGCTGAAGTAGATGTCGTCTGATGAGTGTTAGCAAATGGCAATGGAGATTGTAAATAGAAAGGATTAAGGAGCAGAAAGCTGTTGTGGGAAAGGTTGGGATAGACCTTAGTGAGATATGGACAATAAAAGAGAAAGGTCAATTCAAGAAGAGAAGAATGAGAAAGGATACGTAAGAGTGTGGTGTGAACACTGGACTCGTTATTTAGAGAGAACAGGGAGTGTAAAAGGAAGACTAAATTGGAAGGATCAGCCTGACAAGATTTCAGAGTATGCAAATATTGGTGTAAAAAGATGGTTTCATCTTTCGCTGTTGAAGAAGGGGATCCAGGAAAACATTCTGACCAGTGCTTAGAGAACTCAATGTAGTAGCATATGCATGCCTTACAGTGGAATAGATCTGGGGTGTGCAGCTGTGCCTGAGTCCCTCTGAAAGGTCAACTTGGGAAGTCATGAATGGTAAAGAGGATTTCAGCAAAAGCAGATAAAAATGAAGAACCAAAAGGATCAAGTGACTCATTGTTCAAAGCAAAGGCAGTGAGCAGTAAAGCTGAGTTAGAGTTCAGAGTCAGAAATTAAAGGAAAGGTGAGAGAGATCAAAGAGCAGGGGGGGAAACCTGGGTAAGTGACTGAGGTTGGGGGACACAGTTTTTCATGGTTCTCAAAGACAGGAAACACAAGAGCATGGCATCAGTATCTGCTGAGGGCTTTTATACCAGGTCATTGTCCTAATCAGGGTTCTTATTGCTGTGATAAAATGCTACAACCAAGGTCAATCTGGGAAGAAAAGGACTTATTTATATTTTCATATCACAGTCCATCACTGAAGGCAACTAAGGTAAGAATTCAAACAGAGCAGGAACCCAGAGTCCAGAGCTGATACAGAGGTCATGGAGGGGTGCTGCTTACTAGCTGCTTCTCATGGCTTGCTCAACCTGCTTTCTTTTTTTCTGTATTTTTTATTCATATTACAACTCCATTGCAGTTCCCCTCAATCCTCTCCTCCCACTCCCACCCTTGCAAACCCCATCCCCCATTACTCCTCCTCATTCTCCTCAGAAAAGAGGAAACCTTCTTTAGGTACCACACAGCCCTGGGACATCTGGTCCCAGCAGGACTAAGCACCTCCTCTCCCACTGAGTCCCAACCAGGCAGTCCAGGTAGAGGAAGGGGATCCAATAGCAGAGAACAGAGACAAGAGACAGCCCCTGCTCCCATGTCAGGGGACCCATATGAAGACCAAGCTACACACCTTCAACAAATGTGTGTGGGGCCAAGATCCAGCCCCTGCATGTCCTTTGGTTGGTGGCCCAGTCTCTGTGAGCCCCATGGACCCAAGTTAGTTGATTCTGTAGGTCTTCTAGTGGTGGTCTTGACCCATCTACCTCACTTAATTATATCCCCCACTCTTTTGCAAGATTCCCCAAGTTTGGCCTGATGTTTATCTATGGGTCTCTGCATTATTTTCATCAGCTGCTGGATGAGGCCTTTCAAGAGGCAGTTATGCTAGGTTCTTGTCTGCAAGCATAGCAGAGTATCATTAATAGTGTCAGGGGTTTGCTCTTTCCCATGAGATGGCTCTCAGGTTGGGCCAGTCATTGGTTGGCTGTTCCTTCAGTCTCTGCCCCATCCTTACCCCTGCACATCTTGTAATCAGGACAAATTTGGGGTTGAAGTTTTGTGGGTGGGTTGATGTTCTCCTCCTTCCTCTAGAAGTCTTGCCCGGCTTTAGGAGGTGGACACTTCATATTCCCTACTGATAAAAGTCTCAGCTAGGATCACACCCATAGCCTCCCCTGTCCCAGGTCTCCAGTTCATCCAAGAGATGCCCCCATACACACACCTGGGTATCCGGCCATCCCTGGCACATCAAGTCTCTGCAGGGCTCTGTGCATCCTCTTCCACTGAGGCCAGACAAGTCAGCTCAGTTAGGGGAGTATATTCCACAGACCCACAGACGGGCAACAGCTTAAGGGATCGTCCCTGCTCCACATAAAGACTGGGCTGCACATCTGCTACATATATGTAGGGGGCCTAAATCCAGCCCATGTATGTTCTTTGGTTGGTGGTTCAGTTTCTGAGAGCTCCTAAGGGTCCAGGTTAGTTGACTCTATTGGTCTTCCTGTTGAGTTCCTATCCCCTTTGGGGCCCTCAATTCTTCCCCCAATTCTTCCATAAGAGCTCCATTCAATGTTGGCTGTGGGTCTCTGCATTTGTTTTAGTCAGCTGATGAATGGAGCCTCTCAGAGGACAGTCATGTTAGGCTACCAGTCTGTAAGCATAACAGAGTATCATTAATAGTGTCAGGGATTGGTACTCACTCATGGGATGAGTCTCAATCTGTTGGCCTTTCCCTCAGACCCAGCTCCATCCCCTGTCCCTGCATTTCTTGTGTACAGAATAAATTTTAGGTCAAAAGTTTGTGGGTTGGTGGGTGTCCCTATCTCTGGCATTCCTGACTGGCTACAGGAGGTGGACTTTTCAGGTTCCATATCCCCACTGTTGTGAGTCTCAGCTAAAGTCATCCATGCTCCCAGGTCTCTGGCATGTCCTGGAGACGCCTCTACCCAACTCCCCCCAGCTGCAGATTTCTATTCATTCTCCTAGCCCTCTGACACTCTCTCTTTGTCCCTCCCCACACTGATCTTGAACCTCCCCATTCCACTCCCCATCACCTCTCCCACCCATTCCACTCCTCCTATGACTATTTCATTTCCCCTTCCAAGTGAGATTCAAGTATCCTCATTTGGGTCTTACTTCTTGATTAGCTTCTTTGGAACTGTGGAGTGGAATGTTGATGTCGAATTTCTTAAGTTCTTTATATATCTTAGAAAGTAGTCCTCTATTGGATGTAGGGTTGGTGAAGATCTTTTCCCATTTTGTAGGCTGCCATTTTGTTCTATTGATGGTGTCCTTAGCCTTGCAAAAGCTTTTCAGTTTTATAAGGTCCCATTTGGTATTCTGTTCAGCAATTTGTGTCCTGTGCCAATGCATTCAGGTCAGTACCCCACTTTTAAATGCAGGACCACCAGCCCAGCGATGGTACCACCCACAGTGGGCTGGGAGTTCCAACATCAATTACTACTTAAGAAAATGTACTACTTTCTTGCCTTCAAATAGATTTTATGGAAGCATTTACTCAATTGAGGTTCCCTCCTTTCAGATGACTCTAGCATGTGTCAAAATGACATAATAACTAGCCAGCATAGTCATGAAATGGTAGAATGAAAAACAGAGTCAAGGAAATAGCAAGAGAGTCAGGAGAAGGATGGGAGGGAGGGAGGGAGGAAGGGAGGGAGGGAGGGAGGGAGGGAGGGAGGGAGGGAGGGAGGGAGGGAGGAAGGAAGGAAGGAAGGAAGGAAGGAAGGAAGGAAGGAAGGAAGGAAGGAAGGAAGGAAGGCAGGCAGAATCAAAGGAATGAAGGTAGGAATTGGATAGAATTTCCTTTTTTCATAACTAACAAAATCCCTTAATAACAGGACTCATCCATTTATAAGGTTTGTACCCTTATCGTAATACTCTTAGTTTGGAGATATAGGACAAGAACTTTAGGTCTACTCACAAGCCACAGCAATAATCAAGGCAGACCTCAGAGTTATGACATTTTGAACCCATGTAACCTATAGAAATAGAACCAGATAGAGTGTTGATGAGAGGGAGATTACAGGAGCAGGTGATGGACTCAGAGACTGTCACAGTCATAAAGCACCTGTGGAATCACACAGTGGGTTCCAATTTTACTGCTTCACCCAAGTGGAAATTTCCTACTAGGATAAGATGGACATGCATTCTGGAGAGCAACAGCCAACAGAATGGGGACAACTTAGCATTAATCATACACAGCTTCAGAAAATTAATAAGAAAACACAATGTTTTCTCATTGTATAATTAATTGGCCTATTATACAGCAAGTGAATCACCTTGTACATCTCCTAAGAACATACTGTGGGGTGATGTGGGAAGTTCTCCTATAATCACAGATTTTCCTCTTATAAAACAAACATCTAAGGTTCAAATCAAAGGAGGAATCAAATAATGGCACCTTGCCCAGGTCCCGAGAACTTTGTTTGCATGACCAAACCATGTGCTGACTTGACTCCCAGGCTTGGCTCAAACTCATAGCACTGTACCCAGCATAAACCCTTATGGATTGGATTCATTTGAACTGAGCCAACCAGGTACCTTTGGTGTGATCTCCATTTTGTTTGTCTTCTCATTTGAAGACTAAGCATATGAAAACCTCAAGTCTCCCTTTCTTGGTGAGATGAGTAAAAGCCCTCTCTCACAACCCATTCTAGAGCCCCCTTCTGGTTCTGATTTATGACTTAGTCCCCATTCAGTCAGGGAAGGGGCCAAAACAGCCTTCAACTGTGGCCTACAATATGGGAGCCAGAGTGGACAAACAGATGTTCCCTCTAAAAGTGTCTAATAACCAAAGATAAATGTGCAGAAACAGACCCTTCCTCTTAGCTCATCTCTTTGTATGCTGTCTCACATTAAGAGGTCACTATAACTCCCTTTGGGGTGCTCCATTTGTTGGTGGGATGGCTGGGTGGTCACCAACAAATAACATTCCAGGGCCTCATAAAACATTGGTAGGGCAGGTACACATGTCTCCTTAGGCTGAGAGCTCTGTTCTTATCCTCCAATCTGGTTCAACTCCCTGGATCAGAGAAGAGCTTCAGTGGGACTCAAAGCAATGGGCACTAAGCTCTGATCTTGTGTCCATTTCTCCACTGTTCCCCACTGGACTGGCACTATCTAGTCCAGAATTAGAGTAGATGAATCATTTAAGCCTTGGGGATGACCAGGTTTCTGAATTATAGGCCTGTGGCCCCACCTTTGTTGTGAGCTTCAACTCAGGGCATCAGCTATACAACAGGAACAACAAGCCTCACTACCCAGGAGCTACCAGAGTGGAGATGCTAAAGCAGACACTGGCCTGAAGGGAGAACAGCTCTGTGAAGAATCCAGATCCACAAATATTCCACAAAGCTCCCCTCCCCATAAAGATACTTTTTGCTTCACGCCCTTCTCCTCCAGTAAAGTTCGGTACCCATCTAGAAGGGTACCAAGGTCCTCACAGAGTACTAGATGCCAAGATGGATTCAGGAGACACAAAGGCCTTGAATTAGAACTGGACGGCTCGAGCAGAGCTGCATCACTAGAACATTAGTGTGGTGTATTAGATGCTTACAGAAGAATCCATCAAGGGAGGGCTCAGTGCTGTCCCACAGCTCTGTTGAGTATATAGTAAACAACAAAAAAGGACCCCAAAAGCCAGTACACCCCCCTTGCTCAGGAAAAAGATCCAGTGACAACTTCAAGTTTCACCTCATCCATGAATTATCTCACTTACTTTTGCTAGACCTCAAATCATGACAAAATAGATTTCCTGGGAAACAAAGGTGGTTTTTTTTGTTTTTTTTTTCTTCCCTTTTGTTAGAGTTCTTGGGAAGATTGAATTAGAAAACAAATGTCAACTCTGGTATGCAGAACAGAGATAAATGGATCATGTCCCAGTGGCAACAGTCAAAATTAATGATGTGTAAGTCCAATTACAATGATGCAGAGAAGATGTACCAATATGATACAGAATAAGATGGCAAGTCTCAGAAGACAGAATAAAGTTAAAACTCAATGAAAACCAAAGACTTAAAAAAGTACAAGTACAAGTACCGCCTTAAAACAGGAGAACAAAAAACTGAAGGTTCAGGATGAGTTACTGGAGAAAGAACAGTGAAGATATACAGTTGGATAGGAGGTCCCATTACTACTATGGCCTCATTTTGCTACTGGGGTGGGGATAGGGTGCTTTGAGTGATTATTATGCTACTAGCTAAATTATATTAATAAATGGAGTAATTTATACAAAAGAAAAATTAGGAAAAATCTTTAAGTTCCTGGCATACATTAATCACTTAAACTACTTTATGTTGCCTTTTCTTCCCTGTGACACCTGGATTGTTAGATGGACAGACTCTCCACTTTGAGGGAAAATTATTTCAGGTTGCATGTAGCAAGGCTATTTTCTGGGTCAAATGGATCAAGAAGTGGGTTGCCCCTAAGAGGGAGACCTGGCTGTGAGTTTGCCACCTAAATAGCTGAAGTGCTCTGGGAGACCATGTCATCCTTTTGGTCCTTAGGAACTTCATTTGCAAAATGGTGACTCAAAGAATGAGTTCCAGATGATCTGGCTGGACCTGAGTTCTCCTGTGCTATCTAGAGTCTCTACTTCCAAAAATGGCTCCTTTCTGTGCCTTGAGGAGAATCCTACAGGACTCACAGAAAGCATCTTTTGGTCCTTACACCACCTCTTGTCATTTGCTCACCCATCCCCATGCTACATTAATCTCTATCATCCTGACTCATGTTGCTGCCCAGACCAAACTGCTTCTCTACCAGACCATCCCCAAGGCTCTCTCTAGGATGTTATTGGATGTCTCCAGTATTTTACCTGCCTGGATAGTTAGGACTTACAGTTGCAGGTTCCCTAAATTTACTGAAGCAATCATTCCTTCTATGGTTGCCTCCAAGATATTTCACTCAGCTCCAATATGTACTGCCTGGCCACTGGAAGATTAACCATTCAGAAGAGGATTGCCTAATCCTGTAGAGACTTGATGTTCCAGGGAAGGGGAATGACTGGGGGTGGGGGGTGGAAGGGGAGCACCTTCTCAGAGGCAAAGGGTAGGGGGTATGGGGTGAAAAACTCTGGAAGGGGAGACCAGGAAGGGAACAACATTTGGGATGTAAATCAATAAAATAATTAATTTTTTTAAACTGAGCATTATTTTTTAATTGCTAGAACTACTATTGATTCTTAGAACTACTATTGATTCTTGTACTAATAAACCAATTTTCCCCTTAGTTTAAAAAAAAAAAAGATTAACCATTCCATGAAATCACTACAGCTTATGGTTTCCTCTCATGTGTGTGGTGGGGAAGCAGGGAGTGAAGCTAACTTAGTCCTAGAGAAAGAGATTGTCCCTGTCCTGTGAGGAAGCTGAGCTGGCAGTGGTTGTTCAGAAAGCACCCCTTCTTTCCTCTCTTCCAACACCAAACCCTAGAGCTATCCTTGTTCTCACCAGCCCTTCTTGTCTCTTTTCTCACAACCTCTAGCCCCACCTTCCTGCCAGCTGCCTTCCCAGGCCCCAGCCTTAGCCACCTCTACTTCCTTTGTCCTACAGTGACAACTAGGTATGGACCTAGGTTTTATAAAATTAGAACTTAGTACCCTAGGTCCGTCTCCCAGTGCTATTCTCACCACTTCCCCTTTCTCTGAAGTCTTAGAGCAGTGCTTCTCAACCCTCCAAATGCTACAACCCTGTATTACAGTTCCTCATGTTGTAGTGACCCCCAACCACACAATTATTTCTATTGCTATTCATAACAATAATTTTTCTATTGTTATGAATCTGATATGCATGATATCTGATATGTGACCCATGTGAAAGCATTGTTTGACCCCCAAATGGGTCATGACCCATAGGTTGAGAACCTCTATCTTATATCAGTTTACTCAAGGAGCTTAAGTCCATGGTGCTTGATAATACCATGCCTCCTAGACTGACTAAGGCTAGCACCTTTGAGCAAATGTTTTCCATGACAGCTGCTTCTTGCTGCCATGTCAGACTACATATTGAGTTTACCCCACCATGCTGTCCCATACACATGCCCAGCAGCCTTGACCCACTAACTCCTTTTCTCTGATGGGAAAAGAAATGAAGTGAGGGTATAAGATCTCCCCTTAGTCCTGAGTACAACAAAGGCACAACACTATGATAGAGTCCACACACAGCCACAACTCCCCAGTAATGCCATGCCAACAGGATAATATGAATACAGGACTTTCTTTTTAATTTAATTTTGTTTTTCACTTTTTCACTTTACATCCCACCACTGCCTCCATGGTAACCTCCCACCATGGCACATCAAGTCTCTGTGAGACTAGGAACTTCCTCTCCCACTGAAGCTAGACAAAACAGCCCAGCTAGAAGAACATATCCCATGTACAGGCAACAGCTTTTAGGATAGCCCCCACTCCAGTTGCTCAAGACCCATATGAAGACCAAGCTACACATCTGTAACATATGTGCTAGAGGCCCAGGTCCAGCCTGTGTATGCTCTATGGTTGGTGGTTCAGTCTCTGAGAGCCCCAGGGGTCCAGGTGAGTTGACACTGTTCACCTTCCTAGGGAGTTGCTATCCTCTTCAGGGCTGAAATTCTTCCTCCTATTCTTCCATAAGAATCCCCAAGCTCCATCCATTGTGGCTGTGGGTGTCTGTATCTGTCTGAGTCAGCTGCTGGGTGGAGCTAGGCTCCTGTCATGCATGTCCTTTTGGGACTGGTGATAAACACTTTCAGCCAAGTGGCTGTATATAGAATTAATTCAAAGAAATAAGTAGCCCTCGTTTACACAAATTAGGGAAACAACACCCTTTATAATAACCATGAAAAATATAAAATATCTTGGTATAACTCTAACCTAGCAAGTAAAAGATCTGTATGACAAGAACTTCAAGTCACTGAAGAAAGAAATTTTAAAAGATATCAGAAGATAGAAAGAACTCCCATGCTCATGGAATAGGTAGAACTAACATAGTGAAAATGGCCATCTTACCAAAGAGCAATCTACAGATTCAGTGAAATTTCCATCAAATTTCCAACACAAATTTGTATAGACCTTAAAAGATATTCTCAACTTCATATGGAAAAACAAAAACCCCAGAATAACCAAAACAATCTTGAAGAATAAAAGAACTTCAGGAGGAATCACCATCCCTGACTTCAAGCTGTGCTACAGAGCAATGGTGATAAAAAAGTATGTGTGTGATTTTGGTGTAGAAATGTTGTTTGATGGAAGCAAACTGAAGACCCAGAAACAAACCTACACACTTATGGACACTTGATTTTTCATTAAAAAAAAAAAAGCCAAAACCATACAATGGAAAAAAATAAAACATCTTCAACAAATGGTGCTGGTCTAACTGGATGTGTAAACGTAGAAGAATGCAAATAGATCCATATTTATCACCATAAACAAAACTCAAGTCCAAGTGGATCAGGAATTCAACATAAAACAGGATACACTAAAGCTCATAGAACAGAAAGTGGGAAATAGCCTTGAACAGATTGGTATAACAGACAATTTCCTGAACAGAACCAATGTCTTAGGCTCTAAGATCAACAATTACTAAACGGGACCTCATGAAACATCTGTAAGGCAAAGGACACTGTCAATAGGACAAAAGAGAGGCCCACAGACTAGGGAAGGATCTTCACCAACCCTACATCTGACAGAGGGCTAACATCCAAATTTTATAAAGAACTCAAGAAGCTAGACATCAACAACCCAAATAACTCAATTTAAAAATCGAGTACAGAACTAAACAAATTCTCCACAGAGGAATCTTGAATGGTGGAGATGCACTTAAAGAAATGTTCAAAGTCCTTAGTGATCAGGGAAATGGAATTCAAAACAACTCTGAGGTGCCATCTTACACAAATCTGAAAGGCTAAGATCAAAAACTCAAGAGATAGCACATGCAGAGCAAGGGGAACATTCCTTCATTGATGGTGGGATTGCAAACTTATACAACCACTTTGGAAATCAATTTGGTGTTTCTTAGGAAACTGGGAATAGTTCTACCTCAAATCCAGCTATATCACTCCTTGGAATATACACAAAAGTTGTCCCACCATCCCACAAAGACACTTACTTAACTATGTTTATAGCAGCTTTATTCATAATGGCCAGAAAGGGAAACAAGCTAGATGTCCCTCAATTGAAGAATGGATTAATAAACTGTGGTACATTTACACAATGCAATACTATTCTGCTATTAAAAACAAAGACCTTGTGAGTTTTGCAGGTAAATGGATGGAACTTGAAACTATCATCCTGAGTGAGGCAACCAAAAGGAATACAAATCTTTCTAACCTTTAACTTTCCCTCTTTCAGGGGTACCCAGCTCCTCCAGGTTCCTCATGGGGGTTCTAGGTCCTGAGAGAGAAAGCCCTGAGGAAATTTGAAATCCTGGGAGCTTAAATCCTGAGCTCATAGAGTCCTTTTATAAACAGGTTTCTCTACCAAAAGCAGTAGCAGTCTGTAGGCTGCTACCACAGGCTGTGTGACCTCTGACAAGTCCCACAACTTCTAGGTCAGCATTCTTATGATCTGACATCCTGAGCTTTGAGCTATACAATAGTGTGCCCTGCTTTAAGCAAAACCAAGGAATCGGGACTTAGAAGCACAGAAGTTGCTGTTCCTAAATGCTGGCTGCCTGAGTCTGCAGAGTTGTTCAGCCATGCCCTCTTTAACATAGATGGATCCATTAAGCCTCATCTCACACACCCTCCTGAAGTTTTCTGGACATTCCTACAACATGCCTGTCCCTGTGAGCCATCTGTTCCCATCTCTGTATCTCTTTCTATTTTCTTTCAGCTTGCCCCCCACCCCCGACCCAGTCTTCCCTACAAAGTATGAGAAGCCACCATCACTGTGGGATGAATTGAAATCTGTGGCCACAGCACTCTCATGTGGGTGGCACATGGGATAATGGTAGAACATCCACGGTGCAGCTGTAACCCTTCAGAAAAATCAAAGCAGTTCTCCAATTTGTAAACATTTGTCCTCCCGGTAAGCTAACCAGTCCTAACTACAGGCATCATTAAAAACAATTCTCCCTCATTTTACAAATAAAATGGGGACAACGATTCCCCCTACCATGATTTTTGCAGACTCTGTTTAACAAGATACTCAAGTTATTTTACTGGGACAAGGTGAATGACTAAAGAGTCACCCTGGACACTTGTCTTCTCTCAAAGGCAGAGATGGGAGTCTTGCACAGTGGCTTTCCAGGAGAGGGGTTGTGGATTCCAAGACAGAACATTCTCTACTTGTCCTCTCCCTCTCGGTGCCTAGAAGGTGAGCCCAACTTGTGTTCCACATGAAGACCACGGATAGATATAAATGAATTCAGCATAATGCAAACCCACAAACTTTCATAAAACATTATGTGATTTTCATTTCGAAACTCAATTGTGCAGTTATTGAGCATACACACAGTAGACGGCAGCCTCCTACAGTGTCAAAATATTAGACACTCCTGGGTCCTAAAAGAAGAAGTGAGGCGAGACTCTCCGTGAACAGATCGTTACAGATGATCGATCACTATATTGTAACCAGATTTGATTTCTACTTCACCCTGTATTCACTAGATCCTGGAAACCATGGGTCCATGTTCACTTTGAGTAATCAAAGAGCATTTGAAACTTACAAATATAAGACACTGTCTTAGTCAGGGTTTCTATTCCTGCACAAACATGACCAAGATTCAGTTGGGGAGGAAAGGGTTTATTCGGCTTACACTTTCCACAATGCTGTTGATCACCAAAGGATGCAGGACTCGAACTCAAGCAGGTAAGAAAGCAGGAGCTGATGCAGAGGCCATGGAGGGATATTACTTACTAGCTTGCTCAGCCTGCTCTCTTATACAACCCAAGACTACCAGCCCAGAGATGGTCCCACCCACAAGGGGTCTTTCCGCTAATTGAGAAAATGCCTTACAGCTGGATCTCATAGAGGCATTTCCCCAACTGAAGCTCCTTTCTCCATGATAACTCCAGCCTGTGTCAAGTCGACACACAAAACCAGCCAGTACAGACACCTTGGTGGGAAATATTCTTATAAGTGCCCTCTTGTCCTATGAACTATGCTGGAGAAAACAAGTCTAGCATGCAGATTTCAGAGGTTTGGGGAATTTTTATTAAGCTTGGTACCAGGTCTGCTGAAGCAGTAGAGAAAATGTGTGTAGTCAGTATACTGGGTAGCAAAAGGGAAACCTGTTCCTGTTGTCACAGAAATTCCTCTAGTCCAAGAAAAAATCCAAAAATCTCAGCAACTTACTCCACTTGTGTACACGGTCTGCTTTCCTCTTCACCCCAGAGTGAGATGGGAACAGATTCTCCCTCTCTCCCCCTCCCCCTCCCCCCTCCCGCCTCCCTCCCCCTCTCTCCCTCTCTCCCTCTCTCCCTCTCTCCCTCTCTCCCTCTCTCCCTCTCTCCCTCTCTCCCTCTCTCCCTCTCTCCCTCTCTCCCTCTGATCCGTGCTTAGGGCAGCGCATCCCTGGTTCTACTCTTCTCCAGGGCCAAATTCTCTTGTCCCTTGGTCACATACTCGGTACTCGATGGTACAGAGATGGTACACATCTCTGGTACTCGATCTATTTCACTCCTTCCCTTCCCCTGCCAGGCATGCCTTCTTCAGGTTCTCTCACAGCCCAGCTCCTCCAAGAAGTTTTCCAAGAACTTCCATGCCTCTCCTGAGCTCACTCGGCTTTGACTATGTGCCCAATAGTTGATCTCCCATTTTCTCTCACCTGCCCTAGAAGTGCCCAGACATCTCGGCAGGAATGGGTTCCTAGCTCATCTGATGTACAAGACCCAGTATGGGTGCAAGTGTCCTAGACCATATTCCTTCCATCTGCTGTGTAAATGTGTACACAGGACTTACTGTTTTCTCTCAGGAAGGGCATACTCTATCCCTAGAGAATCTCCCTGCAGTCTTAGTTAATGCTTTCATGAGTACCTTTGTGAGTGGCCAGGCTGGAACGGTAAACCAAGTAGTAAAGAACCCGGACTTAGGGAGTAGTAGGGCGAGCCAATCGTCGAGAGTACTAGTCTCAGTGTTGCCTCTGTGGCACCTGTCTCATTACCTATTGAGAGCCTTGTGTGTCTATAGTCTCACACACTCCCTGGCTCATTGCAGGTGTTCGGGGAAGGTCTGAGTGTGTGGATGCTGGTAGGTCATCCAAACTCATCAAAGCCAGAGGATTATGGCCCCTCTCAGACCCTGCCTCATGGAGTTCTGCCCACCAGCCTCTGCTCAGCACTTGTGTGAGGCAGCCCAGCTCTCCGCACTTTCTTATTCCTTCTTGCAGAAACTTTCCCCTGCTAAACGGAACACACACTTCCTGTCAGCTTTTATTTTCGTGATGGCTTGCTTACAAGCAGGCCATTCTGTTCTTGGAATTTCTTGTTAAAATATTTCATTTAATTAAGGTTTTACAACCAGCTCTGCTTTCTGTCTGTTAGAAGGTAGGGGCCAGTGTCAGTTGCTCTAGCCTCTGCTCTCCCGGAGGCCAAGTCATCGAGACTCTGGGAGATCCAAGCCCAGGCCCTCAGGCTGCATTCCAAGGCTTCCAACCTTCCACCTCAAAAGGACTGGGTGTGTCAGAGGCTGGATTCCCATCACAGGCCCCACTGGAGACTAGAGGGCCACCAGAGATGTTGCCTAAGTACCCTCTGTTGGGACTTTTTCTCTGCCTGTGTCTAAATCCCAACCTTTATCCAGAGAAAGTGTGCAGGTGTTTATAAGCAGCCCACAGCAACTGTGTTCTCTCCCACCTCTCAACCCACTCTTTCCTATACTGCTTCCTGACCCTATTGTTTTAGCTTTTCAGACACTGCACCCACCCACGCCCTGCCCTTAGAGCCTCTCTCAGCTCCATGGGCAGAATGCCACCTTCATTCTCTGTCTACCTTCCACATGTGAATACAATCCCTGCTGGGCGTCATTCCCCAACATTATCCTCTGAACACACCTAGGTCCAGGGAAGCTCTGCCATCACCTTCATGGGCCAGAGGGGTCTCTGAGCTGTTGAATGGGATAAACGTGACTGCCTTTTCCCTAAGCAGGAGTGGCCCCAGGCGAAGTGGTTTCGAATGGTAGTCTCTCCAAAGTGTGGGTGCTTTGGTCCTTCCTAGGAGAACAAAATACTCACAGGAGCAAGTATGGAGATAAAGTGTAGAGCAGAGACTGAAGGAAAGGCCACCCAGAGACTGCCCTACCTGGGGAATTCATCCCATATACAGTTACCAAACCCAGACACTATTGTGGATGCCAAGAAGTGCGTGCTGAAAGGAGCCTGATATGGCTGTCTCCTGAGAGGCCCTGCCAGAGCCTTATAAATACAGAGACAGATGCTCACAGCCAACCATTGGACTGAGCACGAGGTCCCCAATAGAGGAGTTAGAGAAAGGACTGAAGGAGTTGAAGGGGTTTGCAACCCCATAGGAAGAGCAACAATATCAACCAACCACACCCCCCAGAGCTCCCAGGGACTAAGCCATCAACAAAGGAGTACACATGGCTCCAGCTACGTATGTAGCAGAGAATGGCCTTGTCATGCATCAGTGGGAGAAGAGGTCCTTGGTCCTATGAAGGCTCCAGTGTAGGGGAATCAAGGATAGGGAAGTGGGAGTGGGTGGATGAGTGAGTAGGTGGAGGAACACCCTCATGGAAACAGGGGCAGGGAGGATGGCATGGGGGTTTCGGGAGAGGAGTAAACTGGAAAAGGGGATAACATTTGAAATGTAAATAAAGAAAATATCCAATAAAAAAAATTTTAAAAGTTGGGCTCTACAGAGATGGGGGCTGCTCTAGTCGCTCAGCCCAAAACTCCAAGGACCTCTTTGTACAACAAACCAGCCAGGCTCCCCCTCTCCGTGTCCCACAGCCCCATTGCAAAGCCCAGAGTTGGGATAGCCCAGGAAGAACAAAAGTCAGGCACCCCTATTCTCCTACCAGTAGCCGTCCCCTGGCCTGTCACAGGGTTACAATGGAGACAGATCTCTGCTTTTCTGAGCTCCTTCATCCAAGGCAGGTGGCTTCCTGACCCCACCCAATACCTGGCCTTAGGGAAGCCCTGGGTAATTCTGGGCTCCTTGTGACAGTTGCTAAGATGCCAGCTGCCAGCTGTCAGGAATGTGCAGTCAGGGGTGCAGCAAAACGTGCTGTTTTCCCACACTTGTATTCCAAAAGGTTACAGGCCGTGGGTGCCTAATAGGCAGAACATTAGATCACTTGTCTCATTTAGAACAATAATCCGTTTTGCTAGGGGTCAGCTTGACACAAAGAGTCTGTCCAGACCAGGTCCCTTGATGCGACTTAGCCCTCCCTTTAAACTAATGAAATTTTCAACTCGTGGGTACTTGAGTTAATAAAGTGTGCCACACATCTGCTCTGGCCACTGGCAGAAAAAAAAGCCCTGAGGTTCAATTTTGAGATCACTGACATAGTGTTTGAGTGGTCGCCCGCTGGCACCTGGCGGGACACCAAATTAAGGAAAACCCGCACAATGAATGTGTGTGAGAGAGAAAAAAAACCAACATGAGTGTATACACACAGAGGCCAAGGACCCCCTCGGGGAGGGTGAGAGAGGGGAGGCCTTGGAATTATAGGAGGGAGGATTGATGGGGTGCTACTGCTGGGATTTCACGCCAGTGGCCTACAGGTAATGAATTATTTTAAAAGGAAATTGGCACCAACATGATCTTAGGTCGAAAAGTAAAAGGGGCGTGTTTTCTGTCCCATCCATGCTGAATTAACTGAGTATGCTAATGTGAGTGCCTGTGAACCAAACAGAAAGCTGGGGGGTGGGGGCAGAGAGGTGAGTTTCAAGCCTCATGGACCCACCCAGAGATTTCAGCTCTTCTCCCGCCTCCATTGCTACTGCTCACCTCCCCACTGAGGGCATTGTGTTGGCCTCAGGCTTGCTCAGGAAACAGGAGGAGCCCATTGCCTGCTGGGATATGAACTAGTCACCAGTTAAGAAACTTAATCCCACCAGCAGTGGAGGAGTGTTCCTCTTTCTCTACATCCTCACCAGCATCTGCTGTCACCTGAATTTTTGACTTAGTCATTCTGACTGCTGCGAGGTGGAGTCTCAGGGTTGTTTTGATTTGCATTTCCCTGATGACTAAGGATGTTGAACATTTTTTTAGGTGCTTCTCAACCATTCAGTATTCCTCAGTTGAGAATTCTTTGTTTAGCTCTGTGGACAGAGTATTACCGGAGGATCCAACAATACCACGCCTAGGCATATACCCAGAAAATGCTCCAACATGTAATAAGAACACGTGCTCCACTATGTTCATAGCAGCCTTATTTATAATAGCCAGAAGCTAGAAAGAATCCAGATGTCCCTCAACAGAGGAATGGATACAGAAAATGTGATACATTTACATAATGGAGTACTGCACAGCTATTAAAAACAATAAATTTATGAAATTCTTAGACAAATGGATGGATCGGGAGGTTATCATCCTGAGTGAGGTAACCCAATCACAATAGAACACACATGACTTGCACTCACTGATAAGTGAATATTAGCCCAGAAGCTCAGAATACCCAAGATACAATTCGAAAAAAAACATGAAACTCAAGCCGAAGGAAGACCAAAGTGTGGATACTTTGATCCTTCTTAGAAGGGGGAATAAAATACCCATGGAAGGAGTTACAGAGACAAAGTATGAAGCAGGGACTGAAGCATCGACCATCCAGAGACTGCACCACCTGGGAATCCATCCCATAAGCAACCACCAAAACCAGACACTATTGTGGATGCTAACAAGAGCTTGCTGACAAGAGCCTGATAAAGCTGTCTTCTGAGAGGCTCTGCCAGTGCCTGACAGAAGTGGATACTCACAGCCATCCAGTGGATGGAGCACAGGGTCCCCAATGAAGGAGCAAGAGAAAGTACCCAAGGAGCTGAAGGGGTTTGCAGCCCCATAGGAAGAATAACAACATGAACTAACCAGTACCTCCAGAGCTCCCTGGGACTAAACCACCAACCAAAGAAAATACATAGTGGGATCGTGTCTCTAGCTGCATATGTAGCAGAGGATGGCCTAGTTGGTCATCAATGGAAGGAAAGGCCCTAGGTCCTGTGAAGGTTATATGCCCCAGTATAGGGGAATGCCAGGGCCAGGAAGTGGGAGTAGGTGGATTGGTGAGCAGGGACGGGGGAGGAGGTAGAGAGCTTTCAGAGGGAAAACTAGGGAAGAAGATAACATTTGAAATAAAGAAAATATCTAATAAAAAATAGAAATCAGCCGGGCGGTGGTGGCGCACACCTTTAATCCCAGCACTTGGGAGGCAGAGGCAGGTGGATTTCTGAGTTCGAGGTCAGCCTGGTCTACAAAGTGAGTTCCAGGACAGCCAGGGCTACACAGAGAAACCCTGTCTTGAAAAAAACCAAAAAAAAAAAAAAAAGTCAAAAATAAATAAATAAACTGAGGTGAAAAAGAAAGAAAAAGAAGAGAAGAGAAGAGAAGAGAAGAGAAGAGAAGAGAAGAGAAGAGAAGAGAAGAGACGAGACGAGACGAGACGAGACGAGACGAGACGAGACGAGACGAGACGAGAAGAGAAGAGAAGAGAAGAGAAGAGAAGAGAAGAGAAGAGAAGAGAAGAGAAGAGAAGAGAAAAGAAAGGAAAAAGAACTCTGTAAAGCCTGATGTGCTTCCTCTCCTGACACTGGAAGACACCGAGAATTGAGGAAAGAGAGTGGATCTGAACATACTGTGGTCTTCCCAAGAGAATGACATGGAGTCCTCCTCACACCCAAGGCCTGTCTCCCAGGAATGCTGTGCTGTTGGGTCAGTTTACTTTAAGACCAGGCCAAGGATGTCCCCTCTCTGGAAGCTAAAACGGGCTTCCGGCTGTGCCTTCCTCTTGGCTCATCCAAGTCCCTCCCTCAGGTATACATTATGAGAGTATTTACGCACAGGGCTGCAGGGGGGATACCAGAGAAAAGAGCAGATGCTCATACCTCCCCATAAAATAGCCCCCAGGGGTCTTTCAATGTGATTTTAGCCATCAAGTATAGAGGTGTGAAGGGCTAGAAAAAGGCCACACCACCTCCAAAGAGCTTGGCTGGCCCTTCTCCTGAGGTGGGCTCAGCTTGGCTAGAAGGGTAGCCAAGTAGGGTGGAAGACACGTGGCTACTTGTCTTTAGTTCTTCTGTTACCACAGTTTACCTCAAGCATCCCTACTCCAGAGCTGATGGAGACTGAGAGGGGAGAATACAGCAGGACAGGTAGACCAGGCAAACTGTTCATGTCAATATGAGGAGACTCATTGACCAATGCTCCAGTCACTGTATAGCCACCAGTGCTGCTGACACATAAGGATGGGAGCTCACAAATATGGCTGACAAGGCTTTGCCATGGCTTTCCACCACTTGCCATCTGCCAGTGGCATGTCACCTCATCACTCCTACAAAGCTCCCTGAATTATTGTCCTCTGGCAAGCCTTTTTTCACTTACCTCCCCTACCAGGAGTCTTTCCTCAGCTGTCAGCCCTCTTTCACTCTGCTGGCCTGGCCTGGGAAACTCCCATAGCCAGGCCTTGGTTTCACAAGCTTTTGACCCCTCTGCAGCTTGATGGGAGCCCAGGACTCTAGTGGAGCTAAGCAAAGCCTTAGCAATCAAATTAGACAAAGCTGGTCCCAGGCACAGAGCCTCCGTGATTCCAGAAGCCCATCCTCTAGAGTCCCTCAGAAGTGCTCTCTTTATGGAAGCCCTTTGTCCTGGAGAATTCTAGAAGTAAAATGGCAGAGGCAGGGCAAAGTAGAGTCAGTCCCCACAAGGCTCCCCATGATTAATGATGCTCCCAAAATTCCCCTGAGGTTCTCTAAGCAACTGTGCATGGCTGCCTTGGAATGTGGCATCAGCTGCCCTTTGGGAGCCCCGGCCCCTCCTCAAAGCTCTGGAGCCCCCGTCTGCCTCCATCAGGGCGGTTTCTCTCACTTTCCCAGTGTTCTGCCTAAATATCACCAAAGGGAAAGAGGAGGCATTGCACTCTATTCCATCATCCAGTTCAGACTCAGAAAGAATATGCCCCAAACCTGGCCTCTAATTCCTCTCCTCCCTGTGAGGAACATGGCCTGGCAATGCGTGAATATTTGGTACCCCCATCTCTTCATAGATAAAACTAGGAATGTCATTGTACTCACTTGGCTCCTAGTCTTCTTGTGACGATTGTAAAAGTTAACGTGTGCCATTTGCTCAGGTATCCGACAGTGCAAACACCCTGGAAGTATTGATATTATGTCTGGCTCCTTTTCCAAAAACCTATACTGCAGAGTAGCAATCAAATACCTCACAAGCAACCAGTCTCTAGCTCTTCTACCATCCCTAAAAGCAGCAACAGGCTTCTACAGTATTTGGTACCCAGATTCTGGCAGGCCTTGTCACAATGGAATTTCTGCCTATGCCACTAAAAGACAACACCAACACAGGCCTTACAATGGAAAGAGAAGGCTCTTGTGTAATAGAGTTAGCTCACCTGGAGCACCTGGGAACCCTACCAAGCCAGCCATCAAACAGGGAAGATAGAGATATGGCCTCTCACATCTCTCTCTAAAATCAATAGGAACCTGTAGGCCATGGAGAGTCTCTGTTACTACAGCCAGTGCATGTAAAAGGAGACCAAGTTACCCATGGTGATTAGAGTTCAAGTTTATTGTGACGAATGTAACTTTTATCTAGTGCAAGCATTTCACACGGACCCAACTTCATCTGTGAGGCCTGACACTCCACAGACTCATCAAAGCCAGTTGCAAGCTCCTTATGGCTCAGCCAACATCCTTGGGTCACAGACCCAAAAAGCCTGAGGTCAGTTCCCTGCCACCTCTCCAGGCCACAGTAGTCCCTTCCCTGAAATGACAGATTTGACCCAATGACCTATAAAGGTTTTCAGGTTCCAGCCAACTACAGAGGGTTCCAACATACCAGTGTCATCATAAGAACAGTAGCAGGACTCATGTATAGATCATCTGGTATGTCCAGTGTTTATGACACAACAATAAATCAATAGGGACACACTGTGATCTGTATTGTGCAGATGGGAAAACTGAGGCTTGGGGTGTTAAATACCTTTGCTTTGGTGACTTGTTTACAGCAAACTGGGCTTAAAGGCTTGATCTGCATTATCTCCACAGCTATGCATGGAAACCATGCTGTGTCGTTTTCACAGTGACCACGGATGGCATCAGAAACATTAACCACTTCAGTGCTGAACACAGGGCATGCGTGTCATCTTGCTTCATCTTTCACCACCCTACAAACATGTATGTATAGTCACTCCAACCAGACCTACCTTAGCCAGAACAAACTTTCCAAATTCCTTGCCCAAGTTTAGCTGTGGTAACTTCAGAATCACTGTTTAGTACAAAGAAGGTCTCCTGCTATCAAAATATTGAAATATTTTAACTGCTGCCCTGTATTCCCTAAGCTGACCACTTCCATGGACCTTATAAGCTACCTATGTCTCTGGGGGACGCTGGGTTACTTACAGTGTCTGCTCTGATTGGTAAGTGTTCCTGGGAGGCTAACTGTTAAATATCCTAAGCTCACTGTTAAATATCCTTGACATGATAACCAAAGCATGGAGGTGTGCATGTCACATTGGCACCTGCCCTGTGTGAGTAGGACACAAAACTGTGCGCATGCTTATGTTTAAATACAACTTACACACACACACACACACACACACACACACACCATCACCCCACTAGTACCCAACTCTAGCTCACTCTCTCCCTTGGTGCTTCCTCCTAGTAGTTAAAAACAGCAAATATTAGTTAGTTTCTTGTGACCAAATGTAAGAAGCAACTTTGGAAGAAAGATTTGTTTCTAAAAGCTCTTAGGGTGAGGGAGTACAGCCCATCATATCACAGAAAGCATGGTGGCAGGAGCGTGAGATACTGGTCAGAATACGTCCTTAGTCAGGAAGCAGGGAGAAACAAACGCTGGTGTTCCCTGGTTTTCTCTGTTGCCTTTACTATAAAGCCCCAAACTGGCCTGTGTGATTGTGTCACCTACATCCTTCCTTCTCAGTTAGAACTTCCAGGATAGACTTACCAATATACTCAAAGGTATACTGTGATGGTTTGTATATTCTTGGACCAGGGAATGGCACCATTTGAAGGTGTGGCCTTGTTGGAATAGGTGTGACCTGGTTGGAGTAGGTGTGTCACTGTGGGTGTGGGCTTAATACTCTCACCCTAGGTGCCTGGAAGTCAGTCTTCCACTAGCAACCTTTGGATGAAGATGTAGAACTCTCAGCTCGGCCTATACCATGCCTGCCTGGATACTGTCATGCTCCCACCTTGATGATAATGGACTGAATCTCTAAACCTCTAAGCCAGCCCCAATTAAATGTTGTTTTTATAAGACTTGCCTTGGTCATGGTGTCTGTTCACAGCAGTAAAATCCTAACTAAGACATATGCCTTATTGAACCCCAAGGTGCTTTTTAATTAATTAATTGATCTTTTTTTCTTGTTCTTCTTTGAGACTGGGTCTCACTATATAGCCTTTCTGGTCTATGGCCTGGTATGAGGCTGGCCTCAGAATTGTGGCACTCTTCCCCTTTTGCCTCCTGAGTACTGGGACTCCAGCCATGTGCCAGCATACTCAGTTTCCTAGGTGTTTATTGATCCAATCAAGTTAATAATCAAAATTAAGTGAAAGTTGAAATTAACCATTACATACCCCCATGAAGCTCACTGTAAGCCTCTACTCCTGAAATTCTTACTGCTCTCCAACACCCTCTTGCCCAGTCTCTGGAAAGCAAGGCTGTAATACATGATCCCTACAAGTGGACGTAATGGAGCAACCATAGCCAAATGACTGATCCTTGAGAAGGAGAGCCAATAGAAAACCCTGTTATCTGACCTACGGTGCCCTGCACAGAACTCACACACTGAACCCTAAACTGGTAACCACACCTCAACTAGAAGAGACAAAAAGCACTCAGAGGACTCTGGACTGGAGACCAAACCTCTGCCAGGCCAAGAACTGCACTGGGCAAGCCAGACTCTAACAACCAAATCCCCACTGCTGAGGTGCACAGCTATAGGACGGGAGGAGAGGGGACCTGCATGAAATCTGACATGTTGCCCCAGCATCTTCACTAAGTGAAATGGTTTACAAAGGCTGCTGTGCATCCTAGAGATGAGCCAAGAGTGCCTGGGTGGGCTGCTCTTCTGTACATCCCCTGAGCCTTCCCTGTGAGTACAAGGAACCTATTTGCATGAGTAGAGGGTACCAAGATGAGCCTTGGCATTGTCCTTTGGCTAGGGTAGCAACCTTGTCGTTTAGCATGTCATAAAACTCTGCTTGGTTTAGTCTGTTCCTCCAGGGAGACAATTCTCCAGCTCCCCACCCCCAACCCCCGAGAGACTTTCCTACTCTTTGGACTGTTCTTCCTGAAATAGAAAGAGGCAGCCCTGTGTGCCTTTCTCCATCAGCAGACTCCCATTTGTGCTCAGGGTTGATTTGCACAGTTCCTTGAATTCTTTGCATAGGAAGGATTCTGTGTCAGGGGTAGCTTGCTAGAGTCAGACATTCTGAAAACATCCTACCAGGGACCATGCAGGAGAGTGAATCCTTCACCAAGAGGAGGTCACATGGTTTCTAATCCTAGAATCATGAAAGGCACTACAATTCTTCCTATGAACTCTAAGCTATGGTTTTGCCTCTGAGATCACATGTCTCTGGAAAGTTCTCTGACAAATAATTCAAACAGGAAGAGATTCATGTGGTCCTAGTATCCAAATACCTGGTTGCAGAAGTCACAGAGGCTAAGAGCCAGGATATTACTGTAGGATATGGGGACATAACCCTATGGCCAAAGCTACTTCAGGAACAACCAAAAGCTGTGACTACAATTGTCTCTTCTAGTTGAGGTATATAGATGTTATCCTGACTTTGGTGTGAGTCTATCAATAATGAGGCTCTCAAAATCTGGCGTCCATGCAATGGTTCTCCAAATGTATGAAACGTCTGTCATCATCATTCTGTCCCGAGACTAACAGGCCTAATAGAAGTAGCCAATGCTACTTGACACATGCAAGTTTCAATTCTCATGACCTCTGACCTCTGGCCTTTGGCTCACTGAGGCCTTGAGGGTGATTCCTCCTATATACAGCAGACCCTGAAAAGCTTAATCACTGGGGATAAAGCCAGGTCCTTCCCACTTTGCCTTACACATTCAAGTCGTATTACTAGGGCCTGCCTCATCTTATACCTAATAAACTGCCATCACAGATAAAAACCTCTCCTCACCCAGACCATCAGAAATTCCAATGCTAGACAAGGATGTGATTTAGTCTGCTGCATTCAGACACCCTTGTTCAGCAGGTTGAGAGCTTGATGTGTCTATGTCAGGAGATGCTGAGATACCCCAGGTTTTCCTGTTACCTTCTTGGAGACAAGTTATGCATCAGAGCCCTGGGACTCCTACAGAGTGGATGGCTTGAGTCACTGAAATATATTAGGGGCTGAAAGATGGCACAGGGATTAAGAGTATTTGTTGTTCTTCAAGAGGATTCAAGTTCAGATATCAGAACCAACATCAGATGGCTCACAACCAGCTATAGGAAATCTAGTATTTTCTGCCAACCTCCATGCTCTCCTGGGCTCTACAGACACCTGCATACACACATACACACAAATAAATAAAAATTAGATGTTCATATGTGAATATATACATATATAGAGATAAACACATATACTTGTCTTTGTGTATATAGAGAGAAAGATGTAAGGAGAGAAACAAAATGGAGAATTCGGTCCCAACCACCTCCCCCTAGATTCCTGTAGTTACTGGCAGTCCTTGAGGTTCCTTAATGTAATCATCACCCAGTGGCCTGTCTTTGTCTTCTCAAAGTATTTTCCCAAGAGGACCAAGGGAGACAGTCTCATTGATTTGCCACTTCCCAGTCTCACCCTTCTTCTGACTGTGAGGATATTCTCCAAGTGCTCACATTCACAGGCACTAGGGGAAACAAGTTCACTGTGTGATTATGATGGGATGCAGTTCAACCCTGCTCTGTAAAGACAGATCTCTGCACACCTCTTCTGCACCCCAAGCCCTCCCTAATAAATGGTCCAGTGGGACTCAAAATGAGGAGGCAAAACCAACCAGCACCTCCTGAGTCCTCTCGACAGCAATCTTTGCCCCAAGAGAGAACTTCGAATGAGAATGAAGATGCAAGAGTGTGCCTCACAGGTAGCCCAAAACCAGCTCCTAATCCAACAATTCCATACTCAGAATTTTCTAATCATCTAACTAAGCATGAAATTATGAGGGTAAATCATGTTCAGATGTGATTCAATGTACAAAAAATTATACATATATACATCTTGCACTCATTAAAAACTGATTTCTAGATAGAGGCTGTGTGGCTTATAATCTCAGTTGAAATATTTTATGTGGGCTCTTATTTACAAGATAGAGAACACAGGAGTTTCTCTCCTCTGGTTACTTCCTTTCAGCAGAGGCTTCTGGCCCAGGCTAAGGTCAGTCTCTGACTATATCAAAGGGGAGCTGGGGAAGGAACTTTGTCCTTTGCCAGATTCTACCCCCCAATCCCATTTTTGCTTGTGATGTTCCCACAGTCCTGTGCTCTGAGCTAATGTCAAGAATAAACCATACAAGAAAGGTTCAGAACTGCCGATGAAAAGGCAGCTTCCAGTAAAGAATGGCAGAGGTAAATCTCTGTGAGTTTGAGGCCACCCTGGTCTATATAGCAAGGTCCAGGCTAGTCAGAACTAAATAGAAAGACTCTGTTAAAAAACAAACAAACAAAAACCAGCTTTCTAGTTTACACTCTGCAACAAAGTATCAATGTAACCTTCACCAAGTCACCTCCCTATCCAATCTACTCATTACTCACTTGACCATTCACTCTACAAACACTTCTAAATCACTCACTGAATTTTAGCTAAATAGGCCTATGTGTCTCTGTCCATAGCAGACATCACTAGTTGATCACTGCACACTTTGCTCCAGACCCTTCACTTAGCTTGCTGGGCACCCACTGAAAATCTCTGCCTCCGGGAGTCAAATCTCAGAAAGGTTTGGCATCCTTCATGTCAGGGGGGGGTGGGGGGGGGCTCTGTGGAAAATGCTTACTGTGAAAGCTCAAGTCTCTAAGCTCAGATACCCAGCACCTATGTGAAAACCAGACATAACGGCGTGAACCTATAACTGGGTACTGGGAGGTAGACAGAGATGGCAAATCCTGGGGGGTTTGCTAGCTATCAGTATAGCTGAAAGGGAAATCTCCAGGCTCAGTAAAAACTCCCATCTTGAAAAATCTAATGTGGATGGTAGAAGAAAAACATATCCAGTGTGTATCTCTGCCCTGTATATGCACATGCATAGGTGTGTATACCTGAGATACAGACAGACAGACAGACAGACAGACAGCAGAGACAGACAGGCAGGCAGGCAGGCAGGCAGGCAGGGAGGCAGGGACAGAGAAACAGAGACAGACAGGCAGACTGACTGACAGAGACAGAGATGGTGGAGATAATAGAGAGAGACAGACAAAGACAAGAGAGAATGGCATCTTCAGCCTGAACAGACAGGAGTCAGCAGAGAGGAGAGATCCAGACACCATTGCCACAGCAGGTAGCATGAGATCCACCAGTGTTTAGAGGCTCAAGAGTCAAGATTCCAGCATGGGAAAAACTTGCTTTGCTGTTTGGCCCTGATACAGAAATTCCCCCCTTTTAAAGAGGGCTCTACCATCTGCATGTGAGTGAAAAAAGGAGCAGAATTCACATGAATTGCCCAGAGCCAGTTTAAAGCTTTAGTTCTGGCCAGACTTAGCACCAGCATCAAACTCCTATTCACACAGGGACCTGTTTGGCCACGTTTCTTGGCTGCCCAGCCCCTGCAGCTCTCAGAGATGCTCCACATTCCATTAGTTAATTGGTTTGTTCCTCCTGCAAGGGAGTGTGCATAGCTCTGATCACAGGGCAGTTGCTTATTCTTCATCCTTTTTCAAATGGTATCAATTCTGGGGTTGACCTGCTGACTGAGATGCTCAGTTCCTGCATGTTTCCTGGGGCCATTGGGAGGGTCGGTGGATGCGCCTATCAAAAAGGAAAAAATGTCTGCAACTTGGGTTGTAACCAAGCCACAACTCAATTTCCTCCTCTGGCAAAACTTCCTGAGACAAAAAATAAATAAATAAATGAAATTGCAAACTATGGGCTGTGGTAGGCTTGCCTCTGATAACTAGACCACACTTGGTAGCTGAACAAACAAGGGTTGGCTGGAAATCCCATGCTCTTTGGCTGACATCTCTAATACATGACAGAGCCGTCCCCGATGCCATTTAAAGCAGGCAGTTGGCAGCTTCCCTGCCTCTGTGTGCTGCTAACTGCCAACCTTGAACACGAGACTCCACGGGTCTGACACTAGAGCCACGCTTGTTGAACAAGTATTTGACCACAGTCAACAGAAGTATTTTGCACACATTTTTTTTCTCATTTATTCTCTGAAGTTAATTTTATAATTATCTCCATTTTACAGCTGGAGAAACTAAAGCTCTGTGAGGTTAAGCAAGTTACAGAGACACACACCTAGCAAATCACAAGTGGGGATGTCAGCCTCGGTCTCACTATATCTGTGGGCTTAGTAGCCCAGGTTGTGCCTGTGGATTCCCTACCCACCATTCTACACTCTACCTCATCCCCAGAAAACTCTTAGCTTAAGCTCACCACCATGCCAGAAAGTGTTTACCTGGGCCATGACAATTCTAGGGTTGTCCACAAGCCAGAGCCAGTTTTTGTTCTTCTCCCATGAAGTTCTGGGGCTGTTTTCCACAAACAGGGCCCCTGCCTGTCCAAAAAAATAAAGATCTTGAGTGTCTGCTCTGCCTTAACTCATTTATTATAGCTCTGGAAGAAAGATAGGAATGTTCTGATCAATACAGAAAAGGCCCAGGGCGGTACGTGCCTAATTTCTACACACAAATCCTGGCCTCAGTTTCCTCGGTTGTAACATGTTTTCAGTTCAACCCTCCCAGCCCCCGAGACACCCATGGCACACACCAGAAAGAAGAAGCAGTTATTACATACCCTGCAGGTAGCCAGAAAGTACAGTGCAAAATGATCATCCCCAAATCACCACTCCTCCATCCATCTCTCTCCCCTTCTACTAATCCAGCCACTCAGCAGCCTATCTGCCCACTCTTTCCATCCTCTAGTCCCACCCACATCCATCCATCTTAAGCTCACTGGGATTTCAAACTCAGAGACAAATAGCGAGGAATCTCCACACTGTTCTCAAGGTATTCATAAGCTGAAGCCCTATCTGGAGCCAGTATGCTCATGATCTCCCAAGAGATCAAGCCAGAAGCCAACAAGGAAGAAATCACTATGGCCTTTTCACCATGTCTTCACGCTCCCATTGACCATCCCTAAAGTGGAGGAGGGGTTTCAGGCAGAAGGAAGGACAGGTATGGGGCAGAGCCCGCTGTGTCTGTTAGCACTTGGTAAAAGGGTGACTACCATCTTGTCAAGATGTAAACCAAATCCAGAGAAGGGCCTTTTGCAAACCAGCCTGTGATTCCATCACTGGGTCTGTGTGGGTGGGAAAGGGGATGAATAACATGTAGAAAACATACACATTCTCATCCAGGCTCCGGCCTTTGGGAGCAGAGTTCACAGAGCCATGATTCCACTCATGCATGCAGTCTCTCTCTCTCTCTCTCCCTCTCCCTCTCTCTCTCCCTCTCCCTCTCCCTCTCCCTCTCCCTCTCCCTCTCCCTCTCCCTCTCCCTCTCTCTCTCTCTCTCTCTCTCTCTCTCTCTCTCTCTCTCTCTCTCTCTCTCTCTCTCTCTCTCTCTCCCTCTCTCTCCCCCTCTCTCTCTGTCTCTCTTTCTCTCTCTATCTCTCTCTATCTCTCTCTCTGTATCTGTCTGTATGTCTGTCTGTCTATCTGTCTCTCTCTGTCTCTGTGTCTGCCTGTCTGTCTGTCTCTGTGTGTATATCTGTCTGTCTGTCTGTCTGTCTGTCTGTCTCTCTCTCTCTCTCTCTCTCTCTCTCTCTCTCTCTCTCTCTCTCACACACACACACACACACACACACACACACACACACTCCTGAAAGTAGCCAACTTTCTATAGGAAAGGACTAAGAAGCCATCTCCCCAGATACTTGACTTTTTTTAAAAGATGTATTATTTATTTATTTTATGTATATGAGTATATTGTTTCTGTCATCATCTTCAGACACACCAGAAGAAGGCATCAGATTCCATTACAGATGGTTGTGAACCACCATATGGTTCCTGGGAATTGAACTCAGGACCTCTGGAAGAATAGTCAGTGCTCTGTGCTCTTAACCAGTGAATCATCTCTCCAACTCTAACACTTGACTTTTTGATGAGCAAAAACTTTCCTTGATACTAACATGTCCATTGCACAAGTCAGAGTTCCTGGTCATATTAGGTAGAGCCCTCAAATGGAAGGCAATTACACACATGTCTTCTATACGTACCACTAGATAGTTGATAGAAAGGCATTTCACAAAATAAATGAAGATTCTTCTACAACTTGTTGGTCTGTCATATGTATGGGTAAGTTGCCTCCAGTTTTCAGAACTGGTTTTCCAGTTCAGTTGTTCCCGGGCCTTAGCTGTGTTCCCGACCCATTTAGCTCTCCTTTCACCTTCTGGTCTTTTCATAGATTCCATCCCTCAGTTATTGCAGTTTGCAGACTTACCTTCAAATCAAGCTTGTCAATCTTACTACCATGGACATTTAAGGCTGTATCCTGTTTTGCTGTCCTGTGCATTCTTGCATTTAGCAGCACCCTGACCTCAACTCACTTGATGCCAAAGCACCTGTTTTTCATGGAAATAACCACCCAAGCTGTTGTAGAGTCAGAGGAATGAGCTTCTCACACCCTGGGAAGAACCATCTTCAAGGGGGTGAAAGTTTCCTTCCAAAAGAACAGAAAAAGTCACCTTTTAACTGGGTACATTATAAGCAACAGAAATTTGCTTGTGGCTTTTCGTAGGCTCCAATCCCAAGATCTCCTCATTCAGTGCCTGGTGAGAACCCACCCGCATGCATCACACCTGTGCTTGTCCTCACACGGGAGGAGGGGTCTACAAGCTCCACCCCAGCCCTCTTTTTTAAGTGTGCCAATCGCATTTATGAGAGATCTCTTATAACCTAATCATTTCCAATACTCCATCTCATAATCCCATCATCTTAGGAGGGGTTATGTATCAAATATGGATTTGGGGAGGACGCAAGATGACATTCTGCTGCCACTTACTTATTTAGGTCCCAAGCCTGAGAAGTCACACGCTGGGCTTCGACAACACCGTCTTCAGGAAGTATAACTCTTTCTTCTTGGCCCTCTCTTCGCAGCCTAACATTTAAGAAGGCTGAAATTCCAAAACTATTCAGCCATGATAGATTTTTTTTTCCTACACTTCTGGCCAGGAGCTTCTGTATTCAAGGGGTGAAGTACCAGTCAGTGGTCCTCTGTTAGAAAACAAACCTGTGGCTTCCTGACCTGCACCCCTTCCCAGACTGACAGAGCTCGTTACCCCAGAGAGTCACTAGGCCAACTAGGCTACCTCTGTCCTGCAGGATGGAGAGAAGAGAGGCAAGGGTAACATGCAGTGCAGTGTTGTCAGTGTATCCTCCATGTTAGATCTCCCAGGAGAGGCCAAGTTCCAGGTGGAAGGTGAACACAGAGTCCGTGGAGTGTTCATCTTGGCGTCATGTCAACACTTCTTGCAAAGATGGGAATGATGGTATGGATGGTGTCAGCAGTGCCAGGGACAATGAACAAGCTGGCAAGAAGCAAGCATCCAGTTCCAGAGGACTGACCTCCTGCCAAGCACACGAAGAGACAGTAGCTAAGTCCTGCAGAGGAGCTTTTGGTTTGCTGGTCCTGCTGCTCTCGCCTAATTCCCAGGCACTTCCTGAGTGAAATCAGGCTTGAAATGAAGAGTTCTCATCCAGAGCAGCCCCTCAGGAGGAAATGTGAACTCTGAAATGCACTGTTGCAGGAAATGTTAAAGCTCCTTTTAACATTCTAGTTAAAAGTGGAAAATAAGAGTGGTGGCTGCTCTTGGTTTTTTGTTTTTTTTGTTTTTTTGTTTTTTTTTTCTGGGACTGCTGACATTCATGTGAGGTCAGCTGGCACAAATGGCTTTCAAAGTGGCACTCTGAGGAGGCTGGCTAGGATTTGCCACCCTCAGTTCTCTGTGGGTCTGTACTTCCTTTGAAAGGTTAGTTCTGAGTTGGGGTAGTCCATATCATAGAGCCCAATATCTGTCCCCTTGCCTTCCCAAGCATGTGACAACAAGCTACAAGAGTCCCTAAGCTAGACCATGACAGTGTCCTGACACAGGAACATTTGTACCATGTGCCATTCTAATTTCCACATATCCATCACTGTTGGATAAATATTCCGCTGAGGCACAGGAATTACGCAAGGATGGAAAGCACACACTGAGTCCTACAGCGAGAACTGCTTGTGCATCCTAGAAGTTATAAACTTGGTATTTGGCCTTCCATGGTGGCATTTCCTACCTGACTGGTTGATTCAAGGGATGAGTGGTTTGAGAATGAGAGGACATGATGTAAAGTGTGGGGGGGAGTTTCCGGGGCAGCCTCCCAACAGGGTCAATTATATGTAACTGCATGCAGAGCTGGGCACTAATCTGAAAGCATTCAACAAGTTCTTCATTTGGTCTGAAACAGTGGTCCTGGAACTAGGGTTTCCTAGGGTCCCCAAGTCTTTATCATGTCCCAGGGCTATTCCAAGGAGCTCTATGATGCTTTCTTTACACTGCGCAATGTCTATAACAATAACACATCTTATATCATGTGAACTTTAAATACTTTCTAATGCACATAAACACCAACATGATTAAAGATACAAATTTACCTCAAGATTTTCTCAAATTTCTCAAGATTTCCCAGTAACATTTAGTTATTAAGTAATTTTTTTTCAAACACTCATTTGAAAGGTCCTTAAACTATTCTACAGAGCTTAGGAAAATTTTTGACATTAAAAATGAATCCTTATAATCTCTCAAACACTGGCATTCTTCTCAGATTTCACTTCCCTGAATGATTTTAGGGACTTCAAAAGGTTGGAGGCAAACCCTTAGAACTAACAAAAGCACAGGGGGCACCTGTGGTCAATTGCAAAATTTGCCACAATTCTTTGCAGCTTCTACCATTAAGAGGTGGACTCCATTTCTTGACCTTGTGGTTTGGTTTAAAGAATGGAATGCAGAGACCAAACTGTTATATGAGCTCCACTGTCGAGCCTCAGGCATCTTTGCATGCTTCCACACGCTCTCTTGGGATTGTGCTGCCACCAGCATGGACCAAAATCTAGACTTGCCAGATGGAAGATGACAGGGTACATGGGTCAGAGATGAGACACCTCAGTGAGCCCTCTTCAGCCAACCAGATTTCAGGAAACCCAGTAGCTGATCACAGACATATGAGGCAAGCTAACTAAAAGTAGTCAGGCTTGGCAAGCACAGGTGATTCCCCTCCCCAAATACTCACCTATAGAATCATAAATTCCACAGATAACTGGTTCTTCTCTTCTTCCCTTTTTTAAGGTGTCTTTATCATTGATAAGTGAGAATCTTTAGTCCATCTTATCCTGTTTTGCTTCCAAACTCTTCAATGTATATACAGACATGTAATGTAAGCAAGGTTATTATTAATCATAAAATCCTTATAAAAAATCCAATACCGCAATATACCATAACATCTCTGAAACGCCCACAAGAGCAGTTCCTGGAACATTGTATTCTTGAGCTTAGCCATGACCTTATAAGGCAGAGCCTCCACACTTGCCAAGGGGAGGACACCTGAGATTTGAAAACAAAGCTACGCAACTCACATACTAGATGTCTCCTCACTGTTCACCGTCTAAAACTCTCAAAGCTGCAAATGAGTTTGTCACTCTGGAGCCACTGTTTTCACACAATGACCTTCAACCCTCTCTCTCCCATGTATATCTTTTGGCCTGCCTGGTTTTATTATCCTAGTTCCTTTCCCTTCCAGCTATACAGCCCTAAACTGAGCTGGTACCCATACCATTCCACTGGGCACACCTCAGATCTTTCCAAAGAAGTCACAGCCCCTAATGCAACTGTGAATAAAATATCTAGGGTCACCTGAGCATGAGGAGAGGGTGTCTCGGGTTCCTGGAAAGAGACAGGGTCAATGCACATTTAAATCCTCCCACCAAGCTGGTAAGAAGTGTCTCTGGGAGGAGAGTTGTGTGCCCACTTCATTCATGGGGCCCAGATGATCCCTGTTAGGCTGTGAGGGGCTGGATAAAAGCTAAAAAGCAGCCCTCCTAGGGAGAACATAGCTTCTGTCTACAGTTCTCAGCCTCTGACCTGTCTTATTCTAGCACTGTCTTTTCTGTTTCAAAGACCACTTTGGCCTCATGATGTCACTATGCATCCTAGAAATCTTTGCCTGTAAAAGCCATAATATTTAGGAAGATAAAGTCTGCTAAAGGGACTGTAGATGAAGTTTACTGTGGAACCAGCTTTACATATCATGCTTCCAGATCACTTCATTCTACCTGTTCCTCCCCAGAAAAATCCAAACCTCTGCCTGATATAGAACATTGAGTATAAAAGAAAACAATACTCGAGGCCGCCGAAGTGAGCAGGGCTCAGAGCAAGCAAGTGGTACCTGGAGCAAATGGGGAGTCAGGGAAAAAAAAATCTTAGTTTTTTCTTTCAAAGGAAAACTGGTGTGCTGGCTTTGATTGCCATCCTCAGGATACTGAGCCCTGGTCATACGAAGAAGCTTTTCATACCCAACCCATTAACTTCCCGTGACAACCAAATACTTAGGGTAATATTTTAACTATTCTCACAGTAACATAAGCAGTTCATTGCCAGGAAGGAATGAGCATTTGTAGTCAAAGGGAAGAGTCCCCTGTGACATTAGTAACTGTTGTTATCTGAATCAGCTCAGCATCACATGGAATGATTGCTAAGTGTATCTGGGGTTTCAATGCTGTCCTGTACTGCTCTCTGCAGTTTGAAATATAGACTTTCTTCCCCATTTCTTCCTATAGGCGGTCTATGATTGCTCATAAAGACATGGCAAATTGGCCACCTCTGACTCCAGAGCTCAGAGCCTGGCTTTATTTAAGCTATACTCAGCGAGAGATTTTTTTTTCCTAGAACAAACAGTTCTGGATTTAGACCAATATGGATACTGTGGTCATAGGGAAGAAAGCTGCCATCATTGACGCCTTCACAAATACATCCTGATCATTGCATGCCCAGCAATACTAACTCATGTACATTCATTGCAACAACATACATAGGACAGATGTCAGCAGCACAGCCTTCTCACAAATTAGGAAGATGAAACACAAGAAATGTTCACTTGCTGACTTGGGGCATCACCTGCTGCGGGCAGGGGACTGGGATCCAGCTCCAAGTCTTTTAGCATCCACCGTTTACCACTGGGTAAGGCTGCCTCTCAGGGAAAGATAGAACGCTGACCAACAAGAAGAAGTATATCTCCAGCAAAAGGGCTGTGATGAGCAGCAAGGACAAATGCTAAAGGGAGCTTTTCTGCTGATCCAGTGTCTGTGCAGAGTCCTGGGATCTCAGGAGCTGGCTCTAAAAGTGTCTACACCTGCATCAGAACTTGTCCTGATACCTATACTCAAGATGTGATAACTAAGTGGCCCTGAGCTTGCAGATTACAAAGAACTAAACCACTCTCAAGAGCCACAGAACAAGACCAGGGCTTGCTGGAGACTGACACAGGGTAGGAACAAGGTAGGCCTGTCAGAAGAAGGAGTTTTGGGGACCCCTCACCAATATGATGTCTGCATAGCAATCAATAACCCAGCTATTACCTACTATAATTACTAATTATTATGCTAATACTACTATAAAGAAGTAGATCTGGGGGCTGGAGAGATGGCTCAGAGGTTAAGAGCACTGACTGCTCTTCTAGAGGTCCTAAGTTCCATTCCCAGCAACCACATGGTGCCTCACAACCATCTGTAATGGGATTTGATGCCCTCGTCTGGGGTGTCTGTACTTATACACATAAAGTAGATCTGTAGTTGATCTACTTCTCATTACAGTCATTGCTCTTCTGATTTCACAAATGTATATCCTAGGGATGTAAGAGAAGGAACTCGGTGCCTGTTCAACTGAGCTCCATTGCTCTGGCTCTCAAAGCAGCAGTATACAGGTGATCTAAGATCCATACTCATGGGCAAGGGGTAGGAGCTGCTGAAGGAAAATCCATACCAATAAAAACAGTTACTCAGTAAGGGGCAAACAGAAAGGAACAGAAACAGAAACGAATAGGGAAGAAGTGTATTCTTGAGACTCAGACTTTTGAGAGGCCAAAGAGAGATTATCATCCTCATTGTGGATTTGCACAACAAATACTGGAATTGTATTTAGTGTCTCGTGTTTACCAGATCTTATGCCAAAGGTTTACATACAAAATCCATATTTAATACTCAGTGTGAACTGCTTCTCGCTTCAATAAATCTAGTTTCCTGGATGTTCTCCTAAGAATCCTGACTCAGGAAAGAGACTTTGGTCTGGCCATCAAAGTCAAAGAGAACAGCATCCATTCATCATCCATTCATCCATGCTGTGATCCCTCGGGGGAATCCCCAAGTAGCATGGCCATCATAGTGCATGGAAACCCTTTCAAAGTCAAATTCCCCTGCCTGTTCCTACCACCTCCCCTGGGCTTTACAGAGTCTTCAAACCTCATTCTCTTTCATCAATGAACAAGAAAACTGGCACCCCACTGAGACTCTTTTGGCTCCAGTCCCCTCTAACTGTCCCCACTCTAGCTGTGTCCTGTTCTTCAGCCAGAGGACACTCCATTTGCAGCAGTCCCCAAATGTCTATGCTTTTCCCTCTCCTCCATCTCCCAGCCTGAGTAACAGAGACCTCAGAGCTATCAGGTAAGACACACAGTTCTTAGCAGAAAGAGGCGAGGTGCCCGTCTTGCTCAGTTTTGAGTGTTTGGTATTCGGAGGAGCCTAAGTCAAGTATTAGTGGTTGTTTTGAGATTAGGGAAGGTAAGAGGTGTAGAAAAATAAAAAGAAATATTTCTAAAAACAAACCAAGAAAAAATTTGGAGCTGGGTCATAGTAACCCAGGAATGCAAAATCACCAAGCTGCTGCCACCCTTTCAAATGATCCAGTTCAAATGTTCCTCCTGCCACAATTCCCTGGGTTGATGCCCATAATGTTCTCTACCACAGTTAGTCTTTGGCCTCTGGAGTATTGTGTGTGAGAATAAACACGCACACAAACATTGCACTTGCAGATGAATAAGCCAAGTCACACTCTTGCCCACAAGACACACTTACACAGTGTTCTGGAACTGTGTAATTTTAAGCCATATCTGTATTGAAAAAAGGGGCAGCCTGTTGTTCCAAATAGCTTCCGAGAACCCAGAACTTCTGTCTATAACTGTCTATGCTAGGAGCCAAATTCTTTGCATGAACATTGAAATGATTTTAGGTCATCTTTGTGCTACAAGGATATAGAAAGCTGACCAGCACTCAGTGCAAATGGCTAACCAACAAAGACAAGTTCTTCTACCTACTATGGACAGCAAAAGTAAAGTGGGGTAACATTTTAAATAACAAATGAATACTTTGAATGCTTCCATTTACAACAGGGACTATATTTAAGATAAAATTTTAATAAAAATATGCAATTATATATATAATATACATTATATACATATATAAATATTTATATATTCTTTTGCATCTCCTGTCCCTTAATCAACAAAGATATGTGTGGGTAGGATGTGGACAGGGTACTTAGCACTGTTACAACAAAAGGTAATGTTCAGCTTATACTTTTGAACTACAGTTAACAGTAAACTAATAGACCCCAAAGCCAGACACTGACAAAAGAGGAATGTGCTAAATCATTTTAGCTTTTATTAAACACATCAGGAAGCCAAAGTTAGGTAGCTAGCAATTTGTATAGATCCATTCCTTGGTACTACTCTAGAGTGAGTAGTCTTATCTTCAAGAAGCTTTGCATAGAGAAACAGCTCATGAATAAGTAGAAAAAATATGATTTTAGGTGTTGGTAAGTTCTATGAAGAAGACAAACTTGAGTAACATGGTGGCTGTAGTTGAGGTCAGAGAAGACTCTCTGAAGATGAGATGTCGCTTTGGAGACAGCAACTAAGCTAAGTTTGCATACTAAGCATAGTGCAACTGTGCATAAGTGACAGCAAGGGCAAAGACCTTGAGCCAAAAGCAAGTTTAGGAGATTAAAGACAAGAGGAAGAACCAAGTGCTGTTGGTTATTATAAATAGACAAAAAGAGATATGAGAAGTGGGTACAGTTAGAGGTCAACTGGTTTTACTGAACTTTGTAAACCAGTAAAAAAGAAAAATTTACAGCAACAGAAAGTGTAACTGTTATTAATGAGAAATAAGGTACTTTAATTTATAGTTTATAGTTTAGAACGATTAGTTTGGCTACTGGCTCCTGCGTTGGGAAGGACTTCTTTACCTCAATATTTTTCACATTTTAGAGCCAAGGAATTTGTTGGGAAGAGAAGCATATTTTGGGCAGAAGAGTCTTCAATGTCAGTCATAGTTTTATCCACTAGACACCCATTGACTCTCTCCTTTATGCTTACAGGGGTTACAACCAAAAACATTTCCAGATATGGTCAAATGTCCCCTGAAGGAGGACAGAACCACCCGATGAGAATGTCAGCTCTCTGGGGACAAACGTAGAGACAGGAACCCCAGTTCAGAGACTGCCACTATGGTCCAAGTGAGAGAGTAGCTTAAAATAAAGCAAGCATGAATATTATGAAAACTGTCTAAGTTACATGACACACTTTGAAGTTAGAGCCAATATGATCTGCTGATGAACTGAATGTGAAGCATGAGAGAAAGGGGGGATTCAAAGATGCTACATGTTTCATTTGAACAATTTAGTTGATGCTAACCACATTCGTCAAGATTGAAAAGCATACTATGGATAGAAGTAGTGGAAAAAGGAGACAGAAAAAATATTGGCTTGGTACTATGGTTAGGTATCCACATTGAGAGGGCAATGAGGTATTTAGATAGAGTTCTAAATAGATGTCCTGTGAGGATACAAGTGTAACTTTGGAGAAAACATTTAAAGAAATTCGGATCACATCATTTCTTCTACAATATAGTCTATGATAGCTGCTGCCCAACTCAGAGGAAAATGGAAGAAGGAAAAACTACAGGAATCCAACCCCTCCTGTTCTAAGGGATTATAGACAGCAGAGATGATATGCAAGAAATTCAGGGGTGACACCTGCAGATTCCCTAATGTTGGGAAACTCGAAGGAAAATGCCAGGAAGAAAGGCGTTTTATTTTGTTACCCACTGAGATACTGAGGGAAGATTCTTGTGTTCTTTGGCAGTCAAGGTTAATCAGTCAACAAGGTTAACAAGGTCATTAAAAAAAAGTAGGTGGCCTATGTTTTGTAGGGTTCAGCTTGTGAGAGTTAGTGTTCAATATTAGCTTTACTTTTATCTGCCACCCTCCCAGGCCATCTAACTGTCCTTGTGCTGCTGGGGAGAAAGCCATGAAGGGTTTGAATGTGAACTGACTCTACAGACTCATATGCTTGAGAATGTGGTGCCCAGGTAGTAGTACTGTTTGGGAAGGCTGTGGAACCTTTAAGAGGTGGAGCCTCACAGGGAAAAGTGAGTTGCTGGTGATGGGCCTTGTGGCCTTATACCTGGGCCTCACTTCCGGCTCACTCTGCTTCCTTGGTATGGATGCCATATGAACATCATACTCCCTGCATTAGCTGACATACATGCCTGCCTTCTGTGCCTGTTGCCACTTCTTCCTCACTATTATGAACTATAACCCTCTTGAACTGCAATTCAGGATAATTTCTCTCTCTCTTTCTCTCTCTCTCTCTCTCTCTCTCTCTCTCTCTCTCTCTCTCTCTCTCTCTCTCTCTCTCTCTCTGTTTTAGTCAGGACATTTTATTACAGCAACTGGAAAAGAAACTAAGACAGCCTCCCTGACTGACTCAGGATCGACCACATCCCCAGATATTGATGACCTAATAGGTCCACCCAAACATCTGTTCCAAGGTCACTGAGTCACTTGCTATGATGGCTTCCTTGGGTGGCCTGTGGGAATGTCTAGATCCCAGATGTGCTACATCATTTTTTTCAGAGGAAAGCTGAAAATAGCTTAGAAAAGTTTGCACACGTTTCCAGACTTCTCCCATTCCCAGCATGTTCCACTTATATTTCATCCACTTCCAGCGCCTTCCAGTGAGTCTCCACCTCTTAAAGGTTCCACAGCCTTCCCAAGCAGCACCACTACCTGGGTACCAGGTTCTGTAGGGTGAGTTCACATTCAAGCCCTTCATGGCTTTCTCCCCAGCAGCACAAGGACAGTTAGGCGAAGTGGGGAGGGGGAGGGGTGGCAGATGTAAACAGAGCTAATATTAAACATTAACTCCCAAAAGTTGAACCCTACAAAACATGAACTACCTATTCTCTTATTTAAGTCCTTGTTGACCTTGATAGTTGAACTTGACTGTCACCTTGATGGGATTTAGAATCACAGTGGAACCAAATCCCTGGACATACATGTGAGGGATTCTCTGTTAGGTTACCTGGGACAGAAGACCCTCCCTAAATATGAATAATACCATCCCCATGAGCTGGGTTCATGGGCTAAATACAGAGGAGATAGCAACATATGCTCAAGCATTCATTCACCATTCTCTAGTCCTTGATTGTGGACACAAGACCACCATGATGCCTCACACTCCCTGCTGTGATGTAATCCCTAGAACTATGAACCAGCATAAGCCCTTCGTTCCTTACCTTGATTTTGTCAGATATTTCATCACATTGAGACCTGCAACTGATTTGTTTTTCATTTTATTGGGATGAATTCTCTACATACAAAACATTCTCTACATAAAAAACTGAATAAAATGTGCAGCTGTCTACATCAATAAACTTCTGTAGAATGCTCTTTTCCTTGCTCTGATACTAGCTTGTTCTAGAGCCCTGGCTGTGTTCTTTGAGCTAAATAGGCCTTCCTCCTTCCTGGGCAATGAAAAGATTGATACTCATGACCATGGCTTTGGGTGTAGGTCATCCCACCCTTCCTGCCTAAATTGAATGAACAGGAGATAGGACCATAAGAATCACTTAGCACATCCTTTCGGCTGAATTACTTGACCTACAGGAGAGTTTGACATTGCCTCCTTCCTGAAAGCCATCTGTTACCCTGCAGAGGTAGCCCTGGGGGCAGGGAGTAAGATAGGATAGGCCAGGAAGACTTGGGAGCATTTTCCATGGTGGTCAAGAAAACACATCAAAAGAACAGCCCTGTCTCCCTTCCTCTGCTCCCTCTGCAATTCCTTGAAGCCAAGGGGAATGACATCACAACAAAACAGAGGAGTTGCCAAGACATACTCTGCAAAATGTCCTCACATGGTTACATTTTCTGCAAATTACAGCGTTTGGAGTATAAATCAGAGTAATTGTTTAAATCAGAGTGACTGTTGAAACAGATTTCCAGTGATCAAATCAAAACTGCAATCACTCCGCGGTTCCTCCTGTGCTCAGAGCCCCACATACTTCTGAAAGTGTCGGTTGTCAGTTACACGGACTGTTTACATTACCATGCTGCCCGAACAGAGAAAATAGATATTTTAAGAAGAAAATGTGAATCCAGGGTTACAAGAATGTTTCTCAAACAGCTAAGTCATCTTGTTTCAAGTAAAACCAGATGTTTGCATCAAGAGAAAGCCAATCATTTCTTTTAATTATGCTCAATGGTCAGGCCACCAGGAATACCCACATGTGTACACATGAGCCAGGAGAAATCAAAGGCTTTGTGACAAAGAAAGCAATCAGCAACTCCCAGACCACCAAATGGCATCCCCAGCTCCAGCTCCAGGTACAGTGTGTGTACCTGCTCCAGAAGAGCAGTCAGTAAGGTAAATCTTCCTTGACCGATATGCCAGTGTCTCACACCCCACCTTGATGCATGTCCCCCAAAAGTCTGGAACAAGTCCAGCATCAGAATATATCCTCTACTTCAGGATATTTATAAGAAATATCCTAGGAAAAGATCTTAGGCAACCTAGCTGTCCTCTAATGTGCCCTCTCTGGCTATTGTTCTGTCCCTAAAGCCTTGGGAATATGACCAAAGGAGGCACCCAGTCCCTTGTCCTTGTTCAAGAGATACAATGGAGGGGTTTCATCTGGTCACACCTCCAGGTGGGAGAGGGAATCTGCACCTATTGTCCTGCCCTCTGCTATGATGTCCTGTTAGGTATGGTGGGGCTAGGGAGAAGTTATATCATAGTAAGGGTAGAGAGGAAGGGTTCTAGAATCCTCTGCTTCCCTAGGAGGATCCTGAGCTCAATTTTAGAAGAAAATTCATCCACCTGAAAGGAGACACTGAGCATCATCGTTTCCCCCTGAGAGTGGACTTCACTGGCGGAGTCCCAGAGACATAGCTTTACAAGGTCCCCTGCAACCAAGGAGTGGCCACAATCCCAAGACTTCGGTATGCATGCCCACAGTACCTCAGCCTTGTTCCAAGTTGCTGGTAGTTTCTGAGTATTTGTTTTAGTTCCAAATGAGCTCTAAAATTGCCCCTAAAAGTACTTAATGGCACAAACACAATACTCAGAGCTGGATGCAATTCAGGGGTAGGAGTACTTACCTGATTTCAATGCCCAGTATTGGATGGAAAAAGTAATATTTCCTCTGAGTGTATTCCTCGAGTTTCATTGTTTGGGGATTTAGCCCATAAATTTAACTACATATTAGTTTCCGTTTTCTTTGACATATCTTCCTTTCTGTGTCGTTTGTTTTGCATTGCTCCTACTTCCAACTCTTCCTAAGCAGAACTAGTCACAGAATTAGTTATGGGATCACAGGTAAGTTGTATGAGCTGTTTAGGTTTTGATTGGGTTAAAATGAAGCTATAACCCATTAAAAACAAGTATTTAGCCCTGGGTTGTTTTTATAAGATCAGCCTGCTTTGGGAAGGGTTGCTGTAAATGATTCTGTAGGAGTCCAGTGCTCCTTTCAAGCCTGCAATCATATCATTTAGTCGTTATGAACCTTTAAAGTGCATCGCAATCGATGTTGTGCATGACGAGAGCACTCTAGCCCGTGTCTCTGGGAACACTGATGTCACTAAGAAAGTTTTCTGATGTTGGGAGACATTAAGGCCACGCTTTGTTCTCTCTCATTAGAAACAATGGCCATTTCCACCCAAGAGAATAAGAGAGACATTTTCTCCTCGGTTGGTTATGAGAGGGTGTGGAGAAGAACTCAAATGTGCACCTAACGTTTTCTCCTCCCCTTCATTGGTGCTCCTCAAGCTCCAGGACTATTTCTATCTTCTGTCCAAAATGGTTCCAGCATGGGAAGTTGTAAAAGAAAGTGAATCTCATCACTGTGAAGCTAAGAACCCTGCTTCGTTCTCAGCCCTGGAGTCAGATGTGTATCTGTGGAACAGATATTTGCTTTTAATGTCTTGGCTGCAGTTGACTAGTTATGGCCCCCCGAGTCAAACTTTCATGGAGATTCTTGAAGTCATAAGTAGGATGAGATTTGTCTAAAGTTTAAAAACTCCTTGCTTCACACCCATGGTCCCCATAAACTGGCTTAGTAGTCTCTTATTGTTTTGAAGCACGGTTGGATGCTACTTGTGCCTAATGTATATGCAGGTTTTTCAGAGTAATTGTTGAAATACCCCTGCCATGCAACAACGGAGTCCACCCAATCTGCATCACATGCCATGTACTGTACTTACAGCTCAAGTACCACATCTGAGACTCTGCCTATTCATTCATTGATTAAATTCTAGCATACAATTATTAAACTCCTACTGAATGCAAACATCCAAGTTGTCAGTTTCTAGGCATTTGAAGATGCATCAGTCATGAATAGAAAGCCCCTGAGTTGTCTGCAGACAATTGACCTGTGTAGAACCAGAGGCAGAGCTGAGAATCATCCAGTCTCCTTTTTATTTACTAGGCATTTGCCTTGAAGTAATGCTGCATGAAGAAAATCTGCTGTGAAACAGTTTCTCTTATACAAGGTCGGAGACCAAATGGAGTTTAATTGGGTCTTTAACTGGAAGTACGAATAAGTGCAGCACCATCAGAAAAGTTATTCAAAGGAAACTTGAAAAGACAATCTGCTCAATTTTCTAACATCAGGTCCCACTCTGTTGGCTTCAAAAAAAAAAAAATCATTGTTTACATGTGTAAGATGGCTTCCAAGTGTGTGACACACAGCTAAGTGCTCTGAAGCAGGTAGGCCCCATCAAACCTTTGACTATAAAACAGATCTCCACTCTATTCACTGCCCAATTCCATGGGCCCATATCTTGAGAAGGGCTAGCATCTGTGTGTGTGTGTGTGTGTGTGTGTGTGTGTGTACACTAGGCCATGCTCACCATCAAACTCTTGGGATCTACTTGTATCTCTACTTGTATCTGCCCCCAATGATAAGGTTATGGCATAACACCAGATTTCATAGGAGTACATAGGATTTGAACTCAGATCCTCTTGCTTCCATAGAAAGTTTTCTCATCTACGGAGCCACACATCTCTCACACCCCACAGAATGAGTATTTGAATGGGGAGGAACTTTGCATAGATCTCACAATACATTTGTGGGGATCCACGAAATCACCTGGAAATCAACCTCACCTTGACCTTTCTGACAAAGAAACAAGAAAATCTGGATAGTGTCAGCTATCAATAAATCCAAGCTAAAAGTCAAGGCTGCAGTGAGTTCCAGAGATTGCCACCAGAGGGCAGCAGGGCACACAGACACCTTGCTTTCACCACTCAGAGAAAGCCTTAGGTGGAAGTGAAGTTAACATTGTGCTTAAGGTTCTTAAATGGATGGATCTGGAGGATATCATCGTGAGTGAGGTAACCCAATCACAAAAGAACACACATGATATGTACTCACTGATAAGTAGATATTAGCCCAGAAGCTCAGAATCCTTCTTAGAAGAGGGAACAAAAGACCCATGGAAGGAGTTTACAGAGGCAAAGTTCAGAGCAGAGTCTGAAGGGACCATCATACAGAGACTTCCCCACTTGGGGATCCATCCCATAAACAAACACCAAACCCAGACACTAGGCAGATGCCAACAAGAGCTTGCTGACAGGAGCCTGATATAGCTGTCTCCTGAGGGCCTTTGCCAGTGCCTGACAAATACAGAAGTGGATGCTCATAATCATCCATTGGATGGAGCACAAGGCCCCCAGTGAAGGAGCCAGAGAAAGTAGCCAAGGAGCTGAAGGGGTCTGAAGCCCCATAGGGGGAACATCAATATGAACTAGCCAGTACCCCCAGAGCTCCTTGGAACTACACCACCAATCAAAAAAAAAAAAAAATACATGGTGGGACATGTGGCTCTAGCTGTATATGTAGCACAGGATGGCCTAGTCAGTCACCAATGGGAGGAGAGGCCCTAGGTCCTGTGAAGGTTCTATGCCCCAGTATAGGGCACTGCCAGGACTGGGAATGGGAGTGGGTTGGTTGAGGAGCAGGGGAAGGGGATAGGGGATAGGAGTTTTTCAGAGGGGAAACTAGGAAAGGGGATAACATTTGAAATGTAAATAAAGAAAATATCTAATAAAAAAAAAGAATGGAATTCATCACAGCTCAGAACCACAGCCTCCAACTCCTAACTGAGGGCCCTCCACTTCCCTCCCAGGTCTTAGGAAAGGGATGTTGTGATTGGCTTTTATGGTTTTATTCTACAATTGAAGGAACTCCCTGGGAGGGGCCCAGAATCACTCCCACCACCACCACAAAGCATGGGGTTCCCTAGTAACTCCAAGGTGCTCTAACCACTTTACCTCAACCCATACTTAGAAATACAGCTCACACTTCAATCCACGTCTAGCATGTTATATACCACAAAGTGCTAACTGGTAACCAGACCTTGTCTGAAATGTGGACAATAGCATGGAGGGCAGTTCTCCAATGGACACAGAGTGTTTTATCTCCAGACACCGTGGAAACCACGCCCCACAGGAGTCTCAAGGGCTAGAGATGGTACATTTCTCTAATCTCAAAGGGAAAATAACAAGACAATGAATATACAAAGCAGTCTCCAATGCTCCTTTTCCTTCATCTTTTCTGTGCCATCCCATCACGTTTCTTGCTCGGCCAGCACTAAATCACCTCTGGGAGTTTTGCCGAATGCTCCATGAGATGACATCTGCCTTCAAATGTATTGTGTTCAGCCTACCCTTGCATGCTGCAGGACCTGTGTGAATTCCAGACCCATGTGAGATAGAAGAAGAGACAACATGATGCCAGAAAGCCCAGAGATGCTCTCCTTTCAAGGGCTTACTGACAGGATGGAAGATTCGAGGATAATGTTTTGACCAGGGCGCAGAATCTCAGAGACGATACCCAAGACGAGCTTCCATGACACCTCTCAGCAGTCAGCCAGGTATTTATTCCCCAGCCCATGCTGCAGACTCCTACACATACACTGAGCACAGTTAATGGATCCCCTGGACCTTCCTTCCTGACCCTACTAGCTGGATCAGCTTCAACCCTTCCTTCCAGCTCATTTTGTAGAGAAACAGCTCTCATTGCTGAGGAAAAACATATAACTCTAAAGAAAATCAACAGAGCCCCAAGGCAAGGGCTCTGTCCTGAAGATAGCCCCCCCCAATTGGGAAACAGTCTCTGGTAACAGCTGGGGCCCCCAAAGAGAAAGATGATATAGAGAGAGTTGATGGGTTTGTGATACACGGTAAGTGCTGGGTGTCTATGAGATACAGTAAAATGTACTGAATGCCAAAGTGAAGAAAAGAATGAACTATATCCCAACCATCTGTGTTTCAGAACAGGAAGCAATATCATCAAGCAAGCCTGGGTTTTTTACATGGAAGACTGTGTTAACAAGGGCATAATCTGCTTTTGTCTTCCCAAGCTAGACATCGGATGCTGATTCTTTAAAAGGCAAAGGAGTTCACCTTGCCATCAGAAAGTGAAATAGCAAGGCAGAATGGGAAGAGCATCCCTAACCCACTCCCACACTGAGCCTATGGGGGATGGGAGCCTGTTGTGTGGTCTCCTCTGGAGCTGTGAGTGAAGAGCCCCAGGGCAAACCAACCAGAAACCCCTAGGCAAAGCATGGAGTTGGCCACTCTGCTGTGCCCTGCTCTCACTGTTCACATCTGAGGGAGTGAGCGAGCTTTTTCAAGTGCCTCCTGGGTCAGGATGTTTGCAGTGGTGCATAGAGGCAGAGGGAACCCTGCAAAGTCACAGGCCTTACACATCAGCTAGAGTACCAAGGGTTCTTTTGTAAAACGTAGCTGCTCTATAGGAAAAGCTGAAGAAAGGGTTTGCTTGTGGGAAAATGTGCCCCAACGCACAGGTTACTCCAGTGTTTATAGCTACAAGAGCCTGAGTTCAACAGAGTCAAGCCCGGGAGTGAGAGAGCTGCCAAGTGCATCCCACTTACATAGCACCAAAGACCAAGAAGGACACTGCTCATGCCCAGCTGTGCCCTTGCCCCAAACACAGACCTGGGGTACTTCTTACACAGTCTGCAAAAAGTCTCACTGCTTAGACACAGTACACAGAGAGAAGAACAATTGAGCTACAACTCTAATTCTCTCACATAACTTCTGTCTCTCCAGGGCCTAAGCCTTTCAAGGCTTGTAACTAGAACCTGGGTGCCAGGAGGACTCCTTAGGCTCATCAGCTACCTGTTCATAGACATCCATTACCTTAGTCCACTCTGCTGCTGCCACTCCATCCCCGGGGAGCCCTGGGACCACTTCCCTGCATTTTCCAGGCACTGACCACTCCTAAAGATGCTACCTCTAAGGTGCATGGGCAACCACAGATGTTCACAGAAGATGCAGAGCTCCCTCACGTCCCACATCCTTTTACACATTCCTCTGAACTTGGGAGCAAGAAAGCAAAGAAGAACTCCTCTGCCTTCATGTTTCCTCTCTCTCACTCCTTTTTGTCCTCTCTCTCTGTCTCTCTCTGTCTCTGTCTCTCTCTGTCTCTGTCTCTCTCTGTCTCTCTCTCTCTCTGTCTCTCTCTCTGTCTCTCTCTCTGTCTCTCTGTCTCTCTCTCTGTCTCTCTGTCTCTCTCTGTCTCTCTCTGTCTCTCTCTGTCTCTCTCTCTCTCTCTCTCTCTCTCTCTCTCTCTCTCTCTCTCCTGTCCCCTTATCTTCCATCTTCCATGCATCTAGTATACTTTTTCAACACTTTCAGAAATTTTACAAACAAAGTTCAGGATGGAAAGTGTCTTATAGCTAACCTCAGCTTCTAAACCCACCCACAGCTCTCTGTAGACCAGGGGTTTCCCAGAAAGCTTTCCGCCACCTATATTTAAATAGGGGTGGAAAATACATGGAGGGATACAACCTAAGTTCACATCTTAAGATTATCTTGACATAACTTCTTAAAAGAGCAATCCTTTGTGCATCTAGCTATTTAATGAAGCATTTACAAGCATGCCTGCTAGCCAGCACGGTTGGGAGCTGTGCCCCAGTAGTAAATGCCGAAGCAGAGAACCTTCCTTCTCTGAAACCAGACGTCTGTGTAGAAAAACTGACAAAACTTCATTCTGAGAGACTAAAGCTGGGGGTATGAAGTCCCAGTGACAGTCCAGCTAACAGCCATATGGGAAGAGTACGCATCAGAGATCCCACGACAAGCGCTTCCCGAATGAATAAGATGTGCTGTCCTACTTGACTCTGAGTTCACCTCCAAAACCTCACTGTCTCCGTTTCACAGATGACAAAACTGAGACGAAGCACTTTGCCTAAGAAGAACAAGGGCCCAACCTGAGGGTCTCTAACTCTAACCAGTCACTACTCCTACTCTAAGGAGTTGCACCCTTCCTGTAATTTTCCCCCAACGTTCTAGATATTTCCTTCTTCTGAGGTATTAGCATTTCAATTTTTCCTCCTTGGTCCCCTGGTAAGGGCAACTTGAAAGGAGGTCGCCATGTTCCCAGCTGCCCTCCACAGGAAAGAGTTGTCCAACACCACCTGGTCTAGCCTCGCTGTGACTCAGAGCGCTGGCCTCTGTCCACTGCCTGCCCCAGGGCTTGGCCCTGCCTTGGCTTCTCTGCCCTGAGGTTGAAACTGTAGTGCCAGTATGAAGCAGACCAGCTGAACCTGGTGGAGCCCACAGCGACTGGCTGGTGACCTGGTGGAGCCCACAGCGATGGCTGCTGGTATTCACCTCTATTTTTATTCACAAAAATCTGTTCTGTATTTTATTCTGCTTTGGGGCAAGGAGAGGTCAGCTCCGTTCACCTTTGTTGTAAGATGAGAACACAGCAGGAAATGAAGTGACAGAGAAGCCAACCAGCAAGAGGGAGACCGGGCAGAACAGCGGGAAATTAAAAACCTGTGTTTAGATCAGAGCGGAGGGTGTCAGAGTGCCGCTCCAGGGGGTGGCTCCCCTGGGCTGGGTCACACAGACCCATGTGTGGCTACCACACATGACAAGTTGCACGTGCAGCCCACCAGTTTAGTGCCGGTGGCCTGACACTCACAGTGACCCATCTAGGGACCCAAGATTTGGCTGCTTTCCAGTCACCTGTGCCTTCTGGCTTCACTGGGTCACTGGAAGGAACTCTAATGGGAAGCTGAGCCCACAGCCCAGGAGTCTGCACGTCATCCACCCTTGTCTTCCTGCAGTTACTGGGTCTGCTCTGCATGAAAAACCCTGAGGTCTTAGAAAATCAGTCAATCAAGATGGGCAGTTGCTCAGAAACTCCAATCAGGCAGTTCTCTAAAGTTTCGCTCTCACTCCCATGTGATTTTACCTCCACTACATCTATCAAGAACATTCTCAAAAATCCCTCCTCAAAGCCCTCCCTGAACCAGAGATATAGTTGAGAAGCCTAGCACCCGAAACACATGCCAGGCTGGCATTGATACTCAACCTTCCTCTCCACTGGGTGAAAGCAGAAGCAATGTTTTATTCCACCTAGAAAATAATCACTGAGAGTCTCTTAAATGCCAGCCATTGTACTCCACACATACTGGCCCATGGAATAAGTTTCTACAAAAAAAAGGCCCAATAAGAAGGTAAGAGAGCAAGTACACACAGCTTATCATACCAGAAGCAGGGAGAGAAAAGCTGGCTGGGTGTTCTCACAGGCACATTCAACAGGGACTCACTTCAGCTAGATGAACCAAAGCACACTGGAGAGCAACCCAGAAAACAAATGGGAGTGTTAGGTTTTATGTTAGCTTTGTTTATTGCAGAAACTGTGATTTCAGGATGTAGGGAGCATAACTGTGTGATAGTGGGGAGCACTTTCAGTTCTGGGGTCTACCTGGGGAGCACAGTTCAGATTGTCACTACAGTGAACCACCACAGGCACCTTGGCCAACAGTTTGATTCTCAAGACTCTGAAATTTGAAGTCTAAGACCAGGATGCTGGCAGGGCTGGATTCTGCAGAGGCTTCAGCCCTTGACATATAGGTTTTGGGGTGTTCGTTTGTTTGTTTGTTCACCAATGTGTGTCTCATTCTCTTTTCCCTCAAAAACTACAAACAGGGTTGGACTAGAGCCCACCTATACTAATATCTTCATTTCAGATGAATGACTTCTTCAAAGTAACTCATCTCCACATGGAGGTTAGGACCTCACATAGAAACTGGAACCACAAGCTCAAATAAGCTCTTTCTTTTCTAAGTGGCCTTGGTCATAGCACTTTATCAGAGCAATAGAAAAGTAATGGATAAGCATGGGATGCAGAGGGGAAGTGCCACGGACCGGGCCTAATTGGCCCCTCTCAATCTGTGGGAATCAGGGGTTCCGGCAGATGGGCATAGAGTCCGCGGGAATTGAGGTGACAAACAGACTCGACACAAGGGGGTGTGCTGGATCTGAATGTAATTTGTCAAATCGAGCATCAAACTTTTTATACAGGATAAAATAGGGAAGTTAGGTGACACACCGGCAAGGTACAATGAGGGTACTGAATTCTTACACAAAACAGAGGAATGCAAACACAGAAGGACTGGCAGGAACCAACTGGGATAAAATTCAATGTTAACAACGGGGGATCAAAAACAGCTCAGGTCCACTTAATCTTAGAAGCCAGGGGCAAGGGCTTCGTGCCCTTGCCATAGTTCCTATTCTAGTCTATTGTATAGTCCACCGTCCCCCTAAGCCATTGTAAATACTTGTGTATAGGTGTAACTCGGCTATCTATAGTTCTAAGTATCTACTCTGGTTTCTCCTTAGATCACAAACTTCCTTCTTCCTAGATAATGGTAAATTCCATCATAGGGCAGTGACTTAGCTATCCATGCCCTGGGACAGCTCAAGGACTACCTAGAATCTAGCTTAGCTATATGTCAAATAGAGGCATTTATAATAAAGAAATATTAAGGGAAAGCACACAGATCCGTTTACCAACTAAAGCAAGGACATTGAAGCATTCATTATACAGGATGCCACGATTCCAGGAGACTACGTTTCCTTGAACTTTTAGCCTCGGGACAGCGCCCAGGTTTTTGGGGCCTGTCCCACTTGTCACTACTGGAGTGGATGTAGCAGAAAAGAGCCACAGCGATAACAGGTATTAAGACTGGGAGAACCTTGAGTTAAGGGCAAGTTTTGAGGTATATTGAATCTCTACTCATTTCTCTGGGTTTGAGAGTGTGGATTAATCTTATCAAAATCTGCTGTGTGCAATAGACAGCAGCAACCTGGTAGCTGGTGTGCTGTGGTCAAGCAGAACTGCTTTTCCTGGAGGACTGTTTAGAACCCTGAAGTGATGCACACTGTAAGTCTTCAAATGGAAGCAAGGTCAAGTGGGTCCCAATAGTTAGCAGAAGGAGAGGCTGCCCGTGCCCAGTGACCTCAGATGCCCAGGCAGGGAGGCCTACCCAGATTCCTCCCCACTTCCTACCCTAGCCTCTTCTTAACATCTTCCCTTCCCCAGAGAAGAACCAGTAACAACACAGGGCCCTGTGGAAGAAGAGTGAGGGTCTATGGGGGTTGTATGTGGCGGCATGTACAAGGTCTATGAAGAGCATAGATTGTTAGCTCAAGAGGACAAATGGACTTCAGCTTCCCAACTGGATTTCCACCACAGCTGTGGATGACCTGAAGCACAACCATTTGTTACTGAGGATTTCTCAGTTCCCTCCACTCTATCAGAGACCTGTTGTTCCAGTTTTTTCTCATTTGTTTTGCTTCCATGGAGTAACATATGTGACTCTCACCTCTGCTACCTAGACCTCAAGCCCCTCCTAACTCTGAGCCTACCTTCTGATGGCCGCTTCAGACACATTTCTTTTTTTTTTTTTTAAAGGAAGATTGTACATTCACTAGCACAACTTCTTAATGCCACTTCAACAATACAATAACAATAACACCATCAAATATGTTCTCTCTGAAGAGAAATAACAATAACACCATCACATATGTTCTCTCTGTCACAAGAGGGAGACCTCTCATCCTTCCACCCCACACGCATGCATGTACACTCAAGAGCATACATTCAAGGGATTGGTCAGGTCAAAGGAGGAAATCCGTGCCCTAATCCTCACTCATGAGCACTTCAGTGATCCCCAAAACAACAGCTATACCCCAAGTACCATGACTATTGCTGGTATCAACCACAAAGGCTCAAAAAGCAGAAATTTACAAAAGTTTATTTTTTCTCTTTTAGGTAAGACATGTCTTATCTTGGCCAAACTGTTGAATGCCCTGATTTTCAATAGAAACTTTCCCTAGCACAGTCAATATTGTTACTTTGAATGTTCTGAGTGGCATAGAAACTGAAAGAAGATAATCCCTGGGCATCCTCCCAGCAGCCGCTGCTACTCAGTGTCCAAAGTGCCTATAATATTCAGAGCAGCATCCAAGAATCCCTTCTTACATTACTTCATATGTGAATATGCTGCCACCATGTCATGAGAAGATTCCATAATAATCTGGGCCTCGGGGACTCTCATTCCTGCCTTTTGCCTCCTGCACAGACAGGGATGAGTGTGAGTTCCTTCAGTGGAGAGTTATCTCTGGGACTCCTTCCAGTCTCTAAGCATGTGGGTGCTGTGTCTCTCTAGCTGGCAATACCTGGTGCTCACTTTGGAGGAAAGGGGTTACTTTGGGAGCTGTGAAAGTTGTAAACATAGAGTGATAGTAACTTTGTATTGATATTGGACACATTAATCCAAGGCTATGTGAGTAGATAGACTTTAGCATGCTTTAAATGATGAAAAATGAATACGTTGGGAATTTGCTGTCCCCCAAAATGTGCCTTGGAGCATATACCTTCATTTTATCTTTGCAACCACATGGCATTTTGTCCAGTTCTTCAAAGAGAAGGTCAGAGTGTTCTTTCTCTCCAAGTTCCCCTCAGGGTTACCAGTGCTCAGGATCTAGACCAGGTATTCCAGAATCTTGTCCTCTTACTCAAGGAAACAAAAGCCTACACAGATTGCAAAGTAGCAGGGAAATTCTATTTAAAGCAAAGCAATAGAAAAGATCGGAATCAGAGACGAGCAGGCTATGTGGTTGAAAATACATAAGGGTTAGTCTTTGTGACTTCCTTTTATGGGGTTCAAGAGAAAGAGGATCTTAGTTATTAGAGTTTGGGTCATTCCCCATTTTGAATGACAGATAAAGTTGTTTCTTTACTATGTATGTCCTTCCCATGATGTATCTGATTTTAATCATATGCACACTCAACTATGTATAGGCATAAGGTGATAAATAAGGGACTCTCCCTAAAAGTTCACGTGAGTATTCAGTCTCACCATTATCACCATACACTCAAAATCAGTTCAAGCCCAGTCAGCCCATGGCTGAGTGATTCACTTCCACCTTTCTTTCTTTCTTTTTTTTTTTTTCTTTTTTGGTTTTTCTTTTTTTTTTTTTTTAAGATGTATTTATTTATTTATTTATTTTTATGTAAGTACACTGTAGCTGTCTTCAGATGCACCAGAAGAGGGCATCAGATCTCATTATGGGTGGTTGTGAGCCACCATGTGGTTGCTGGGATTTGAACTTTGGACCTTCGGAAGAGCAGTCGGGTGCTCTTACCCACTGAGCCATCTCACCAGCCCCCTTTTTTGGTTTTTCAAGACAGGGTTTCTCTGTGTAGCCCTGGCTGTCCTGGAACTCACTCTGTAGACCAGGCTGGCCTCGAACTCAGAAATCCGCCTGCCTCTGCCTCCCGAGTGCTGGGATTAAAGGCATGCGCCACCACGCCCAGCTTTACTTCCACTTTTTAAAGCTGGTATATGTGCATCTCAATACAAGTTGGTTCAGGTGCTGCTGGCAGATTGCTGGGTGCATTGTTTGGACACTGTTGTATACACACAGTACTTGCACATAAGATTCTTGATCTGCCAAGTGCATGATTATAAGAGAAAGGTATGTATAGCCTAAGCCAAGTCCAAAGTTGCTAACATTTGCTTGCCTATCTCATCAGAACACTTGTGGTTCTCAGCCAAAGTTCCAGGGAAATAGGCAGCAAGTCAGGGAGCAAGTGAGCATGCTTGTCAGAGATCCGAACTAACTCTCTCTCTCTCTCTCTCTCTCTATATATATATATATATATATCTGCACTTTGGGTCCCTGTGAGAGCCTTGGGTACAGAGAATGGTGGCAGACTTCACTCAGCTGCTTGGGATGATTGAGATAGTATCAGCTGCCCTTTGACCCTTTAGAACTCACTCATAGATGTCAGTGGGGCTCATGTGAGGAATGAATCTGAACCAAGAGTCTGAGACACCTTATGGTTCTAGCAAAAGTGAGCTAAGACACAGTCTTTTGTTTTGAATTCAGAGTGATTTGGACTAACAGGGCTCATACACAAAAGGCTACTGGTGAAGACCTCTCTCTCTATTCCTGCCCCTAGTGCTTTATGATTTGACACCAATGGGATGCTTTTAGAGGCCAAGGAGAGAAAGAAGTTGAAGGGTACATCTGAGTCCCTTGAGTGGTCAGGTGGCATCGCTTTGGCACTTGATGCTTGCTCTGTCCTAATTAATTATAGACTCTCCAACAAGAATGTCTGAAACCCCACAGGTCATAGAATACCAGGTATCTCAGACCTCCGAGGAGGGTGACCTTTGCTAGCGTGTGGATGCCAGTGGCTCTTGGAAGCCCATAAGCTATTTTCAAGGTTTTTCTGTTGTTAAGGCCAGGAAATCATCATGTGCCCCCTTTGACTGGCCAACATGTTAAGTCCCGGGAACAAACCAAATCCCAATTGTGAATTTCTAGGTCACAAGGGGCCATGGATTAATCAGACTATTTACAAAACCCTGTCAACACACGCCAGAGGGAACAAGACAGTTGATGCCAATGACATTTTGTGGATTTCTTGTAGCATGTTTTGACCATCCTTTTCTTATTAAACATTCAAATCCTTGTCATGTCCTCTAACACGGGGTTTTGCTGTCTGCTCACCCGCTGAGGACCAGTAATCTAAGACACATGCCTGGAGCCACACAGAGCTGAAAGCCCACAGGGTCCAATTCCACCACAGCATGCACACTGCACAGACACACAGCAGGCCTTTCCCGCGCCAGTGCTTCCAAGCGTGTACTGTGAGATGCTCCCCTGAGAATCGGTCCCTCGGCTCCAACTTTCCCTGCAGAACTATCTTCCCATGGCTTTCACACAGAGGGCCTGCTTATCGGAAGGACTTAATGACATTACCAGGGCAGGTGCCATCCTAATAGTCAGGGCTTAGTGTCAAAACAAAGATGTCTCCCTGTAATAATTAGTTTTCATTGTCAACTTGTCTAGATTTGAAGTCACCCAGAAGACTGATAACATATGGCCCTAGATTTGTCTATGAGATTGCTTCCAGGGAAGACCTTCCCTGAGTGTGGACAATACCATCTCAGAGGCTAGAGTCCAGAAGAAATAAAAGAAGACAGGAGAAAGGCAGGCAAGGAAAAGCATTTCCATCTCTCTTATTTCTGGTCAGCCATGCAGCAGTTATCTTTGTTCCACTATACACTCCCATGACTATAGCATCCTGCTCAGGTACAGGAGACCAAGCAAGAATAGATGGATGGATAGATGAATGGAGGGAAATGTTTGAAACCATGAGCCAAAAAAAAAAAAAAAAAAAATCCTGTCTCCCTCCCCTAAGCTGGTTCTCTTAAGTGTAAAGAGCATGGAAACTAACACATTCCCCTTCCCATAGAGGAAAGAGGCCCACAGTGATTTATTGCACAGTATTGGGCCCCAGCCTCAACTCTAATGCCCATGTTCACCAACTAGATTTTGTTCACCTCCTCTCTCTGGATGCTATACAATCAGTTCTGTAAAGGTGTAACCTTAATTGTAAAAGTCATATTCCAGCAACACCCTTCTTGCCCTGTGCTGAGCCTCCGGATTGCAAGACGCAGTGGCAGTGTGCTGGAGCTGTCTGGGATTGCTTCCGATGAATACGTGCTCAGGAATGTTGTCAGGTCTGCGTTAAGGAGTTGGCATTTCATAATTGCCTGTGGGTGAAAGTATTTATGCCAAGGAAATGGACAAACAAGGATCAAAAATAAAGGCTTCCTCTCTCCCCTCCACCAGGGAGATGGTTTATTTGCTTTCCAGAAAGGGTCACAGTGACCATAAAGAGAGAGATGTCCTCTCAGGACCCTTAGTCACATAAGACAGAAGTCAACACTGATAGATCTAAGTAGAGATGGGCTGTTAGGAAAAGTAGGACTTGGATAGGCTACAGAACCCACAGGAAATATGTAGAGCTGAAACAGGATTGAACCCAGAGCAGCAAGGCAGAAGACACCATAAAATTCTCAGTTTCCCCTACCACTGCACACTTGGCTCTTAGGCACGGCCAACCCTCTTTAACAGAGAAAATCCTAAAACATTCTTTCTCCTTGACCTCCCTTGATCCAGTTCTGAAGAGATGTCTTTGATTGACAGGCTTTAAGTCAGGTCTATCCAGTAGTCAGTGTCACAGAAAGCAATTCCTTCGTGGTTCCTGCTTCTACCGCAGAAGGCTGAGGCTGGTCCTGATTGTCCTGAACTGACAGTGTGCTAACAGCTTCACTGCAGGAAAGACTCCACTCAAACCTGCTGGCTACAGAGCTGATGGGCCCCAGGGCAATTAAAAAAAAAAAAAAAGCCTCTCTCAAATATTTTTCCCATATGGACAAAAGTTTTCTCTGCAGTTTACCCAAATACCAATAACTTCACAGATAAAATATTTTAAGTGCATAGATCCCTCTCAGAACCAGTCCTTACCTTCCTGACCTCCTTGGCCCCAGTGGTATCACAATCACAATCACAATCACACACACACACATACACAGAGAGACAGAGACAGACAGACATATACTCACAGAGACAGAGACAGACAGACAGGCAGATACACAGACAGGCAGAAAGACAGACAGACAAACAGACACACACACACACATCCACACCCGTCAATGTGCAATGTGGAACTAACATTTCCCTCCTACCCTCTCAATTTGGTTCAACTGACAAAGTAGAAGTGACTCTTAATCACATGCATTAGTGTAAGATTTAAGCATGGATAATACAGAACAGCAGGTAACCCGAAAAATCTTTCCATGTGGCTCCAGGATATAACATATGAGTCATTAATTATACAAAAGAATTAGAATTGCCTATGTAAATTGTGACCACAAGACGGGTAGTTGCAAGACTGCAAGTCCGATTCTGTGCTAACTTTCAGCTATATAAATTATAACATCAGCAGTATCCAAGGAGCTTTCTAGTACACAGCCAGGGCAACTGTATATTGAGGCTGTTAGGGACTATTAGGAAAGGGAGATGGAATGAGGAAACAATGAGCAAATATCACATAAATTTTATTTTGGCAGTAGGAACAGACAGTGCAATAGATAAAATGGTAATGAACACAGAACAAACACCTACAAAAGTCACCTTCACGTTCATCCAGATTCACATTATTTCAAATAAGGAATCAGGGGAAGACCAGTAAATGTCTCCGTGTTTAATTATGCTTATGAAAAACAGAAAGCTCAAGGTTGTCTGATGATCTTGGGATGTGCTGGTGGGCAGAAGGAGGGGCTGTGAACAGACAGGTGGGAAATAAACTGATGTGGTCCTCAGTGTTTGAGCCCAGAGGGGCCCATGGAAAGAAGCACATGGCCTGCTTTGCTCCCCGGAAGGCATGTTCCTTTATAACATGAGAAAGGAACTTGCAGAGTAACAAGGACCTGATGCAGGAAGACTTTGGTCTCTAAGTGATCCCACGTTTGCAGCCTGGGGTTGATTTTGATCAGAAGAGCGGAGGCAAAGTGCTGTAAATGTTCCTTCTTCAAGGCCACAGCTACAGGCTTGCCTTGGCTTCCTAGTCATCTCAAGAGAGGCAGGGGCCTAGCAAACCCAGACTCAGGGCATCCAGGAAGCCTTCTATGGTCTGCTCTGAGGCCCATCAGTTTCTAAAAGGGAGCTATTGTTTCCTGGCTTGTTGCCTCACTGAAAGCAAGCTGGGCTTGAATTGTGGTGGGCCTAGAAATGAGCCCTGAGTTTAGAGTTACGAATCCTGATATCACTGATATCAGGGAGGGTGGTGATGGTATCTTCCTCTTCTGGTCCCAGGGAGGTTCTCCAGCTGCCCTGGGGAATTCTTTCCTTACCACCTCCCAAAGCTTCTCCCTCAAAGCTTACCGTGCCAGGGAGGATCCTCACAGGGGGTTAAACATGAAAAATGAAACAGGGACTTACTTACCTGAAGGAAATATGTGAGAATGCATCTTATATAATCTAATAGTACAAAAGAACAAAAGAACTTTCTAAGCATAACACAAAGTCTCAATATCTAGAAAATATGAGGTTGATCAATTTCACTAGTTTTTTTCCACATGAAGAAGAAAAACATACCCCCAAAGGAAAAAAAATTTTTAAAAGTACAGTCTTTGAAAAGATGGACTTAGATTCAAACCACAGGCCAAAAAAAAAAAAGAAAAGAAAAAAGAAAAGGAGGGGAGGGGAGGGGAGGGGAGGGGAGGGGAGGGGAGGGGAGGGGAGGGGAGGGGAGGGGAGGGGAGGGGAGGGGAGGGGAGGGGAGGGGAGGGGAGGGGAGAAGAGAAGAGAAGAGAAGAGAAGAGAAGAGAAGAGAAGAGAAGAGAAGAGAAGAGAAGAGAAGAGAAGAGAAGGGAAGAGAAAAATATTCTTTTTAATACTTCTAATGCTCATTAGTATTTGAGAGATCTAATAAATAACAAACTGTCCTGTTAAAATTCTATCTACAAAGAAGAAAGCAGATTAATATTAAAAAATCATTTTCTTACCAATGGAGCCACTGGGGCAGGCAACCTTAGTATGTAAACAGAAGGTCTCCCAGTACTAAATCCCAAAGTGTTGCAGATCTACCCATCAGCTCTGAAAGCCCACAGACTTCATTTGGCAGGTGTAAGACCTTTGTGACTAAGCTTAGGATATAGCCAGAGGCTACCTGAAGTGCTTGTTCCGTGTAGAACAATTGTAAAAGCAGGGAGGGACAGAGAAGTAGTTGAGCTAGATAGGCATATATCTAACCAGCAAACTTAGCCACCGGATAATTAACTTCTTCTTCATACGGGTGAAGAGGATGAATGGAAGAGAGTCACAGTGAGACAAAGTCACCAACCAATGATGTCTTTCCACTTGGAAATATAAAGCATCGAGAAGGAAGTGCCCTATCCAAGAAGTACCAGCAAATCAACAAAGAGCAGCAACGCAATACCAACCTGGGAAGAGAAGATGAACAGACTCGTGGAGAAGGAGATTCAAAAACACACACAGAATGCATACATATACATGAGAAATTCAAAAAAAACAGTATCGTTACATAAAAATCAAAATTAATGCCACAATGAAATATCATCACTGAACAGACTGGCAAGAGTTGGAAATCTTGTCACTGTACTATTGGTGCAGATGTGGGCGGTTGGCATTTTTATGCACTGCTGGGAAGACACCCAAAATTTTATAGAGGACAGTGAGGCAACTGGTATCAAGACTCCAAGGGCAATGTTTCTAGACCAACATGCCACCTCTAGCTTTAGCCTATGTATTAGTATCTGTTACACCTGGTGCAAAATTGCTCTTTCAAAGTCAAAAGACTAGCATCGTCCCAAAGGGACATCAGTAGAGAGTGAAATAAATTAATACACAGTACAGAGACCAAGGGTAGAACCAAACACAACAGAGAAAGGAGAGAGAGAGAGAGAGAGAGAGAGAGAGAGAGAGAGAGAGAGAGAGAGAGAGAGAGAGAAGAAAAAAATGAAAGGAAAGGAAAAAGAAAAATATCAACGAACAGAGACTCACAGCCAGACATTATGCAGAGAGAGACACTAAACAGGAGGTCTCCATCCTGTCTCTCCCTTAAAGATTGGAGGAAAGAAGAGGAAAGATTTCAGGAGTCAGAGTGGATAAAGGATGCCAGGAGAACATTGCCCAATAAATCAACTAAGAGGGCCCATATGGGCTCACAGAAACGGACACAGCAAGCACAGGCCTGCCTGGGTGTGTACAAGGTCCTCTGTCTGTACATTGTGGCTGTTAGCTTGGTGGTCTTGTGGGACTCCTAACTGTGGGAATAGATGTGTCTCTGACTCATTTACCTGCTCTTTGAGACTCTTTTCTCCTATTGGGTTGCCTTGCCCAGCATTGATTGTTTTGATTTATTGTATCTTGTTAAGTTGCATTTGGCTGTTGTCTCTTAGAGGCCTGTTCCTTTCTGAAGAGAAAGGGAGGCAGGATGGTGGATCTGGGGGCTAGGGAAGGTGGGGGGAGGAGCTGGGAGAAGAGAAGGGAGGGGAAATTGGAGTCAAAAATTTATTGTGAGCTGGGCGTGGTGGCGCACGCCTTTAATCCCAGCACTCGGGAGGCAGAGGCAGGTGGATTTCTGAGTTCGTGGCCAGCCTGGTCTACAGAGTAAGTTCCAGGACAGCCAGGGCTACACAGAGAAACCCTGTCTCGGAAAACCAAAAAAAAAAAAAAAAAAAAAACAACAACAACAAAAAATTATTGTATGAGAGAGAATATTTTCGATGATGATGAAAGCATATACAGTGACAATTATGGAGCTGTTAATATATTTAGGCAGTTCTGTGTGTCCAAATATGGAATGATCCTCAAGATGTCCAATATAAAATATGAGACAAAATTTTCATATAGAATGCTAGCATAATCTTGAAGAAATAGATTATACCTCGAGAAATCTATAGGCTTCTTTCATAGATTCACATAAGAATCTTACTTCTTACTTCTTTGGAGTAAGAAACTGGGAGGATAGGAATGGGAAATAGGTGGATGTAGTGGTTTTAATAGGCTTGGTCCATGGGAAGAGACACTATTGCGAGGTGTGGCCTTGTTGGAATAGGTGTGCCCTTAGAGGAAGTGTGTCACTGTGTAGGTGGTCTTTGAGGTCTCCCAGGACTAAAGCTCCACCCAGTGCAGAAGAGACTCTCCTGCTGCCTGCAGAAACCAGCCTCCTCCTGGCTGCCTTCAGATCAAGATGTAGACCTCTCAGTTCCTTTGCCAGCACCTCATCTGCCTGCAGGCTGCTATGCTTCCAGCCATGAAGATAATGGACTGAACCTCTGAAACTGTAAGCCAGCCCTAAATAAATATTTGCCTTTATAAGAGTTGCTTTTGTGGTGGTGTCTCTTCACGGCAATAAAATTAAGACAGAGGGGGACTTACATTTTCACTGTACAGCCTTTTGTGCCCTTTGGATTTATGTCAAGTATACTCATTAACAAAACTAAAATCTGATTCTGATTTAATCAGGTAGGCTTCAGAATCCTGGGGAGAGGGGCAAAGCTTACTCTTAAAAGACTCTGACCATCCAGCTCCCTCCCTTGTCCTATTTGGCTTAAATCTAGCAGCTCAGTGTCTAGCTTAAATAAAAAACATCTTATCTTTGTCTTCACTGGTCCTGACTTGCCCCAGGTGATTGAGGGAGAGAACAAAGGTCTCTTGCATTCCCTCAGAAATGCTGCTGAGTAACTATGACTAAGCATTTTTCTGAAAGTACAACCAATAGCAAATTTTCTCCCATAAAGTTAGCCCAGCCCTAGTCAGAGGAGCCATCCATGTAGAAATCAAAAAAAAAAAAAAAAAAAAAGAGCAAACCTCAGTTGCTATGTGTATTAGTCAGGGTTCTGTAGATCAGTGGTCCTCTACCTGTGGGTTTCAATCCCTTTGTGGGGCTGAATAACCCTTCACAGAGGGGTCACATATAAGATATCCTGCATATTAGATATTTACATTATGATTCACTTACAGTTATGAAGTAGCAACAAACTTATTTTATGCTTGGAGTGTCACCACATGAGGAACTGTTTTAAAGGGTCACCGCATTAGGAAGGCTGAGAACCACTGCTCTAGAGGAGCAAAACCAACAGAATACATACTGTTTTAAAAGAAAGTTATTATTGTTGCCTGATGTGGTCTGAGTAATCCACGGGCAACTATCTCATACAAGAGATCAGCAGCAATAGAGTAGATGAACTTAACAGCAAGAATGAAACCCAGGTGAGCAAACACGGAAGCAGCTTTCTCTCTTACAGGTCCTTGTGTCCACATTACCTAGCAGAAGTGCTGCCTGCATGTAGGGTAGGTCTTCCCCAACCCAGACAATCCCTGCAGTCAAGCCTACAAGCCAACCTGAGCAAGGTAATCCCTCATGCAGTCTTTCTTTCCAGGGGACTCTGGGTTGTGTTAAAACTAACCATCCACTCAGATGAGTAACCTTTGTGTTCTAGAAGGTACTAGAAAGTATCTCAGGCCAGCTGTGAATACAGGCTCTACCCATTTCTTCCACCATCTACCTAGATTTTACATAGTTCTGACACTAAAATCATCCCCAACTGGAAACCTGTTATATCATCTGAAGAGATTATAAGGATCGTGAGGATGAGGAAGGCCCTTCCCCAACTAAATGTGAAATTTTTGAACTAAATAGGGTGTGATGGGTTGCCATGAGGGAACAGAATATGTGGAGGTTGGTTCAGGAAGAGGCTATTTTTAGAACTGAAACACTTCAGAGGGAGGGAGAAAGCCTTATGACCATCAAGATAATGGATCTGAGTAGCTAGACTCCAAAATAAACTTATTAAAGGAGTAAGTGTAAAAGGAGATCTGAGGCAAGGACATGTCTGCGAACTACAAAGCCAGGACAGCACCATGCTTAGTGTAGACTATGGCAGCTGCGAGAGGATGCTCTCATCTTAAAGTTTAAAATATGTAATCCAAAGTTTCACGGAAAAGAGCCTTTGATCCCATGGCCGCCTGACAGCTCATGGCCTGCTACTGTAGCTGGTGTTACAACCACCTTTGCATCCTAGCAGAAGTGGGGGAAATCACCCTGTGAAGAAACCACAGCAAAAAGAAACTGCTGGAGCTGGCCGGCCATCAAGGGGAAGCCTTGGTCCCAGAGCCCCACTTGGCATCTCAAGCTGTCATGGAAGAGAAAGTGTGAGAATGCAAGACGCCAGCAGAGACAGGAGCATCTCTCACCACCTAGGAATCAGAATGGGCTACTTGGTGGGTGGGGATCACAAAGTGTATGGCAGCCACAAAGACAGCTACTTCATGGCTCTGGAGTGAGAGTTGATCGATGTGAGGACACATGCATGAGTGTATATATGGGCATACACATATGAGAACCTACACATGAATCATCGGTGCTTTGTGCCTGTCTGGCTCCCAGCAGCAATGTTGGGAGCATGGGGTGCAGTCATAGAGAAGCAGGGGGTGAGGGGAGGCATCCTAATGCCATAGTGGCACCTCAATAGTAACTCCAGACTTCTGTCCTCACTTCCATCATCAGAGTTCCTTGCACACACATGGTCTATTCCCATTCAGTCCAGTTTATCTCCATGCTACAAGTAGTCACAAGCCTGCAAAACAGGGCCTACAGAGGCATGACAAGTACCATAAATGTTTCAAGCATGAGGCTCAGGGGACTAGCAAGCTGGAGAGTGTGTGGCCATCAAACACACTCAAGCTCAGATTTGTAATAAACACCATGCTGACAAAATAAAGCATACCACATGTATGCTCTGCAGGCTGTGCGCTCAGCAGGGCCAGTTAAAGTGGATAGCAGGGCTCAGAAGAGTAGAGTGGGAACAATGGATTCATAGCACACCAGTGAATAACTTCAAAATCCTCTGGGAAGAGAAGGAGCAGAGCGGGTGTGCCTTCACAACCATCTTAGGAAGGCAATACTATTGTGGGTTTTAGGTAAAGAAGGGCAAGCATAAAGATGTTCGAGAGCTTCTCCAACTTTGTGCAAATAAGAAGTACCAGTCAGAACTTGAGCTACTACTAAAACAGGCTGCTTGTGAATTCAAAAGCTACAGGGGACTCTGCTATGCAAGGGCATGGTTAACAATGGCCCTGATGTGTCTCCACAAAGTAAGCTAGAAGTCCTAACACATGTTCAGGGATGTTGCATCCCTCCAGAGAATGGATCCCTGGGAAGAACGTCTTTCCCTACAGGGCTTGCTTGGTAGATTACCTGACTAACAACCCTGTTCCTTGTTTGTCTCTTACACATAGACATGGTGACTAACAAGAGCCAATGCCTTTCTGATTTTAGAGCCAAGAGTTTGACCTGACTTTGGTTAAGTCCCTAAGTCATGATGTCACTTCTTGGAGTAGGATTAGATTGAAGGAGACAATCACTTGGGTTCCTCTGGGCCTACAAACCCTAGTGAAAAAAGTAGCAAGACTTGACTCAGAGAGTTTGAGTTGTTACAACAAAATATATAAGGTAGATGACTTAAACAACAAATATTTATCACAGTTCTGAAGCTGCCAACAGATTCTTTGTCTGGTAAAGCTGTAACAACGCTCTTCTTGGTTTGTAGATTGTAATCTTCCTATCTTCATAGTGATGGAACGGTAGGAGGACTCTAGTCTTTTCTTCTTCCCATTATGAGGCCTCACCTCCATGTCTTCATCTAAACCTTCTTACCTCCAAATACCATGATATTGGAGAAATGGAGCCTCACCATTTGAACTCTGGGAGAATACATTCAGTCTGAAGCAGCACTGATGAAGGAGCATAGCCCTCCAGCTGCTGGACAAGGCATCTTGAAGCAGCACTCCATGTTTATCACACCCTCACAGCACACCCTGCCTCTCCCTTCCTTTCTCTCTGACCACCTGCTTGCTGGCTAAAGGCTTGCATTGTAATTCTGGGGAACCTCAATGCTCTCTTCCAAGTCTCCATTCCCAGACCATTGCGTAGCCTGAGCCTTCACACCCATTCTTTAGAGAGAGTGAAGACTTTGAGTATAAGCCAGAGGGTAACTGGAAACGCTTTGCTCCTGTAGTTCCCAGATTCACCCTCTGAGGACCTGCAGATTCTAGCTTGTTAGTGTACTCATTTGCTAAAAGCCAAATCAGTATCTTGAACCCAAGAAACACTGACTCTTTTTTGGTACTTGGAGTTCCAGGGTGTGAAACTGTAAGTTGATCTCATTCATCCTCCTGCACCAGAGAGAGAGTGTGTGCTAAGAAATTAGAGAAGCCGCTTTCCAAAGCACACAGCTGGCCCTGGATATCTTCCCAGCTCTGCTGGACAAGGAAGGGTGAGCCATTCCACAAGGACCATAACCAAAGGGTTTCAGCCTGAGGGATTCTGTAGCCCTGGGTCCCTGTCAGTCCCAGGTGTAGGTACCTGGACTAGCCTGGTGGTACTCAGTCTCTCTAATGAACATAATCAGGACCATACTACAGCCAAGAGTTGTTGAAGTGATCAGAGAGCCAGGTGTACACTGCTCTTCAAGAGGCTTCTGCAACCGGATGACTATAATTATTTCTTATGAATCTAGGGATTGGCTAGGCTCATTCAGACAGTACTCCTTCAAGTTCCCACAGTTAAGCAGTAACTGGGGCAGGAAATGTCCTGAAAATTCCCTCCCTCACTGTCCAGTTGTTAAAGGACCTGGGACCTCTACTTGTGGCTATCCCTAGCACCTCTAACATCCCCTCTATGTATGGAGCAGACTTCCTTCCTTTAGTCTTTATTAAGGTTATATTCTGTGATGGGAATATATAAAAGTAAAAAGACTTAGGTAATGTTGTCCCCTATCACCTACTAAGGTCTCACTCAGGAAATTGTGCTTCAAAACTGAGAAGAACTGCAGAGCCTTCGGAGCTAGCAAAAGGAAAAAGGAGGGGTGGACTAAATCCACTTCAGTAGAGAGAGAGTGGTCCTGGAGATGATTCATACCGGCATACCCTTGATAGTATTGGTGCCAGCTTTGGAGCTGTGATTCTTCCCGAGGCTCTTCAAACAAGGTGCTTAATTTGTTTGTGTTCTGTTCTGTCATGATGCCAAACTAGAGAGCATTGGGTGATGAAAGTGTTAGGAGCTCAGAATAGAAATGGAAGGGAGGAGAAATATCCAGGATGAACAAACTTCCCCTCCTCCCGATAAACATTTGTTCATCCCATAGGAGCTTGAAATTGATCTTTAGAGAGGCTGAACAAACAAGCCACTCTGCATTTGAGACACAGGGTAGAAAGCTAGAGCTGGCATCCTTTGACGGTATAGGATTCATACATTTCTAAAAACTTAGAAGGTATTGAGAGCCACCCAAGGAGAGCTGCCCCTAGATGAGAGGCAAGCCAAGGTCATATGGAACTGGAGTTAGAGTTTAGCAAATGCTCCATAAAGAGCACAGTGAGGAGGGTAGGAAGTAATCTGCCTTCATTAGGCTCCAACCACTGTAAGGGCTGCGATTTGCAAAGAATGATACCCCAGATTCAAATAGTTTACAACAGCAAAGAGTGTTGATTTAGCAGAGAACCTGCCTGCAGGGATCTACCATACATCAGGATGGAAGACAGAGATGTGGACTTGGCAGGGTCAATTTAACGCCTGTTAGTACCGGTAGGAGTGGGTGACTTTCACCTTTCTTTCCCTTGATTGGTTGGTTCTATCTCCAAGGATATAGGTGCCTTTGTAATTGGTTAAGGCTCTGGGGGATTTGGGTGCCCTTTAATAATTAGCTATACTGGGCTCAAGCGAGGTGATGGGGCAGCTTCCTGATTGGCAGGCTGCCTGTGAGGGGTAGTTTTTCCTGGAATTGACTTGTTTCTGACTTTTCCAGTTCTGGGAAATAGAAATTTAGGCCTAGTCTCCCTAACTGCCAATTTTCAGTCTATCACGAAGTCAGCCTGGCTCTGGCCAACTCTGTCCTCTTACGATGTGCTTGAAATCAGACTTGATTTCTGCTCAAATAGAAGTAATCCTAAAACAGATTATCCAGTACCCACCATGTGTTAACCACTGTGCTAAGTAGTTTCTGTGCATGTTTCCCTCAGTTCTCTTAAGATCCCTGCAAGGGGTTCTTAGCTTCATCTGGGGGAAACTGAAATGCAGAAACAAGAAGCATTTCATAATCAACAATCAAGTCAAGGAGCCAAACAACAGTTACCTAGTCCATGCCATGGCAGGTCACAATGACCCTGTGGTTCTGATACTGGTACTTCTTCTCCAAGAGTAAACAAGGCTAAATGTGGTTGCTAACTTGACTCTACCTGGAATCAACAAAGACCTCAAGCTGCTGGTCGCTCTTGCGAGAGATTGTCTTCTTCTTCTTCTTCTTCTTCTTCTTCTTCTTCTTCTTCTTCTTCTTCTTCTTCTTCTTCTTTCCTTCTCTTTCTTCTCCTTCTCTCCTTCTCCTCCTCCTCCTCCTCCTCCTCCTCCTCCTCCTTCTTCTTCTTCTTTTTGTTTGTTTGGTTTTTTTTTTCGAGACAGGGTTTCTCTGTGTAGCCCTTGCTGTCCTGGAACTCACTTTGTAGACCAGGCTGGCCTCGAACTCAGAAATCCACCTGCCTCTGCCTCCCGAGTGCTGGGATTAAAGGCGTGAGCCACCACCACCCAGTGAGATGGGAAAATGCATCCAAAATCTGAGCTATACCTTCTAGTAGAAGCCCACAAAAAAAAAAAAAAAAGACATGAGAGAAAGAAGCCTTTGTATTTGGCCTGTTCATCCTCTTTCTAGCTAGCAAATTCATCTCCTCTGATGGTGGGGCTGGATTCCAATGTAGCCTGAAAAACAGCAGCTCTCTAAGACTCTAGCTCTCTACTTGGACTATAGCACCAGATTGGAATTGGTGAGACATCCCATCTCAAGGACTAAACAACTACTAGATTCTTATAAACCACTCTAATAAATCATATATCATGTATTCAGTCTATCAATTTCATCCCTTAAGAGAACCATGACTAATATACTGGGTGACTTTCTTAGGGCCAAACACAGCTGGTGAGTGTAGTTTAAGCTCTACACTCCACTGTTTCAAGGGTTCTTCTTTGGATGGGAGAAGGAAGAGTTGTGGTGGTGGAGTTGGTCTTCAACTCCGGCTGAACTAGTGCGGTGCTTAGAAGGGAATGGGAAGGGACTATAAAACAGAGCTCAGCATCCCTCCCTCCCAAAGTGGAGGAGAAAGGAGGTCCTTAAGAGGAGTGAAGGAAGGGCAGCATGGGGAGCAGGGCTAACCATGCGCCATCACCAGTTTTCACTTTAAAAAGAAAATCACCTTGCCATTGTCTACAATTATGTACCCTGAAGGGGGAGGAGGGCAGGTACTCCTAAGAGCTAAACACCTGCTCTCCTCACCCTTTTCCTCCATCTGGCACATGTCTCCTGTTCCCAAGGCTGTTTTAAAAGAGAGTCTTCCTAGCTAGCTGGATCCAAAGAAAACATTCATTTGATTACAAAAAGAGGAGCATCTGCTCGCCTGGATTTGTGGGCGAGCCCACAATCCCTGCATTTTACCCCCTATTAGCCTTCTTCTCCAGGAAAGAAATGTCCTGCTCTTTAAAGTTGAGGCCATAAAACTGTGACAGCTCTCCTGCAAACAGAGCTGAGTCCGGAACATGAAACAGCTCTTCAGATAAAATATACAACTCAGGTGTGGGAGTGGAGAGCCAGGGGCCTTAAAACTCAATCAGTCGCCAGGAACGTTTTGCTTGATGGATCTAGCCCGGCAGTTCTCTACTGTAGAGCATCACTGATTCCAACATTTTGGACATATTTCCCATTAGCCCTTTATTTGAAAATTTTATGCTTCCCCTCATAAAAACTTGCAGCAGATTAATGTGCTTGGGATGTTTATTTGTAAGTACAGCTGGTCTCCCTTCAAGTTGTTTTCATTGTTGAGTTGCCTGAGTGTACCCTTGTGGAGCAGCAAAAGGGTGGTTCTGTAACCTGGCAACCAGTATCATGTCAGAGAGACAAGGAGGCTGTGTGAGGGTGGGGGTGGACAGGGTGGATGGTGGTGGAGAGAATACTGGATGGTCTCTGAGGCTTAGCATGCAGAAAGGTATTTAAAGCTTCCTTTTGCGGGTCCTACCATCCATGTTAGGAGTGAGATGTGCCCCTGAAGGGCCTCTGCATCTGCCTGAGGAACTTACCCTGTGAGTTCTTCTCTTCAAGAGGGAACTATCCTGGCTTCACTCAGGAGGGAGCTCTTCTTTGAGCTGAAAAGGAGAACTGAGTTCTAACCAGGATTTTCAATACTAGTCTCATATCAAATAAACAAATGTCTCTTCTTTTTATTAGATATTTGGTAATCGAAAGTAAATTTAACTCTGTTCCATTCTTTCCTCTAACTACAATTTCCATTACTTTTATACTAAAGATGAACAATCTCATTAAATTTAAGACTAGGTCTTCATCAGGTTTGTATGTGTATGCACTCATGGCCATGTGGACAGGGGTGTGTGTGTGTGTGTGTGTGTGTGTGTGAGAGAGAGAGAGAGAGAGAGAGAGAGAGAGAGAGAGAGAGAGAGGATTTATTTTTTATTAAATTTATTTATTCACTTTACTTTCAAGTATGCATTCCCTCCCAGTAGGCAGATCTCCCCCCACCCCACCCTCCCCTTCACCTTTGAGAAGGGGGAACCCCACACCAGGTATCATACTCCCCATTAGCCTCCTCTCATGGCACATAGAGTAGTTGTAGGACTAGGCACATCCTCTTCCACTGAGGCCAGACAAGTCAGTCCATTTAGGAGAACAGGATCCACAGGCACAACGGCAACAGATTCAAGGACAACCCCCATGCCTGTTGTTGGGGGACCCACATGAAGACCAAGCTGCTCGTCTGCTACATATGTGCAGGGGGCCTAGGTTCAGCCCATGCTCACTCTTTGGCTAGTGATTCAGTCTCTTGAAGCCCCTGAAGGTCCAGGTTAGTTGATTCAGTTTGTCTTCCTGTGGAGTCCTTGTCCTCTCCATGTCCCTCAATCCTTCCCCCAACTCTTCCATAAGACTCCCCAAGCTTCATCTAATGTTTGGCTGTATCTCTTTCCATTGGCTGCTGGGTGGAACCTCTCAGAGGACAGTCATGCTAGGCTCCTGTCTGCAACCATAACAGAGTAACATTAATAGTGTCAGGGATTGGTTCTTGCCCTTGGAATAGGTCTCAATTTGGGGCAGTCAATGGTTGGCCATTCCCGCAGACTCTGCTCTATCTTTGTCCCTGCACATCTTGTAGTTGGGACACAATTTGGGTTGAAGGTTTTGTGAATAGGTTGCTATCCACTGGGAGTCCTGCCTGGCTTCAGGAAGTGACCACTTGAGTATCCATACCCCTCCACTGGTACTAGAAGTCTCAGCTAGAGTCGACCCCATACACCACCTGGGGTCTCCCCCATCCCAGGACTCTGGCACTTTCTAGAAATTGCCACCTGTTTCTTCTACCCCATCACTTATATTTAGTTGGCCTCTGTTATCTAGAGACAACACACTACCCTTTGATTATGAGAAAGCTTTCTGTTGGGCTCTCAAATCTCTTAACAGTGCTACTACTGCACTTCTGGGGCCACACACCTGTTTGTTTGTGAGATTTGAGAGTTGGAACTGGTTTGAAAGTTAAATTTTCTGCCTCTTAACTGAATTGATGCCTTCTTGGTCAGTAAGACCACTACTTAGTGGTGTTTGTCAAACATGACAGCCACTTAGCAGTTTCTTTTGTTTCTCCTAAAGGAACATATTGGAGCTGGGAAGATGGCTCAGTTGGAAAATGCTTGCCTTCTAAACAGGAAGACCTGAGTCTGGGTGTCAAGAAACTGGGTATAGTACTGGGAGAATAGAGACAGGAAGATGCCTTGAACTAACTGGCCAATCAATCTAGTAAAATCAATAAGCTCTGGGTACAGGGAGAGATCTTGTCTCCAAAAAGAAACAACAACAACAACAAAAAACAAAAAACAAAAAAAACCGAAGATTGATTTGTGAGGGCATCTGATGTCAACCTCTGGTCTACACACACACACACACACACAGGCATGCACATGTGCACACACACACAAACATGTAACACATACATGTCATTAAGTAGTATCCCCATCAGTCGGATATCTTTCAATTGCATAGACATTATCTGAAATTGAAGATATGGAAACTAAAGGAAGGAGACTCTTTTACACAAAGTAACCATGAATTGAATTTTATTTTTCTCTTGATCTTAAAATGGTTGAGTGAAACCCAATAGCATGAGGGAATATAATTCAGTGATTGAACATTTAAAATCACCTGTACAGGTTATGGTGAGATAAATGCCCCTCCCTTTCTTTATTCTTCATAAGGCTTGATTCCCCCTTCCTTTGTCATTGGTGCTTAAAGTTCCTCTGGGTGTCAAGAAATTCTGGAAAGCCTCTAAAATCTGATAGATCAAAAGGAAGTGTCTTAGGTAGCTTTTATTGCTGTGAAGAGATACCATGACCATTGCAATACTTAAAAAGGAAAACATTTAACTTGGATCTGACTTACAGTTGCAGAGGTTTAGCCCATTATCATCATGATGAGAAACATGGCAGTATGAAGCAGACATGGTGCTGGAGAAAGAACTGAGAGTTCTACATCCTGATCCACAGACAGCAGAAGGAAAACTGAAACACACTAGGTGTAACCTGACCATATGAGACCTCAAAACCCACCCCACCTGCCCCATGACACACTTCCTCCAACAAGGCCACACCTACTCCAACAAAGCCACCTCCTAATAGCACACAAACACACACACACACACACACACACACACACACACACTCCATATGTCTAAACCTTCACAGGAAGTAAGACTAAAGACAATTGTTGCCATTTAAGAATTTCTAGTCACTTAAAGAGAAAATATGCACAGTTGTTGGCATAAATGATTTATTTAAAATACTGAAGATAGTAGCAAAAACTAAGACACCCCATTTTATCTGTTAGACAGAAGACTGACATAGCAAGCAGCTAGGGGCAGGGTCATATCACACTTCGAAGTACAAAATGAGTCAAGTCAGTACTACATTGTTCAGAAGATGCCCTGGTAGATATACAACCTTGTCTCCATCTGATTCCACCCAAGTAGTTAGGCTCCTGTGTCCGTCCAAAGCTAATCAAGCTAATGGAGTGTAATTGTTTACAGCAGGAAGGCCACTAGACCAAGAGTCATGGCATACACCTTTAATCTAGGCACTCAGGAAAGAAAGCAAGTAGATCTCTGAGTTTCAGGCTAGCCAGAGCTGTATAGTGAGACGTGTGTGTGTGTGTGTGTGTGTGTGTGTGTGTGTGTGTGAGAGAGAGAGAGAGAGAGAGGGAGAGGGAGAGGGAGAGGGAGAGGGAGAGGGAGAGGGAGAGGGAGAGGGAGAGGGAGAGGGAGAGGGAGAGGGAGAGGGAGAGGGAGAGGGAGAGGGAGAGGGAGAGGGAGAGGGAGAGGGAGAGGGAGAGGGAGAGGGAGAGGGAGAGGGAGAGGGAGAGGGAGAGGGAGAGGGAGAGAGAGAGAGATCCTTGAGTCCAGCATTCCTGGCAAACAAAGGAGACATTAGGCCATCAAGGAAGTGTCAGCTGTGACTTCCAATACACAGAGATGACTCCCAAGAAAGAGACTGTCTGAGAAATGAAGGAGAATAGAGAGGCAAAGTGTGGGCAGTAGGAAAATAGAAATTTGAGAATTCTTTGTTCACCTATCAGTGACATAGTTGCAGAGAAGCAGCATGGGTCCACTGTGTCAAACTATCTGGCTCTGCAAAAAATTTGGTAGATGGCAAAAGACCTACGCTTCATATGGTGCCAGGCTCCATACCTAAGAAACAGTCACAACCATCTAAAAGGATGACTTTTTCTCGCCTAGCATGTACCATGTTCACACAGCAGCACTCTCAGAGTCCTGGGCTCTGACTTCAAGTGAAATGAATCCAGAAAGACTCCTTCCAGATGTACAACCCAAAGCCTGGCTCCTCCCCTCTAAAAAGAAAGTGCCCCACCTGGGGTGGTTTGAATAGGAAAGGTCCCCATAGACTATTGTGTGTGAATGCCTGGCCCTTAGCAGGGAAGAGGAGGTACTATTAGGAGGTATGGCCTGGTTAGAGGAAGTTTGTCACTCTGGTGGTAGGCTTTGAGATGTTATAGCTCAAATTAGGCCTAGTATAACAATTTCTTCCTGTTGCCTGTGGATATAGAACTCCCAGCTCTTTCTCCAGCACCGTATCTATCTGCATGCCGCCATGCTTCCCACCATGGTGATAATGGACTAAACCTCTGAAACTGTAAACCAGCCCCAATGAAATTTTCTCCTTTATACAGTTACTGTGGTCATGATCTTCAGCAATAGAAACCCTAAGACACTACCACCTCTCCCTCCTACCTCCACCTACCTCTAGTGGTAGAAAGTTTCACTGTCTTCTACCTGGCTCCAAATCATAACCTACCGAGTAAAAATGGATCTCTACAGGTGAGCAAAAACCCAACCCTCCACTCTCAGATAAGGACAAGCCTTCTTCCGGGCTGTTTGTGCAGGTTAATCTTGATGGCCAACATATTTACATTTAGCAGCCTAGGCGATTAATGAGACCCACCTCTGAGTGTGTCTGCTTCCCAAAAGGTTCAATAAGGAAGGACACACCCTGGCTGGGTGGATCATCTCAGGGGCTAACAATACAGATGGAATTAAAGTGGGGGAAAGAAGGAACCTGCTCTCTCTCTTTCTCTCTCTCTCTCCTTTCTCTCTCTCCCTCCCCTTCTCCCCCTCTCCTCCCCCTCTACCTCCCCCTCTCGCTCCCCCTTCTCCTTTAAGCTGTTCATGGTGGCATCTGTCAGAGCAACAGAAGTCACTAATACACTGGGACTCAGAGTAAGAAATGCTTCCTGGAAACAAAATGTCCTCCCTTCCAAGGCCACAAACTCCCTTTGTTTTAATTGCTATGTTGCAATGTTGTTGAGTATATGTGCATCCACCACTAGTAAAGTCCCAGAGGCTCAGAAGAGGAGGATATGCACACAGGTGCACATAGGTACACACAGGTACACACACATTTACACACACACACACACACACACACACACATTACTCAGTTAAGTGTATCCTGATAGCAGCTATACTCCTCTAACTTCTCCAGGAGAATTGATTTTCTTGCTGAGTACGGCTAGTTATTTTCCCACAGAGGAATCCAATAGCTAATGTAGGTTCTCCAGGAATGATGAGATAGATATTTATTTGGGGGTGGGGGAGCATAAAGAATAGATATTACAGCAGGAATTCTCAAAGAAAGCAGGCTTCAGACAGATCTTGAGATCAGATATATCCTGCGTGATCCATTTAGGCCAGGTCCTAGAGCTCCCACAATCCCCAGGGCTTCTAAGCATAGGTTGGGGCCTAAGACCAAGAAGAAGGAAAGAAAGAAGTGTGTCCTCCTAGAGCTTGACAAATGCCGTGGACGTCTTAGAAGTGACCTAGCAGTGCTTTGTCCTCCAGTCCCTGTCCTGGAGAAAGCCCAGTCTCCCAAGGACACAACCATAATATGCCTGCACCTAGAAGCAGTTCCTTACCCAGGTACAGCTTCCCCTGCCTCAAACAGCCGAGTGTGTGCTCATAAACCTTCCTCTGCTCTGCCCATTCTTGCTCAAATTCTGTGTAGTCAGCTTCAGAAAGGCACTTTGTGGCACAATTTAACAAGACTGTCAGATTTCAGCTTAGTTATTTTCTTTTCTCCAAAACTTCTTAGGCACCCATTATACTGTTTCTTTGGGGATGTTCAGACCATCCAATTTATCCTTCCATTCCACAGACTTTTCTTTAATTATCACGGAATAGTATACAGCAATTAATGGAACATGAAGAATAATGTTGTCTCGGAGGACAGTGGGGCCACAACAAGATCGTTAATGAGAACTTTGTAAAAGTCACATGTTAGGCAAGCTGAAAGGGGCATGATGATCCTTACCAGGCCCCCAGGCCCTGGGATCTGAATCACAAGGGCTCGCACCCTTTGCTGACATACACACCCTGCCCACAGGAGGCTGAGGAGAGAAGGAAGCACCAATTCTGAGGAACTCTGGGAAAACTGCCGCACAGCCCTCACTGGAGCTGTTTCTCAACTGCCTGACAGAGGATTCCAGAGCTGGCAAGAGGCAGGACACCTCTGATTTCCTTCCATCCTTACATTCTACAACCCATTGGTCTTGCTGTATCCAGGGATTCCCTGAAGAACATAAGGGATACTTTGGGATTTCAAGCACAACTCCACAGTCCTTTTAAGTGGGTTCCATGGGGCCTGGGCAACCGAAAGGACCAACAGCACTTTTTTCTCAGGTTCTGTGTTGCAAAAGGTGAAGAGAACCGTACGAATTCTACAGTTCATGTTTCACTTTAGATTAGAAGAAAAACCGCAGAAAAATAAGCCGTGTCAATCATCCCTGCTGTGTAAACAAGTGGTTAATGATAAGTCATGAGACAGTTTGCACTTTTTTTTTTCTGGAATGGCCAGTGACAATGCTCCAAAGCCAAACCTTCTCTTTCATAGCTATTTGAAAAAAAGAACAAGGAAAGCTTTTGTGTCCCCTCTGGGAGCTGCAATAGCCAATCCCTGGATCCCTGAACAGCCTAGCTGGGTAATAAGCCTGTGGCTGGGCATCCTAGAGCTGGCTCTGGAGTCCAGCAATTGCCTGCAGTAGGCTGGGGTAAAGGCCCAAGAGTCCTGGCTCCCCTAAGGCTTCTTAGGGGAGTCCTTAGAGGCAGGACTAGAGTTGCCTCTTCAGAGTGTTATCAGCTCAGAAGGCACCTCTGTGAAATGAGAAAAAGGCAGGCTTATCATCACCGGGGTGAAACTGCACCTTGGCAGGAAGTCAAAGCCTCGTGAAAATTAGAAAAAGGTGCCTGTACCTCCAGATCATTTGTCTCCAAGCCTCATCTGTCAAGGGTCAATGATTTGGGCTTTGCAGACAATGAGAGCCCTCTCACAGTGACTCAATGTTCTGTTTTAACAGAAAACAAAGGCAGCCACAAACAAGAAATGGGCATAACATGTTCCAAAACGACTTTAATCTGTAGAGATAGTAGACCTGATTTGACTCATGAACCATAGGTTACCTGCCCCTGCTTTGAAAAGATGCAGTTCATAGCCAGGGCTGGCACATGGAACAAAGCTAATGTCCATCCTTCCTTACCCTTAGACTGGTCTCACAGCCCTATGGATGGTGGCGGTCTTGCCCTCAAACACCCAAAGTGCCAGTGACTAAAAAGGACAGTTCTTTGGGCCTGGGATGGAAACCCCAGAGATCCTCAGCATCCTTTATGCATAATTTGTTTTCAGTTGTTGTTCTGAATCTCCAGCCCTGGAGTTGTGCCATCAGAAGGCCAGTCCTACAAACTGAAAGCCATCTCCCATGCCACTGAGTAAGCCCAAACTTGTAAACTGCACTAAGCCCAGGTTGGGAAGCCAGACTCCTGTTACTTGAGAGTCAAGGAGAAGGTCTGTGAAGACAGGAAATCCAGGGGAGCCAAATCCCAGCGCTTCTGAGATGAGAAAAGCCATCTGTCTCCTGGGGCCTTTTCTTTTGGGCAAGATGCCTATTAACCAACGTATAATTAATTGGAGGGGAAGATGAAAAAAGAACAGTTATTTCTGGACATTTTTCAATTTTCCCCCATAAACAGTCATCCAATTATAATTAAAATACAGTGGTGGTTTCACACAAACCATAAACAATCCATGACCTTGCATTACAAGCAAACTCAACGGGAAGTGCATTTCTCGCTGCACCAAGCAGTAGGACCCAGGAATGCTGGTCTGATGTTCAGTGGAGTGTTCTGTTACATTACTCACCTTTGCCTTGACTTTTGTAAAGATCAAAACCTTACCACCCCACACTCTTGACATTTCTTCCTGATATCTAATGAGACCACATTTTTGCTGGAAGGTCACATGTCATTTATAACTCTAACAGAGAAATATCATTTTAATGAAGCTCCTAATTCAGACTGAGTAACAAAATTGCGCAAATATCACAACACACGTGCTGGCCTGGAGGCAGCCAAGGCCCTGGGCTTAGCTGAGCCCTTGTGGGATCACACTTAAAATATAAAAGACAACTGAGGGAGGCTGGCATTCCTGCATCAGTAGCAGATGCTGGACAATGTCATTCTAAATTCAATTATCCAGAAGAAAGTATGATTCATGTGAATATATTTTACAAGTTCGTATAATTTATCATCCTTTGTTTTTCTTTATGAATAACATATTTTTCCCTCAGTTCAAAAAAACACATGAGAGGGTTGGATGGATGGGAGAGAGACCAAGAGTCATATATTCTTTCTTCAGTTGAACAGAAGGGCATATAAATTCTTCTCTCTCTGGCAGCTTGGCCAGGGTTAGAGGCTGGATGAAGAGCAGGTCCTGAGAATGTGCATGGCAAATCATGGATGACAGACACAGTCCCAGCATACCAGGAGACAGAAAGAGACAGACAGCAGCTCTAGAAGTCAGTGACTGGTGGAGGACTCCAAGCCCTGGCAACAGAATACAAAGCATCGGCTTTCTTGAGCAAAAACAAAAGCTACCCAGATATCAGCCAGAACCAGACCAGTTCAGTGGATAGGAGTCTACATGCAAAACTGAATGTACAATGTGAAAGGTTTAACACTCTTACTTGTCTAGAAAAAGTAGAACCCTCTGAGGACACTTAGTGCATTCGGCCATCATCTTAAAACTTAACTCCTCTGGCAGAGTGCAAAGTTTGCCCAAAGATCTCTATAAAGACCAAGAGAGCCCCATTTCTCTCTGCTGCCATGCCTTTGCTCCACCACCATGGACTCTAATCCTCTCAAAGCATAAGACAATTAAATACTATTTTTTACAAGTTTCCTTGGTCATATTGTTTTATCACTGAAATAGAAAAATAACTAAGACAGAATTTGGTACTAGGGACTGGGCTATTGCTGTGAATAACCTGAACATATGACTTTCAGGAAGAATGTGGAAGAGTTTGGTACTTTGGGCAATAAATGTAGTTGGATGTCATAAACAGTGTGTTTTGCATCATCCTAGTAGAGTATTGAAAGACAGTAAAACTAAGATCAGTCTGAACTACAGAGTCCCAGCTCAAGAGGTCTTGGGGAGAATAATATTACCATCTGGACTGGAGCCATAATTGTGATGTTTTGGCTGCTTTCTGCCCTTGTCCTAAGAATTTGCCTAAGCCTAAATTTTTAAAATAATGGACTAATTTGTTCACTGGAGGAGATTTCAAGACAATTAATATTTACTCTGTTGTGTGGCTACCCTCTCTGCCTCCTGCTTTGTGGATCAAGATCTGAGCTCTCAGCTGTTCATGCTGCCATGCCTTTCTTAGCTCCGCCATGATAGACTCTATCTTACCTCTGTAACGGTAAGCCCAATTGAATGCTTTCTTTTATAAGTTGCCTTGGTTCTGGTGTTTTATCACAGTGTCAGAGAAGTAATAAGACAGTCTCTGACAGTAATGCATCGTGCGGGATCACTCCTCTCTTGCCAGGACACACAGGGAAGACATTTCCCACTGGTCTCTCTAGTACACCCAACACTACAAATTAGGAATTCTAAAAGGTGAATTCAGGTGCCCTCAGGGCCCTGTTGTACATATGCAAATATATAATGTTGTCAGTTCCTTTTAGCAATAAAGAAGTGAGAAAATAGAATAGGGAACTCTGGGGAGAAGCAGAGAGTGACCCATCCTAGCAGATGAAGCCCATCTGTGAAGGAGAAAAAGGATAAAGAGACATGAGCAGAAGGCATTTCAGACAGAGCCTTATCCACACTGACTAGAACAAACTGTTCTCTCTAAAATGAAATGTCTTCTATCCCACCTGATCTTCTTCAATATAAAGTTCAGATTTTCCTACAACTTTGAATCTCTTTGATGAGCAGGATATAGTAGAGTTGGCCTAAGACCAACTCATTTACAGCTTTTGGAACAGAGGTTCGTAGGGTATTCTCTGTGGAAAATCGATTAATATTGTAAGAAGCCTGGTTAGCAGTGTGGGTACTTCCATTAACATCTCTACTAAACTCCCAGGTGATAGTCAGAAAACTCTATTAAGCTCCCTGGTGATGGTCAGCCAATGAGTTATCATAAAGCCAGCAGGTGACTTCAGTCCTCATATATATATATCAACCCCCAGAAGGGAAACATCTAGCTAAACCTAGTCAACTCACAGAGCTTGGGAAAATAAATATACTGTCTTGGTGTGATTTTCTGCATCTAAAAAGATAACATAATTGGTGTTATTCAAAATATAGGGTATGGTGTAGGACATTGACTAACAAGAATGAGTCTTGCCTGGATATGGGGTTGGAGCAGCGATCTCAGGGACCACTTGATTTGCCAGATATTAATCTTCTCGTCTATTCATTGTAAAGAGACCCTGCAATTGCTAGAAGGGTAGCCAAGTTAGCAGAAGGTACTCAGCCAGTATGTCAGTATTTTAGCAACAGTTAAAAATGTACTCATAATAACCAGCTGGACATGATTGTTGTCTAGCTCCCACTTCTACACATAAACACAAGCACACACACATACACAGAGAGAGAGAGAGAGACAGAGAGAGAGAGAGAGAGACATACAGAGAGAGAGGGAGAGACATAGAGAGAGAGAGGGAGACAGAGAGAGAGAGAGAGAGAGAGAGAGAGAGAGAGAGAGACAGAGAGAGAGAGAGAGAGAGAGAACCTTCATATTTGTGGGGTTATATCACATGTGAAAGAGCAGCCTGCAACTAGTCCCAGATTATGTTACAAGATGCCACTCCAAGAATACATGAGCCTCACTAATAATACTCAATACTTCCTCTATTTTGGTACCCATTTCTAACCATGATTGCATTTGATTTTTTACAATGATCTTGAAAAGTAGATGTTATTGGCCTTTAAAGGTGGGGAAAATCTGAAGTCCAGAGACTTCAAAGGGGGTTGAGGTCCTACAGCAGTCAAGAAAGCTTGCCCTGGAGTCACGAGAGTGGGAGAGCTGGCCCTGCCACTATATGCCTTAAGGTAGCCTGGCTACAGAGGTGTTTTCCCCAACCCCCACCCTGCACCACCTGAGGCAATTAAAAGAGCTGGCCACCAGTCATGAGAGTGAGCGAGCTGGCCTTACCCCATTCCAACTACAGCACTTGGGAAAGCAAGCCCTGCTCCTCACATGCACAGCACAGTAAACCTGGCCCTGATGGTGGGGATGCAGGTGAGTCTGTGCCCCTGCCCCGTTGGCATAGGCGAGATAGAACTGGCTAAGCACAATTCACCAGCCACGAGCTAGAGAGGGCCTGTGGTGTGTGTGTGGGGGGGGGGTGATACTTTCCAAGGTAGTTGTGAGAGCTGTCGGCCCTGAAGCCATGAGAGCCAGAGAACTAGCCCTGGCTCCCACCAGCGCAGTGCTTGGGAGACTGGGCTTCCATCTCCCAGTGGGCATAGCAGAGACCATGAAAGAATGCTGCTTACTATCTTGCTCCTCACAGCTTGCTCAGGCTGCTTTCATATAGTTTCCAGAACAAACAGCCCACAGATGGCACTACCCATTGTGAGATAGATCATTCCACACAAATTATAAATCAATAAAATACTCCACAGACTTGCCCACAGGCCACTGTGTTGGGAGCATTTTCTCGAATGAAGTTCCCTCTTCCCAAATAATTCTGGCTTGTGTCAAGCTGTTATAAAACTAGTCTGCACATCTCTCATGAGCTCATATGTTTGAATACTTGATTCCCAACTGTTGGTAGTTTGAGGAGATTGTAGAATCATTTGGACATAGGACCCAGCTGGCAAATATAGGGCTATAGGGATATGGCTCAGGGTTTTAAGCAAAGTTCCTCTTCCACTGAACTTTATATTTTCCCTTTAGTTGAGATATGAGCAAGCTTCTCACACACCCATGGCCATATACAAGGTCCACTCTCACCCTCATAAACACCACTATGCCTTCCCTGCCATGAAATTATGAACTAAAATAAATCTCTTCTTTCCTAAGTTATTACCATCATGTAGAGAAAAGTGGCTAATACAGATGGGGCATTCTGGATTTCAACAGGATATGCCAGGCTAACTCTGAATCAGCCCAGAACCACCACAAAGGAAGTCACTAATCAGGGCACACACTGCGGTATTTAGGAGTCCAGAGCCCTGTCCTGACCTAGTCCAAACACAGCCTTAAGAGGTGATGAATCTCTCCAGAGATGGTGTGGTTTCCAATAAAGCATTCCAGAATCTTAAACTGGCTTCAAAGGAATGTGGATCTGTTCATTCCCTCTCGGCTGGTTCCCAGCCAGGGCACCTTATTCTTATTAAGTTGGAGATGCCTTGGACATTAAGCTTGAAAAATGCACGAAGAATTCTGACAGAGATGGAGAATAGTGTGGTGGTGCAGAAAGCCCTGCTGTTGGCTCTCTCCAAAAGAGCCTTCAGACAAGCAACGTAACTACCCTTCCGCTGACACTCTCTAACTTAGAAACAGAAGGAAGGGTTTCGTTCTATCACAACTTTCTCCATACCTATGAAACTAAAGACACAGAGTGGGAGCTGAAGCCTTAGTTGCTCAAGGGAAAGGATAATGAGCTCAACAGCATAATCAAATGTGAGAGAGAATCCCCCAGACAGAGACCAGTGTCACAATGCGGCACCACAGGAAAGCAGCCTGAAGCAAGAATTCAGCTGCAGAATTTGAAAAGACAAGGTTGGGGTGATTAGATACAATTGAACAAGAACATGGACAAATTCCTGAAGATGTGCCAACATTGTCTGGCTCTCCATCCTCAATTATGTGTACATAGGATGCAGATACAGAAGAACACCTGGGTCGCTAAAGGAGGAACAGTATCCACTAACCCATGGATGACCTGGATATGAACAAGTTCCCAGCAGGATGGTTAACTTGGGTGATAAACTTATTCACTCAATTAAAAGCCTTAAGATAAAGACTAGACATCCCCAATGAAGAGGATAGTATGCCTCCAGAATGTCTTTGAGCTACAGCTAGTATTTGCTCTTCTCTCAGCCTCCAGCCTATTGACTAACCCTGCCTTTGAACCTGTCATATTCCACAAACACTCATCAAATTAATAAATGTTCAGATATACAGAGAAACAGAGAAAACGGTAGAGGTGGAAGGATATGTACTCTTTATATTGGTTTGTTTCTTCCTCCTGAAGAACCTTGGATTCTACATATCTACCTCACTGGGACATGCCTCTTTTATTGGAAGACAAAGAAATATCCTTGCTAAAAAGAACCTCAAGACAATAAACTACAATGCCCCATCTAAATCCCAAGGCCCTCAGCAAGGGCTCTTTATTCATTCATTAAGAGGCTCACTGCCTCCAAGATAGATCTTTTCACTTTTGAACAGCTACAAACCATCCTTTGTTCTATTGAACCCAACTTGAAATTCATAAATAAGTTTTGCTGTTAGGCTTCTGTCCACAAATCCTGGCTACCAGAAGGGAAATCTACCACCAATCTTCTCATATGTCCATCTATCTACTTGAAAATTTACCTGTATAAATGCAACTATGTCTCATCTTTCTTTTAATCTCCAAGAAAAATGTACTCACTCCTTTCCAGCGACTTTTACTCTTAGTCCAGTCTTTCCTTTCCCATTCAGGTCTAAACTCTTTTGCTTTCTTCTTATTCCTCATTCACACCACCCCAACTTGGCTGACTCTGACTGTGACATCAGGGCTCTGCTTTCTATGTGGAGCCTTCTAAAATCTCCAGATTCTATGAAAATCCTCTCCCATGAAGCCTCATAGCTTCTGATGTTTATCTCTCCTATATATCCCTCCTCTTAAAAGTAAATATTCATATGTTTCCCTCCTTTCTGATGTTACAAATTCCAAGATTCTAAGGATGCCTTTTATTGGTTGTTGTATCTGTTAAAGACTCTAACTCCTGACACAGAATACATGCCCAGTAAGTGTTCACTAAACCAAACCTTACACTTTTCTCCTTCCTACCATGTATTGTCTGCATTCATTCTTGTGTATGAGGAATTGTCCAAGAAAGTGAAATGAGTAAGACAGATGAGACTCTTAGCCCTCAAAACACTTGATGAAGCTCAGGGGCAAAAAAAAATGCATGATCCAGAATGTAAATTTTCAGTGGTAATAAATGCTAACAGGAAAGCAGAGTGAGATCAGTGTGATTGGTAGAGAGACCTGCAATGACTGCCACATACACACATCAGGATCAGTGTGGTAGAGAGAGACCTGCAATGACTGCCACATACACACATCAGGATCAGTGTGATAGAGAGAGACCTGCAATGACTGCCACATACACACATCAGGATCAGTGTGATAGAGAGAGACCTGCAATGACTGCCACATACACACATCAGGATCAGTGTGATAGAGAGAGACCTGCAATGACTGCCACATACACACATCAGGATCAGTGTGATAGAGAGAGACCTGCAATGACTGCCACATACACACATCAGGATCAGTGTGGTAGAGAGAGACCTGCAATGACTGCCACATACACACATCAGGATCAGTGTGGTAGAGAGAGACCTGCAATGACTGCCACATACACACATCAGGATCAGTGTGATAGAGAGAGACCTGCAATGACTGCCACATACACACATCAGGGTCAGTGTGATAGAGAGAGACCTGCAATGACTGCCACATACACACATCAGGATCAGTGTGATAGAGAGAGACCTGCAATGACTGCCACATACACACATCAGGATCAGTGTGATAGAGAGAGACCTGCAATGACTACCACATACACACACCAGGATCAGTGTGGTAGAGAGAGACCTGCAATGACTGCCACATACACACATCAGGATCAGTGTGATAGAGAGAGACCTGCAATGACTGCCACATACACACATCAGGATCAGTGTGGTAGAGAGAGACCTGCAATGACTGCCACATACACACATCAGGATCAGTGTGATTGATAGAGAGAGACCTGCAATGACTGCCACATACACACATCAGGATCAGTGTGATAGAGAGAGACCTGCAATGACTGCCACATACACACATCAGGGAAGACTTCTCTCATTTTTATTAGATATTTTCTTTATTTACATTTCAAATGTTATCCCCTTCCTTAGTTTCCCCTCCAAAAATCCCCTATCCCCTCCCCCTTCCCCTGCTCCCCAACCCACCCACTCCCATTCCTGATCCTGGCATTCCCCTATACTGGGGCATAGAGCCTTCACAGGACCAAAGGCCTCTCCTCCCATTGATGACCAACTAGGCCATCCTCTGCTACAAATATAGCTAGAGCCACAAGTTCCACCATGTGTTTTCTTTGATTGGTGTTATAGTTCCAAGGAGCTCTGAGGGTACTGGTTAGTTCATATTGATGTTCCTTCTATGGGGCTTCAGACTGCTTCAGCTCTCTGGGTATTTCTCTGCCTCCTTCATTGGGGACCTTGTGCTCCATCCAATGGATGACTGTGAGCATCCACTACTGTATTTGCCAGGCACTGGCAGAGCCTCGCAGGAGACAGCTATATCAGGCTCACGTCAGCAGGCTCTTGTTGGCATCTGCCTAGTGTCTGGGTTTGGTGGTTGTTTATGGGATGGATCCCCAAGTGGGACAGTCTCTGGATGATCATTCCTTCAGGCTCTGCTCTGAACTTTGTCTCTGTAACTGCTTCCATGGGTATTTTGTTCCCCATTCTAAGAAGGAACAAAGTATCCACACTTTGGAGGGAAGACTTCTCTTGAAAAGATTGTATTTGAGCAGGCACATGAATAGTAGGAGCAGCAGCAGAAGTAATATGTTTCCAGGCAGAGCAAAGAGCATCCAAAAAGGCCTTGTGTGAGAAACCAGCATGGCAACTTAGAAGAGAAAGGTTTCTGTGGCCAAAGGACAGTGAAAAAGAAATTAGTACAGAGGTTGGGAGGTGAGTCTTAGGTAAAACTACCTGCTGTGTGTACTGTTTTAATTGTCAACCTGATACAACCTAGAATCTTCTGGGGGAAGAGTCACAAATAAAGAACTATATAGATTTGTGTATATGCCAGTGGGGGATTGTCTTATTGCTACGTGGTGTAGAAAGACCATTTGGGTGACATCAATCCATGTGATGGAGCCTGAAATGTATGGGAGTGAAGAAAACTGGCTGAGCAAAAGCAAACAAACAAGCTGGCCAGAGGTCGATTTTCTCCCTCTGCTCCTGGCAGTGGGTGTGGTATGACAAGTGGCTCTGCTCCTGGCAGTGGGTGAGGTATGACAAGTGGCTTGAGTTCCTGCCTTGAATTCTACAGAATGATGATCTGTGACTTGGATGTAATCGTGTTATATAAACCCTTTTCTCCCCAAAGTTGCTCTTGGTCAGGGTAAAGTGAAACTAAGACACTGGGCAAGAATAAGGACCTGATTTTCAGGGCCCACAGCTATGTAAGTCACGACCTTGCATATCTGTTACCCCATTGCTGTAGGGGAGTGGAGACAGGGGTGCTTGCTGGTACCATCTTAGCTCTAACTCTAGAAGTATCCTAGTACCTTACACTCAACTTGTATAAGCTAAATTTCACACACACACATACACACACACACACACACACACACACACACACACACCAACCTGGCAATTCTCCTGTAGAGTAATAGTGTCATTTATCTGATTCCCCAGGCTATTAACTTAAAAGCCAAAGGTGACTGATATCTCTGTGTGTTTGTCTCCTCTCCCTCTCCTCTCTCTAATTATCTATCTATTCCTCTAATTCAATTCAGTTATCCTGATATCTTCCTAATGGACCTCTTATGGTTAATATATTCACAGAATGGGGTGGGGGTGGGGAAAAGGTTCCCCAGGTGGCCTAGGTGAGCTTCAAGGAACATTAACAGAGTATTGTGCCCTCTGGGGCAGTTGGCCTAGGACATCAGCACCTTGGAGAGCTCCAGCTCTGACCTCTGCTGGGGAGTTGACCAGAGAGTCCTGAATTCTTCTGGGAGTGGAAGGAAAGAAATGAGGAGCCAGTTGACACTGAGCCCCCATCATTAGCCAAATACCCAAACCAGTGATTTCAGAACCTCAAAGCTCTATGTGGCTCATGTCAGCCCAGCCTCTGCTTAGGTGGTTCTGAGTCAGGGCCAAACCAGTTTAACACCAGGGACTGGCACTCCCCAGGATCCTGAGCCCAGACCTCACCAAGTCTATCAGTTTTCATGATCTCAACCACCTGCAAAACATGCCCCAGCTGTCCTGGCTTCTGTTGTCTGTGAGGTTGAGGCTCATTTTTGTTATACTACTTGTGAATACTCAACCTTATTCTGGCCATCCCACAGGAGGAACAGAGAAGCAAGAACTCCAGGGGCATGAGGCTGAAGCCAGCCTCTAAACCTTCATCACTTTGCCTTTGGACATATGCCAGCATGTGGTCATATGCCCATGGACCTCTGATATTGAGTACTTGTCAGCAACTGTTTTCATTCCAGTTGGACCAAAGTCCCAAGATTGGAATAACCTTATTGCCTGAAGTTCCAAGTCTCCAAGTCGAGACTGGTTATGTCTTTTACTCAGACATTAACTCACATTCCCTTGTCTCCTTCCTCCTGAGTAGCCTGTACCCCTTGGACTCCTCCTGACTCTGCCCTGCTGTATTCCTGCTGCTGAGTGATCACGGTCTAATTGACTACAGGGCCTTGCACAGTGCCTTCTCTCGTTCTCACATAGAGGTGTAATTAGGGATTTTTCATAAAAATGAGAGCTGTGCACTACACCCTACATGGTTTGTGTCAATACATAGAACTTCTGCTGCAGGTGACTTTTTTATGATTTCTTCAAAACTGCCATCAAAAATAGGGGGTGACAGCTAAGTTGTTTAAGTGCTTGCTTTGCAAGTACTTACTCCTCATAACAAGCATAAAATAGGCCAGCCATAGTAGTGCATACTTTTAATCCCAGCCCTGGAGAGACAGAGGCAGGCAGATCTCTGGCAATCACCGATCAGCAAAGCTAGCTTACTTGGTGAGTTCCAAATTAGCAAGAGACCTTGTCTCAAAAAACGCAAGGTGGGTATCACCTGAGGAACAACAGCAAAGGTTATACTCTGACTTCTATACACACACACACACACACACACACACACACACACACACATCCATGTACCTGAAGAAACACACACACATATCCATGTACCTGAAGAAACACACACATACACACACACACACTCACACACATATTGAAATAAATCAGGATTCCAGTTGTAGTGTCCTGAAACATTGTAATCTAGTTTTGTAGCACCACCAGTGAAAAGATGCCCACCAAAATCTAAGAAATCAGTCTGTTCAAGATTACAATCATCTTGGGTAGACAAGGTTGCTAGTGGGCAAAGTTATCTGCTGCCACACAAGATGATCTGAGTTCAATCCTAAGACCCATATCATGGAAAGGGAGAACAGACTCTCACAAGATATCTTCTGCCATGATCTCCACCTGCACACTAGGACATGTGCACACACATACACAACAAACAAATAACATAATAAAAAATTCAAGATTACACACATCTGTCTAAAGTACGTGGAAAGCCATCTGTTATTCTCTGCCTGGAGAATACAAACAAAAATTCAGTTTTTTTGGAATTTTGTCAACAGCTTCCTCTGAGGTTTTTAAGATTTCCTGGGGACATTTCCACATCCTCACACATAAAGGTCAATCAAGGCTCCCAAATAAAGAGCATTCTAAAAAAAGAAAAAAGACTTACTAGTAAACGTTTGGGCCCATTTCTTTGCTCATGCTTGCGTTTATCTCGCAAAGTCCTAGAGAGAAGCGTCTGCCTCTCTTAAAGGGAGGGCCACTCAGCTGTGCCCAAGAGACGTGGCCATACAGGGAAGATGGTTGTAATCAGCCATGAAAATTGCGGCAGGGTGGGGGATAAACTCATCAGCCACAGCTGTGTGCAGGAGCAGCTGCGATGGTGCACGTGCTGGTCCCCAAAGATGACAATTTTAAGCTTGGTTACAGTATACCATTCTGAAATGTAACTTTAGCCATGGTAAACCAGCTCCACTCAGGGCCACATGTAGTACCTGGAGCTCAAAAGCAAGAGCTCATATGCCTCTCTCCCTCCTCCTGGGCAGCTTCTTGCATCTATGAGGAGTTAAACACACCAAGCTAAGATCGAAAAGATCATTTGTTTGGCAGGAACACCTTATTCACTGACAAGGAACAAATAATCTCCTTTTTTTTTTTGTCTCAGTACCTTTGAGACCCAATTAGAACACTACTTTGTATAATGGATGTGTTGTTGGAGGTGCAAGGATTTTTGGTGATAGGAGTTAAATCCTGTTTGAAATTGACTTGTTTGGAAAGCTCAGTTCCCCAGGTTTTATGAAAAGATTCTTAAAGCTCTGCTGCAAGTTGGAGAGTCATCCATCATCTTTAGCAGGGACTGTCAGGCAAGGCTTTCCATGTCTCAAGAGGTAGCCAACAGCCTTGATGCAAAATACTCGATGCACTGAGGCTCTCCTCGACTTCCTGTTTGCAGGGTGCCTAGGTCAGGCAGTCCTTCTAAGTCTCTCCTCTCCTCATGAGCTTCTTCCCTGCAGGTATTGTCTCTGTGCCTAAGAGAAATAAGTGTTTTCAAGGAGTAGATGTGAACCACTGGGCTCCATGTGACTGGCAGACTGTGGGTTCTCTCTTCTGTGGTATCAGCACCTTATACTGTGCTCCAGATGGGTAGAACAGGCTACCCTTCCGAGAGAAGGCGTCGAAACTTCTCGGGATAACTGGGAGAGAAAGTGCTTGGGACTGGAGAATTTTAAGTGCTGCTTGTTTTTCTGCTCTCCTTAAAACAAGAACAACCTGCTTTAAGACAAAAGAGGTCACCCCTAAAATACTCCTTGGACTTGCCTTAAGATAAGAGGCATCACCCCTAAAATGCTTCTTAGATTCAAGTGTGGAGTTCCTGACAAACAAGATGGTAAGGCTGAAGACCAAGGCCATGACTGAGCACCCAACAGGATCAAGAACAAGATGCTTTGTTGCTTTCTTGGGGGAAGAGTGAGTGCAAGTTGGAACCGCATCTGTCACCTTCAGTACGGACTGCAGATGCTTGTGTGGCATACCCCTGGCAATGGCTCACTAGAGTGGTTATACTGGTCACCTGTGGCATTTGTTTGAGCAGCCTCTGGGAGGCATAGGAAGTAAGGCCAGCTGGGAAAATGGGAGTTGGAGAGGAACACTTTGTGGCTCTTAAAATTCAGCCCGAGCTCTTGGAAAGCGACCCATCATCTTCGCCTTAAACTTTTCCATACGCCCAGCATGATTCGAATGCCTCTTAATAGCATACATCATCCCAAGGACCCGAGACAGCTGCATGGAGAAACGTTCTGCTCCCCACCCTCTCCCTTGAGTTCTTATAATGAAGGTGCTTAGTTAACACAAATCACCAGCTTTGCCTTTTACATTGCTCACAGATGAACAGACATGGAGTCAGCTTTACTGCATAAATCCTGCTGGCCAAATCTATCTCTATCGTCTATCAGGAGAGCAAAATTCTCTTGGCGGGATGGAAAGACACTGATGGACATTTCCAGGTTATACTTGAAACTCTAGTGAGTCCGTTTCATTGTCCCTTGCTGGAATGAAAGGCTTGGTATTTAAAGCAAAATGAAGCTGCAGTGTTTACCATTAAGAAAGAAAGAAAGAAAGAAAGAAAGAAAGAAAGAAAGAAAGAAAGAAAGAAAGAGAGAGAGAAAGAAAGAGAGAGAGAGAAAGAGAGAAAGAGAGAAAGAGAGAAAGAGAGAGAGAGAGAAAGAGAGAAAGAGAGAAAGAGAGAAAGAGAGAAAGAGAGAAAGAGAGAAAGAGAGAAAGAGAGAAAGAGAGAAAGAGAGAAAGAGAGAAAGAGAGAAAGAGAGAAAGAGAGAAAGAGAGAAAGAGAGAGAGAGAGAAAGAGAGAAAGAGAGAGAGAGAGAGAGAGAGAGAAAGAGAGAAAGAGAGAGAGAGAGAGAGAGAGAAAGAGAGAAAGAGAGAGAGAGAGAAAGAGAGAAAGAGAGAGAGAGAGAAAGAGAGAAAGAGAGAAAGAGAGAAAGAGAGAAAGAGAGAAAGAGAGAAAGAGAGAAAGAGAGAAAGAGAGAAAGAGAGAAAGAGAGAAAGAGAGAAAGAAAGAAAGAGAGAGAAAGAAAGAAAGAAAGAAAGAAAGAAAGAAAGAAAGAAAGAAAGAAAGAAAGAAAGAAAGAAAGAAAACACAGGCAAACTCCTCAAGCTACATTTTTCCTAATGCAAAATGGGAAAGAACTGTGGAGAAAATGCAAATGAGAGGGGCCAAGAATAGGCCATAGAGTGACAAAGCCTAAACTGTCATGCAGCTGATCCATTCTCTGCATGGCTTTGAGATGTCCTTGTCACCTGCCTGGCTCCAGCTCACTCATGTGTGAGCTGCATGGCTGGGTTCAATCACTGCTTTAACAGCAGGTGTTCCAAACTCTGTAGACCTAAGAAATGAGTTTATGCATTTCAGATGTTCCTGAGCTCAATATTGTCTCTCTGAAAGTACTTTAAGTTGTTGGTAATACTGTGGTTTGAACGCATAGTAGATAGGATTGCCATCCAAGTTTCCTGTTGCTGAGGTAAACACTGACGAAGGCCTTTTGAAGGAAGAAAGTTTGATTTTAGCTCACAAGTCAAGGAACATTCCATTGTGACAGGAAAGTAGAAGCCTGAAGCAGCCAGTCACAGAAAAGAAAAACACAAATGAATACTGCCACTCTATCCACTTACACAGTGCAGGATCCCAGCCAGGGAGTGGCCCCTTCCCACTTCTCTCTTTGCTTGTGTGCAAAGAGATGAACAGGAATGAAGAGAAAAATCACACTGCCTTTTGCCTTATTATAGTCTCTTCTACAGTTTAAATTAATTATTTTTTCCAATAGAAAAAAAATTAATCAAGATACTCTCCTAGAGGCCCACCTCCCAGATGATCCCATCCAGTTGCCAGTTAGCACTACCATCACCCCATTCTCAAACTGGACCATCTAGTAGTTTATGTGCCCAAGTTTACTAACTTCAATTTAATTATCCTCCAAGAACTCCTGCTGCTATTTGTCTTGTTAGTTAAAAAGCAACCAGGCCATAATATACCCAGCCAATCACTTTTACCTACTGAGGATTATGAGCTAGTAACCAAGTCTATTTTCCATCCCTACAGAATATCTGAGATCATAAGGCATAGAAACTTATCCTCTGCTGGATTATGGGGACTATGACATTCAAGAACACATCACCAAGATCTGCTTGGCATTTGTTGGGGCCTCGGGTTATGTTACAACATAGCAAACAGCATCATGTGGCCAAACAGGTCTGTTCCTCCCCTTATAAAGTTAACTAATTGCATGGGATTAGCCTTACCCTCATGGTCTTACCTTATATCCCACTTACAGCCCACCTTTATGAAATGTGGGGAGACACGAAGGAAATCACACTGCTGATGACACTCTCTAGAGGTGAATAAAAATGAAACACAGAAATGAACTGAATTCTGAAACTGAAATAGGACAAGGGTCACCATGATATCAGCTTTTCCACATTTTTGTGCTGATCAAACTGTCTTTCTTGTCTTTTAAAAAAATACGTTATTACCTTGAGATCATAAGCAAATACATTAAGAATCTTTATACTATAAATATACATTTGTTAGGGTGATTAATTTTATTTATTTGTTGCAAGCTTGAGGTTATAAAATACCTTTGTCAACAGCATTTCATTAATTTATTATTAATCAATGATAAATATGCATCTATTCCTAAAAGAATTCTCAGGCTGCTTTTGCTGCATTTAAGCCTCCATATAAAATTTCATTTGGAAAACAATCCCAGTTCCTTACAAAGTTTGAAAGCCCTGTACTAATTATCTCTAATTTTCCTTCCAGCGAGAGGATATTATATTCAAATCCTTCTCTGGGGATAGGAGACTTGTATAACTTCAGGAAGCAGAACATTCATGAGAAAAAGCAAGTAAACAAACTTGATTCCCACATCTCAAATCGTCCTAGACAGCTTGAGTCTTTCTCCTGTGGAGCCAGGTGGTAGTGGTGCACACCTTTAATCCCAGCACTTGGGAGGCAGAGGCAGGCGGATTTCTGAGTTCGAGGCCAGCCTGGTCTACAAAGTAAGTTCCAGGACAGCCAGGGCTACACAGAGAAACCCTGCCTCAAAAAAAAAAAAAAAAAAAAAAAAAAAAAAAGTGCTGTGGAGACAGGTTTTACAGTGGATCGGGTGGTCACTTAGTGCAGCCCATGATCACTTCCCGGGATGATGGGAATGTATCTGTCCGTGGAGTGAAGGTTGCAGGATGTAGTCAGATAACAGCACTAACTCTGCCCAAGCGTGGACTCTGTACTAGGCTCTGCAGAGTCAAACACCATCTTACTGTATTTATTGCCACTCTCATTCTTTTCATTATTTTTTCCCTTATAGAAGAGGTGGGGGCTGGGTGATGCAGAGAATGAGTGGCTGAAGCTAATCTCAAGTTTTCACCCTCTGCCTTTGCAAAGTAAATCATACCAGCAACATCAGAAGCCCTCTGGTATGGGTCGTACCGGATGTTGTAGTCGAGGAAGACTGAAAAGAGGCGTGGTGTCTAAACATTCTCCACGGAACACCTTACCATAGCCATGCCTACCGTTTACAGAAAAACCATCAGCAGATGTAACATAAAGTGAGCTTTTTCTCAGATCCCTTCACAGCCGTTCGTGTTTCCCGGTCACTACCTAGTGGGTTCATTCTGCTCAGACCCCAAAACAGGTTCACAGGGCAGCCATGTGCCCTCAGCATCTTCATCCTCTGTTCCCATGATCCCTTGGGTCTCTCCTCTGCAACACAACCTCCATGTATTTATTCCTATACCAAAACTACAGACCGAAGAGACTCTTCCAGTTCTTTTAACTCCGAGAAGTGCAACCTTGCCGGCCACCTGTTTTGTAGGAGCATTATCCCTAAACAGGAGCCAATGATTGAGTCTCTTCTCCTCAGATCCCCACGGCAAAGCAGCAAAGTGCGCACTCAGGAAGTACTCAAGAGCAGAGTGACTTGGCCCCAAGCTCTCTCTATCTCCGGTGCAGATGTAGGACTGGGGCCCAGAACTCTCTTCCACTGGCCCTGAGGGCAGCATTCCGAGCACCCCTTTAGAACAAAGCTACACTGCGGTGGCCAGCTTGGTGTGTACCGAACATCAAATGACATGAAAGGGCTGAGGAGGATGCCCGCTGGAGAGCTACTTAGTCTGGAAAACCTGAAACCACGCACTTGACAGAGGGCTGCTAACCACAGCCCCCAATGAATGATTAATGATTCTGGCCAGAGCTTATTGCAAACAGGCATGTGACAACAGAGCCACTGCCCACTCTCAGGACCTGCCTGTGTGATTGATGAGCCATGGAGGGGATGCAGAGGGTCTGCAGAGGGAATGGGCCAGCCCAGGCTGTAGCCATCAGTGAACACTCATCCTTGGAGGGAGCTGGGGAGACACTAGTGCCTGCGTTCTGGGTCACAGCTGTGTCACGAATATCTTATAAGTCAGCTTACACTGAGGAGTGTGGGAGAAAGGCAAAGGGATTTAATAAGAAGCAAAGTGCTGGCACAGATGAGATGAGTCCTGCAGGGGTAAAGTGGGGTGCACTCAGGGTGGACCTATATCGTGGAATTACAGGGAGCATGCAAGGTCTTCTAAAGGACAGATGAAGTCATCTGTGTGGAGAGAGCGGCTTGCAGAAATGTGTTAAGCTGGCATGGGACACTCTTCTAGCCCTCCCCATCACCACTGCCAGCCAGAGTCAACCTCATACAGACTGTACATCTCTTTTGAACAGGGTGTGGCAAACAAGAAAAGGAGGTGGTGGAAGAAAAGTGTCCATTCCTGTGCTTTTTCTCTCCTTCCCAGAGCCAGAACATAGGCAAGGCTAACACTTTGGCTGTGTCTCTATACTGCTCTCCCCTCCCCCTATCCTGCACCCTCCAGAATGGTTTTGCTTTTGTCATTGTTTTTGGTTTTGGTTTTTTAACCTCCCAAGTCCTATATGAGGCTTTTTTCAGCTCTCTGATGCATGGATTAAGTACAGGCCAGCAAATCCACAAAGCAGGGGTTGTGGGGGATAGAGAAGGTGCAGCCCAGCTGTCAGAGATCTGTGGTCTGGTTAGCAAGACAAGCTTCCCACATAGGAAACCAGCTTCCAGGACAAAGGATCCACTCCAAATGTGCCGCTGAGAGGGCTGAGAGGGGTGAAGGGAAAGAATCATGACAGTGAGCTGACAATTTGGAGGAGGGGAAGCTGGGTATCTGAGAAGACACCCCATCCCCCTTACAGACTACAGCCATCTTCCTAGGGCAGAACAACCGACAGACTGTGCCACCAACGTGCCCAAAGCTGCCACCTCCCATGTGGTTCTCCAGAAATACCTCTGAGTGAATTTACAGCAGCAGGCAAGCTCAGCAGGGACCTGAGACCTGGTGCAGCATTGGTGCTCTGAGAGTCAACCCCAAGAGCCAGCCAGGAGTCCAGGGACAACCTTGGTGGGGGCCTGTCCATTCTGCAGACACTGGCTTCGTTTCATCTTAATACACTCCTGCATGGACCTGATATTTGATACTTGTCCTAGAGCATGCAAATCTAATAAATTCTTGGCTCCTGCAAGTTTCTTTAAAAAATATAAAAGAGGATCATATATAAAGAAGTTGATTAATATACACCCTGCTAAAACAGCCTGGAACATCTGTGTATTAAATTAATTTATTAAATTACACCAATCTGTATTTTAATGAGTGAAAGATACAGTACTTATTCTGTCATCCATCAAAATAAACTCAGGAAATACTTAACATTATAATCATTTTTCTTGTTTGAACACGAGTTATGAAATATGAATCCTGCATTAAGAATGCTCGGCTTGCCATCGTGATCAAATGTGTTTTCACAGGTGCGGCAAATATTCAGTTTTCATTTCTTTCTCCAACTGTTGAAAATATAAACCATGTTTTCGGTTTCTACGCTGGGCAACACTGCCTCCCGTCCACATGGCACCCATTATTCCAGACTTATTACCCCACAGTCTCGTTCCTCCAAACGCACTGCTCCTAAAGTTGCTTAGTAATGAAAACACAGGCTTCTGTGGGGCCCCTGGCATCAGCTCTTCCCTCTGGGGTACTGCCCTTCTCCCCTAGATGGCTGGCACCTCCTTCCTCTTGCCCTTGGGACTCAGTGCCCACTTTTTTAAATTCAGGGGCTGTTCTGACTAGGCAAGGACAATAGTGAAATAGGATAGTACCTTGACAGCGCATCCAGGGTGCATCTGTCTGCAGCTACCCTCTAACCCCAAATCCCAGGATTCTTGAAGCAAAACTATTACCAAGGAGGTCAGTTTCCAGAAGCTAAGGGAAGAAAGTTCCTCTGCCTAGTGTAAGTGGGTGTTCTCCTGACAAGAGGATTCTGGGAAAAGGCATTGTTGCCACAGAGAGAACCAGTCCCCCATTCTGAAACTGATGAAACCAGTGTTGCTTCCTGCTGAACTCAGCTTCCCATTACCAGACGGCAGGCCACCCTTCCACCCCAAGGCTCCTGCCTCTCTTTTTGATTTCACTCCTGGCCACCTCTATCCTATCCTTCAACTTGTACACACCACACACACCCTTACTACCCAGCCTTCCAGAAAAGCGGGCTAAGTTCAACATTTCCCAAGTCTTTCCCAACACTCTTGGCTCCTTTTTCTCCTTCTAGCTAGTTACTTAAATTTGCTCTCAGGCTTGCCTGCTCAGACAGCCCAGTGGAGGGGACCATTCGTTTTGTGTACTGTAAGTCAGGGAAGCTGACAGAAGAAGTCACAGCATGCACAAGAATTGTCCAGAAAGAGGTGTGGAAGCAGCTCAGGCTAGAAAAACAAGGGCTGGAGATACACAAGCATCACAACAATTCAAAGGAGAAGTGGGGGGGGGGGGGCACGAACCACACGAGGAAGGACATTTAGGACAGGGATGAACTTTGGAGCCTTTGGACAGAAGCTCCTGAGCACTGGGATCTAATAGAAAGAGCAATGAGGACCTTTGCAGTAGCTTAGACATTCGGGACATGAGTTTGGATTTGAAAAAGGAAGGTTATGCAGGGGGTCGGTGTAACAACAGATGTCTGTGAGCCAGAAGAGAACAGAAGCTCCAACCAGCATGGAATCCGTGGCGCCTGCCACCTGCCCTGCACAGCGTCTAGGAAGTGTTCCACAGGAAGTTCCAAGGAACCGCACTGGCCAGCCAGGCACAAGCCCTGCCCTGCTGTGCCCAAGGTCTCCTAGATAATCTAATTCAGTACTAAGCCTATGGAACTCTATAAAGCTCAAAATTGTAAACACGGCATATGGAATTTCAGACTTTGCAGAAGCAAGCTCCTGTGGTGGAAGAAAATGGGATAGAAGCTGAAAAAAATAGAACAGAAAATGGGTCTTCATGCCAGTGTGGTTGAGGCCAGGGGCTGTACACCTGAGGTCCTCAGAAATATCTCATAACAACTTGGAGGAGCAGAAAGAAGAAAAAGAAAGAATGAGGCTCAGGAGGGCTAGGCTGTCAAAGACTAGCAGGCTGAAAGCCAAGGGTCTGTGTTCTCCAAAACAGAAAAGGCTATTTGTTACAAAATGTCCTGGGAGCGATTGCCCACTGAGATAGCAAGAAGAGAGGGAAATAAAACTTCAAACGGAGTTTAATGGCTGAGCTCAGCGGATTGGGTGGTAAGGCAGGCTGCTTGGTGTTAGAGAGCAGAGCCCCAGCAAACTGGATCAGGCAGCTTGCTGCCTGCAGAGTGGCTCAGAATTCATTCTCTTTCTCCTTACAGACACAATCTCTGAACAAAATGGTACTGTTACCTACCAGAGTCCATAGAGCACCACATTATTTTTAGGCCACCTAATAAAACATAATGAGACAGCGATAACCAGGAAGTCTCTAGATGTTAGGACTTCTCCCCAAACTTCCAGAGGGATAAGGCTGTGACGACCAAGTGTGGACACTTAGCCCTAATCTGTGTTATGGGGTGGGGGTGGGGCCTGTTGAGGAATTACATCACCATTCTCAAACCCAACAGGAGACAAGGGTGAGCCTGATGCACCCACAAAGAGAAACCAGCTTTTCCTTCAGGTTTACCAGTCAGAATTCAGTAGTCCCTGGTCTCCATGGTCCTTTTATAGACATGCCAAGATAAATCCTGAGCTAGAGAGACACCAAGGCCCTTGGGGAGTCACTCAGTGTCTCTGTGCATCATGTGTGAAACAGAAACAGGTTGTTCCCTCCTCCTTCCAACAATAGTGGCCTGAAGAAGCCTGAGAGAACACATACCAAGCACCAAGGGGAAAACCTTTAAGACTGGAATTTGGAAGAAGTCTGAAGTCTGGCCCTACACCCAGCACGATCTTTGGTCTCTGGCAAATTACTAAAAAGACTAATTCTGCAGCCCCAGAAAAGGCCTTTCTTTCCTGAACTCCTATTTCACAACAGATAAAAACACAGCCATCCTTCCTTGACTCTCACAATTGGGTAGAAAACCTGACAGGATAACAGATGAAAAAGAAGTAGAAGTAGTTCCAGACAACTGCAGAATGTGTAGCAACTGTGGCTAAAATCCGCAGTGTTGAATTCTCATGGAAACAGAGGCAAGGACTTCCTGTGACTGGAGGAAGTAGAGGCTAGTTCCACTTTGATCAAAGGATATCTTGGGCTCCCCTCCAGGCTCTCCAGGCTTTGTCGGCTGCCATTCTTCTGTCCCAGCCACATGGCCCACACAGCCCACAGACGACACTTCCCACTGACCCATGAGCTATCAGCTGATCTCACTGGCAGTGGTGCTGATGGACATCTGTCCGCCTCTCTGCTTTGATGTGGGAGCTCGTAATTGTTTCCTGAGTCACTGGACCAGCTCCATGGTGTTTCCCTTCAGTGGGATGAGCAGCTATGCCACTAAACAAAACCATCTTTGAAATCGGCTCTCAGAAGGTACTGTCTGGAAAGGACCTTGTTCATTTTTCTTTCGATTCAGGGTCATGGCCATAACTCCAGCTCCAATATATCCAAAATTAATCGAGGTGTACATTCTTCTCAAAATATACATGTCCAGCTTTGAGCTTCTTTCACGTGAGCAGCTAAAGCCAAGACATCAGAGTTTGTCCTCAATTCTGTTTCATTGGCTCCCAAAGGATATTTTACAGAGACTTAGAATTCCCATAGCCCTTTCAAGGACTATTTTCATGACAAATACAACCAGTTGCCTTTTTCTATAGTGGCATTTGCATTGATTGTAGAATAGATATTGTGTATTTTTAATTCAAAAATCTCGAAAATTTATGTCTGCCACTGGGAGCTTGTAAGGGTGGGCAGCAGTATTAGCAGAAGCAGCTGTGTCTCATACTGTCTAGTGAAATGCTCTGATAGACATTTGGGAGATATAATGGTCCACATAACTCAGTAGACCATTGCTTTCAAAGAGGCCAACGTATTATGTCACAATCCCATATGTGAGTAAAAGCACTATAAACAGGGCATTAAAGTCCAATGAGTTTTCATGTAATAGCACAAAATAACTTACTAATATGGTGCCAGATCCTACATTGTAACTAATTCTTAGATTCTGGTTGTAGAAGAATTGCCGTGCTCCTGCTATTTATAATTAAAGTCACTACAGAGTTGGTTACTATAGTGTCTCTTGGTCTCGCTCCTCTCATCTGACAAATGTAACAATATATCCTAGCTCATACATTATCTGAACAAAGGAAAAAATATCTCTAAGGTATATAACTCTAAGTATTAAATAAATTCCTTGTATGCTCTTTATCATAACCATCACCATTATAGCCAAAGCAGAAACTACAGCTCATGACATAAGCATGTCAGTTCGACTGCATAAGCAGGTCCATTTTCATGTGCCCACCATCGACTACATCAGTCAATCTCATGCTTACTTCTCATAATTACAAGAGTCTCCTTTTCCATGAGGCACCTCTCTCCTATCCTACCCTAGAACACTAATCACAGAAGTAAAATCCAGCATGTGACCTGCTTCATTTTAAAGAGAAGAGGAAAAAAATAAAGAAAAGGACAGCAGAAAGAGGGATTTTTTTATCTATAAAAACCATTAGTGTAGAGAAAGAAGAAATAGAGGTATTTCTAGTTTTATTGGCAGGTGGATTGAAAAATTAGAGGAACTAGAAACAAACTCTCTCCCTTTGAGCACCCTTGTGGTTCTTGGAAACAGTCCACACCTGCAGGATCCTTCCTGCATCTCCACTAGTCACTAAAGGCTTATCTTGTGTTGCTTCATATAGATATTATGCTAAACCTTTGATGAAACTGAAGAATGGAGAAATGAGGAAACCTGCTCAAAGATATGTGCATGCCAGGGTTCATTGGCATTTGACTTGCAACTAGTCAAAATGTAGAAATGTGTCCATCAATAGATAAATAAGCCAAATGTGAAATACGCAGGCAGGGGAGATGTGACTCCGCCACATAAGAGAGTAAGCCAGCACCAAGAGATAAAGACCATGTGGTTCCGCTCACATGGAATATCTAGAATGGGCAAATTCCTTTTTGTTGTTTGTACTATTTACTTATGTGGCTCCGAATTCAAAGGAGTAAACGTTAAAACCCAACTAGGGAGCTGGCTCAATGGGGAAGGCATGAGATCTTGAACTTAAATCCTCAACACTCACCAGACATGGTCTTGTATGATGACAACTCCAGAATTGGGTGGTGGAACCAGACAGATTCCAGAATCTCACTGGTCAGCCAACCTAGCCAGGGTCATGAGGTTCAATATCAGTCAGAGTCCCTACCTCAAGAGCAAAAGGCAGAAAATAACAGGAAAATGGCAGGCATTCTATGTATGCACATGTATACATAGCAACACACACACACACACAGACACACACACACATCCCATTTCTAGTCTCCATCCATAGGATATCTCTGCCCTTCCTCCAGGAAAAGAAAATTATTGTGTCTTTGTTTTCTTTCTTTCTTTGATGCTAGGGATCAAATATAGGGCCTTATGCATGCAAGGCAAGTGCTCCACCACTGAGATACAAACCCAAGCCCTTGTCAGCTTCCTTTTGGTCTCCTGAATATTTTATGCATATAGCAATTATGAATATAATGTCCCTTCGCCTGTTCTTTTTTCATGTAATAGATCTTGAAACTTACAGGTAAATTCTTAAAGACAAGAAATTAATTAGATTATGAGACTGACACGCTACCTACTGCGCTAATGAGGCTCCTTAGAAACACATGAAACTCAAGAAGAACGAAGACCAAAGTGTGGACACTTTGGCCCTTCTTAGAATTGGGAACAAAACACCCATGGAAGGAGTTACAGAGACAAAGTTTGGAGCTGAGACAAAAGGATGGACCGTCTAGAGACTGCCACATCTGGGGATCCATCCCATAATCAGCCTCCAAACACTGAAACCATTGCATACACTAATAAGATTTTGCTGAAAGGACCCTGATATAGCTGTCTCTTGTGAGACTATGCTGGGGCCTAGCAAACACAGAAGTGGATGCTCACAGTCAGCTATTGGATGGATCACAGGGCCCCCAATGGAGGAGCTAGAGAAAGTACCCAAGGAGCTAAAGGGATCTACAACCCTATAGGTGGAACAATATGAACTAACCAGTACCCCCTGAAGCTCGTGTCTCTAGCTACATATGTATCAGAAGATGGCCTAGTTGGCTATCAGTGGAAAGAGAGGCCCATTGGTCTTGCAAACTTTATATGCCCCAGTACAGGGGAACGCCAGGGCCAAGAAGTGGGAGTGGGTGGGGAAGGGAGTGGGGGGGAGGGTATGGGGGACTTTTGGGATAGCATTGGAAATGCAAATGAGGAAAATACCTAATAAAAAATTAAAAAATAAAAAGAAATAAATTAGAGGTTACTAGGGACTTGGGTAAGGAAAGGATGAGAAGTTATTACAGAGTTTCTGTTTGGAGTGATAGAAATTTTTTAAAATAGTGGTAAAGGTTGCACAACATCGTAGATGTAACTCATACCCACTAAACTGTACACTTCAATGACAAAAGAAATTTCATGTATTTTACCACTCTTTGGTTTGGTTTTGTTTTGTTTTGATTTTTTTTTGTTTTTTTTTTTTTTTAATTCTGGAACAACAACAAAGGGAACTTGGCAAAGTTTACCACATTAGTGAAATTACCACATTGTAGGCTTCAAGTTAAGGCATTTCATCTCCACAGAGTTTTCGTGACAAGCTCCTGCATCTCTGGCCAGAGGCCATCAGCATCATTTCTGATGATCTTCCAACAGGTCTGCAATATCAGGTCTTAAGGCTATGGGATCATTGGCCCACACATCTTTCTCTCATGAATAGAATAAGCCCACAGCACCTCTCTATCGCCATAAAGGAGAAGGTCAACATCCAACGAAACACAAGCCAATGACACTCAGTCTGCCTTGACCCTTGGAATTAGAAGAAGGCTTTGAGGCCTGAGGACTGAACCCTTTAGCCTGGTGATGGGCATACAAAGTCGTGCATTTCATAGAGACTGTACTGTTTGTGGATTTGGAGCAACAGAACAAACTATCTCCATGGGTTGGATGTCCTCTCAAAAGTAAGTTGGAAAACAGCATGAGCCCAAGGAGTGGAGCCACCCACACTGCACAGCACAGATCGCATGGATGTGCACAGGGTAAAGAGAGACCTGCTTGCCTACCTCCTCCCTTCCTCGCCTCCATCCTCAAAGCACCTTTTTTCAATTCAGGCTTTCAATAGCAACTTGAAATGAATTCCTGTTTGGTTCATGGCATAAGCTTTTGATGGTGCCCACAATTGTTGCTAGTCCAGAGTGGGATTAAGGGTCCCACCTCTGCTCTGCCACAGGGCACTGCCGCTGGGGAGGCAAGACTTGGGAGTTTTGACTGCACTTACCACATGATGCGCATGGTGGGTGTCAGGCTTCAGACAAGCCTTAGGACACCAATCCTGGGGTGGGGGTGGGGAAGCACAGTCTGAGGCAAAGGACTAACGGGGTTGTCTCGGGGGTCCCCGGGCCTGCAAGGAGGCCAGGGCTATCTGGTTCTCAGGCTCTTGGGCACCTAGGCACCTCTGGGAGCCAAAAAAGGGCAGAAAATGGAGTAGGGGCTCGCAAGCTGGATCTAGCCCTGGGCCAAGGGAAAAGAGGGAACTCCAGCTGGTCCCACAGGGGAGTCTTTGACTTGACAGAGGTTGGCTTGGCATGGTGGCAGCCATGGCTGGGAGCACAGAGTGGCCCTCTATGGGAGATTAGATGGCAGCTCTGTAAGCAAAGGCCTTCTCCAAGGAACCTGATGAAAAGAGGCAGTTCATGGTTTTAAGGCATTTATTGTCATGGCAGAAAGTGGATGAGCAAAATTGTACCCCACTTCTCAGGGTGGGCCTAAGATTAAATACCTTTTACAGGGATGAGTGTCTGGGAAGGAAAACTTATTGGCTAAGTCCTTCAGTCCATTAGGTACCACCTTAAAATGGAGATCAGTCCTCTACAAGTGGAGGGGCTTGGAGCGTTGCCCTTATGTGACTGATGGCCACAAATCTGTGGGTAGCTACGGCCTCATGCCTGGGAACAGGTTAAACACCTACAGTCCCTTCAGGGTCACTGGGGTTTCAAGTCTTAGTTCAACCAAAAACAAGGCTATCTTTCATGGTACCACAGTCCAGAGGCAGTTGTATGATCTAGGCTTGATCCAGACAAGAGGAAAGGATTCATATGTAATTAGATAGATAGATAGATAGATAGATAGATAGATAGATAGACAGACAGACAGACAAACAAGAACAGTGTGTCAGTCTGAAGATGAAGCAATGGCCAAAAGCATCATCTCATGGATTTTAGAATGGTTCCACTGCAATTACATGTTCCTGTACCTCTACACATAGAATGTACATCACTGTTCCTTCACTCCCCAGGTATTTGTCACACATTTGTCCTACACTCCATATTATAATAGCTTCCCTGGTTCTTGGTACAGGTGAAAGAGATTTAGAAAGCTGAGAACACAAAGAGAAATCATCATAAAACAAAAAAAAAAGTGCAACACACAAAAACTTTCTATCTCTCTCTCTCTTTCAGAGAGAGGAGGGAGAGGGAGAGGGAGAGGGAGAGGGAGAGGGAGAGGGAGAGGGAGAGGGAGAGGGAGAGGGAGAGGGAGAGGGAGAGGGAGAGGGAGAGGGAGAGGGAGAGGGAGAGGGAGAGGGAGAGGGAGAGGGAGAGGGAGAGGGAGAGGGAGAGGGAGAGGGAGAGGGAGAGGGAGAGGGAGAGGGATCAAGAGCTTGGTATTCTTTTGGTATTCTGTTAGTGGGCCACAGGCTAGGAACTAAGTGGCCTCTTCAGAAATATAGTTCAGGCTTTAGCATAGACAGGGAAGAAGGGTTGCTGATGTTAAACACAGTCTCTACAGAACTTAGATTTGCCATACAACTCTCCTACAGATTGGGAAGTACACTTAAACTCAACTCAGGCAGACATCATTTGGCACCAGCACTGACTGCCACATTCCAGGTTGCAATGATGGGTTCACCACCTTGAAAAAGAGGCAGAAACACTCCTAACCCCAATGACCTGTCACACAATATAATTCCACTGAGCAAGAGTTACTTTGAATATATCCAGTGTCCTAGAGCCCTGGGTCATTGCTTTGTAAGATGCAAATGCACTGAACCTTGAAAAAGAGCCATGTTCCATCCTGATGCCACCCTTCTCTTGTCTGTGGCAATGTGGGATGGCTCACACTCTCAGGGATGTAACTCCTTGGCTTTTCCTTCTTATTTTCCACAGTGGATAGGGAATAAGACCAGAGGCCCCTCTCGCCACTGAGTTACCACCCTCTGAACTCTGTCTACTTCAAAGTGTTGTGAGGTTCAGATGTATACTAACAGCACATACTGGTAAAATGTAAGTGTGTGATGTGTGAGGGCTCAAGGGCAGCTCTCCAAAGCCAAATGCCCTAAGGACATCACGGGTGGGACACTGGCCAGGAGGCTAAAGGCATTCTCCTCCACCTAATTATTTTCACACCTGCTCTAAGGCAGGTCCCAGGTGCCTCCTATCATGAAAACAGATGCTAACATCCAGCCTAGATCCACTCCTACACCAACTGACATCACCTAAAGCAACAATTTCTCTGCCATGTAGCTGGAGCAGAGGTAGGCATGGCAGGTAGGAGTTGAGGACTAAGGCACTGTGCCCCAAATCATCTTAGTGGCAATTTTTGGGAGAAGTCTATGATTAAAAAAATGGTCAGAACCACATGAAAACATCTACCCTCTTTTCTATGCTTCAGTGGTGGTCGTGGTGGTGGTGGTGGTGGTTTTTGTTGTTGTTCTTTTTGTTGTTGTTGTTTTGCTTTGTATTGTTTTTCAAGACAGGGTTTTGCTGTAGCCCTGGCTGTCCTGAACAGCCTGGCCTCGAACTCAGAAATCCACCTGCCTCTGCCTCCCAAATGCTTGGATTAAAGGCGTGCACCACCACGCCCGGGTTTGTTGTTCTAAAACCCTCAGCAAGATATCCAATGCTGTCTCTTTGAGTCTACAGAAAGTTGTTCTACAGACTGCTGTCCAAGAGTCAGACTAGCAAGGGGAAAACTGTTAGTTCTCAGCCTTGCTCACTCAACCTCTTTCTACAACCTGGGCCTTTTTTGTACCTGACTGCTCTTCTCAGCCTTCACATGCAAGAGGAGACAGTACCATATGCAGAAGGTGAAGACTGAGCCTTGATCCTTAATAAAAGAACGCAAATCTGTTCAACAGATACAGGTGCACCTGTAAAAGAAGATGTAGGTGAAATCCGATGGCAAGTTCTTTAGCACACTCTAGAAGTACATCAGTGTGTCACCTAAACCATGTGACTCAGATGCAGATCAAAACCATCCTTCTTGCTGGAGAGATGTCCTGAGAGGAACATGTCATTAAGGAGTAAGTGTTCTAACCAAAAAATACATGCATGCTTGTAGTAAGGAAAACAATCAAACACATTCACATTGAAAAACATTCTGCACAATACCTGACTCAGACTCTTTAAAAACATCTCTTCATAAGCTTTTCAGTTTCATGAGATCCCTTTTATTGATTCTTGATCTTAGAGCCTGAGCCACTGATATTCTGTTTAGAAACCTTCCCCAACCCTGTGCCAATACATTTGAGGCTCTTTCCCACTTTCCCTTCTATTACATTCAGTGCATCTGGTTTTATGTTGAGGTCCTTGATGCATTTGGACAAATATGGATCTATTTTCATTTTCTACATACAAACTGCCAGTTTGATCAGCACTATTTATTGAAGATGCTTTCTTTTTTTTCCCATTGTATATGTTTGGCTTCTTTGTCAACCATCAAGTGTCATAGTTTATGGATTTATTTCTGGGTCTTCAATTCTATTCCATTGATTGACCTGTCTGTGCTAATACCATGCAGTTTTTATCACTATTTGCCACGCACTCCGGTCAAGTCAGCTTGACAAGCCAAGAGGCTTGGAAGCTACTCACGAGACAGAAGAGTTTCACGGAAACTCACTCCTGGAGTCTGGCGTTCTCTCTAACCCACACATTAATTTTCCATTCCCGCGTTAGTCTAGTGTATGGATCCACGTGCTCTCTTTTAGTATTATCCTATTATAAGTGCCTTTTAAGATTGAATTCTGACATAGCTAAAGCCTTTGCCAGTGTTCCAACAGTCCTAGAACGTCCTTGAGCAAGACCATGGGCTTGAAATTCAGTAAGAATGTTGCTATTCAGTGACATTCAGAATAGCCTCTGGTACTACACTATCACTTTGAATAATAGCTAAGTCATTCCCCTACACAGGAATTTACCATCACCAAGGAAGAAGGAAGTTTCAGACCGAAGGAGAAACCAGAATAGATACTTAGAACTATAGCTGAGTTACACCCATACACATGTATTTACAATGGCCTAAGGGGAAGGTGGACTATACAATGGACTAAAATAGGAACTAAGGCAAGGGCACGAAGCCCTTGACCCTGGCTTCTAAGATTAAGTGAATCTTAGGTGGAGCTCTTGTTGATCCCAGTTGTTAACAATGAATTCTATCCCAGGTGGTTCCCATTAGACCTTCTGTGTTTGCATTCCTCTGTTTTATGTAAGAATCCAGTAACCTCTTTGTACCTTGTGGGTATGCCACCCAACTTCCTTATTGTCTTCTGTATAAAAAGTTTGATGCTCGATTTGACAAATTACATTCAGATTCTACACAACCTCTCCTGTGTGCATCTGTCTGTCATCCCATCCGATGCTTTGCCCACCTGCCCCAGAGACCCGTTCCACGCAGACAAAGGGATCCAGAGGGTCTTCGGCAACTATTGCTCTGTAGTAGAGCTTGAGGTCAAGGATGGTGATCTCTCCCAGAGGTTCTTTTATTGCTAAGAATTGTTTTAGCTATCCTGGGTTTTTTGTCTTTCCATTTGAAATTGAGAATTGCTCTTTCAATGTCTTTGAAGAATTGTGTTGGAATTTTGATGGGGACTGTGTTGACTCTGTAGATTGCTTTTGGAAGGCTATCCTATGTGAAGCCAAACAAGCAGCGGACTGAGACAGATGCACATACTTACTGCCAACCAATGTACTGAAGTTGGAGGACCATGTGGTTAAATTAGGTAAAGGCTGGAAGAAGCTGAGAAGGAGGGCAACCCCATAGGAAGACCAGCAGTCTCATCTAATCTGGACCCCTGAGATCTCTCAGACACTGAGCTACCAACCAGGCAACATACATTAGCTGGTTCCGAGTCCCCTGACACATATACCACAGAGGACTGCCTGGTCCAGACTGTCAGAGAAGATGTACCTAACCTTCCAGAGACCTGAGACCCCAGGAGGGGGGTAAGGATGGGGGAGACATCCTCTTGAAGACAGGGAGGAGGAGTAATAGGATGAGGAACTGTGGGAGGGTGGACCATGTGCAAGGTAATGACTGGACTGTAAAAAAATAGAATAAAAGTAACAAAGGGAAAAAATGTCTCTACATGACAAGTCCAACACCAAGGGAACTTAGGGGTTGCTTTAGGCTATAGGCGACACAAGAGATGCATGGCAGCTTAACACTATCTGTGAGATTCAAGAAATTTTAGATTTGTTGCTATCATCCACAGGGTTCAAGAAAAAGAAAGGTGCATCCTTTCTTCCCTGGGTGTGGAGTGGAATTCCACGAAGTCCAGACGTTTTTTGTGTTTTGTTTTGTTTCGTTTTGTTTTTATAATTGGTGACCTTGGTGTAGACACGCAGCTCTTGATTGTCTTTATTCAGTGTTGTCTTGTAGACTTCATCAGTTTGATGATTAGAAGGGGCCTGAACATCTGAGAGGAGGCACACACCTGTCTACCTTCTATCAGTCTACACAGACACATGAATGCCAAACTCATGGACCTTTCCGGAACTTTGATTCAGTCAAGTTCAACAAGACATGAGAACACAAAGAATTCTGATGGCTCCTCAGCTAATGCTTTACTTTCTATTCCAGAGCTGTTACTGGCTCAGCCTGAATCCAGCATGAGGTGATGATTGCAGAGGGGCTGCCAAGACCCTGTCATTTCCCAAAGGTGAACATGCATTCTGCCTCCTCTTGGGAGCTATATTCTCCAGGCCCTCTCCTCCATGGCCTCTGTGTGATATTGAATCCCCACCCCCCATGTGTTACTACTATTACCACACTGCCACTAAGTTTCAATTTCCCACAGTCTGGAGACAGAGATGAGCTGGGATCTAGCTCCTACAGAACTGTTTATGTAGCTTGATGGGCCAATAGAACTGCTTCAGGAATTGAAGACAGTGGAGGAGAGGCAGAGAAAGTAAAACGTACTAAAAGGCAGGTAGAAGATGTTAATCTTGATCTAGCTTGCCCCTGTGCCTTACTATGAACTGAATCTCCTGCCCAGCTTGGAGTGAGTGTATAAAAACAAAACCAAATTAAATTCTGAAGCTTAAGTAACATTAGGCCTAAGTGAAGGATGAGGAGGAGTGGGGGGGGGGGGGGAGAAACAGGAGATGGAGGGAGAACAGAAGAAGAAGCAGGAGGAAGAGAAGAAGAAGAGGAAGGGGAAGGAGGAGGAGAAGAAGAGGAGGAGGAGGAGGAACATCTCACATCTCTATGCAGAAAACTTGCCAGAGCATGTCACAGGAGCAAACCTCAGCAGTGCTGCCTTTTAGATAGTGTTTGACCAACCTATGAGACACTTTCAATTACACTGACCTTTTGTATGAGTGCATCAGAACAGTAGTAGCTCTTCATGGGAGGGTGGAGCTGTGGAGTGCAGTCTGGAATGGGGTCAAAACCATTTTCTCATCATTACAGATGTCACTGGTGTGTAAATAAGAAAACCCTGAGGGAGAAGACATGGCCATGAGAAAACTCAGTTTCTAGATAAGCTGAGAATATGGTATATATCTGTATATCATCTAAGGAACTTGGAAGCTGAAGTAGAGGGTTGCTTGGGTCCAGGATTTTGAGGCTAACATGGACAACATATTGAAAAACCTGTTTTTTAGAAAATAAGAAAGGAGGATGGCCAGAAGAAAGAAATGGAAATCACTGGAGAAAGGAATCCAGTATCCATGAAGGCAGGTCTCAAACCCAGGTGCCAATGTGGAGACAGAGCTTTAAGCTGTTGTCCTGGGAAACATTGTTATTGTGAAGAGAAAGCTTCCAGGCAGCCCGTAATTAGGAAAAGAAAAAATATGTCGGAGACAGTTGGAACTGTAAACATCCAAGGAGTCTCGGTTCTCAGAGAAGTAAGGGAAGTGTCATGACAAACCAGTGCTGGAGTTGGAAACTGCTGCAGCTCTCAGTTTGCTTCTGCATATCTAATCACATTTAGTTCATCCCACTCTGTGGGTACCAAGTCTATCCTGGACTGACTGCAAGCTTCATTAAGAAGCCAAAGGAGTGACCTGGACTCCAGGAGCAGAGATAATCTTTTGTCCATATTACAGAGACCAGTCAAGATATAGAAGGATTGGGTTGCCATCCAACAGTTAAAAGGTGGGACCCAGAACTGTTCCTGTCTGAAAGAACATTAGGGAAAAAATGGAGAAGAGCCTGAGTGAAAGGAGGTCCAGCGACAGACCCAAAGTGGGATTCAGCTCAGAGGGAGGCCCCAAGGCCTAACACTATAACTGATGCTATGGTATGCTTACAAACAGGGGCCTCTCATGACTGCCCTCCGAAAGACCGAACAAGAGTCAGATGCAGATATTTACACCCAACCAATGGACAGAAACTGGTGACCCCTGTGGTTGAATCAGGGAAAAGCTGAGCAGGAGGGTGACCCTATCTATAGGAAGACCAGCAGTCTCAACTAACCTAGACTCTTGGGATCTCTCAGACACTGAGACACCAACCAGTCAGCATACACCCGATGATATGAGGACCCTGACAAATATACAGCAGAGGGCTGCAGGGTCTGGACTCAGTCAGAGAAGATGCACCTAACCCTCAAGAGACTGGAGGCCCCAGAGAGTGGGGAGGTCTGGTGGGGTAGGGGGGTGGGGGTTTGGGGGCATCCTCTTGGATCAGGTGCAGGATGAGGAGTGGGATGTGAAAAAGTTAGAGGGTGAACGGGGAGAGGAATAAAGTCTGGACTGTAAAAAAGATTAAAGAATAAAATAACAAAAAGATGCCCACAGGGCACAGAACCCTCAGATGAGAGGGGCAAGACATCCTTGTGTTTAAGTAGAGTCCATGTTGCTCTGACAACAGAAGGAAGAGGGATTGAAGGCCTGAGTCAGGCTGACTCTCAGAGGTGCTTTTTCCCTAATTAGTTTGACATTGAGTGACTTTGGACTCAGCCTCACAAACCCTTACCTACCTCTACTCAATAGTCTGCCAACATCTACTGGTTTTTCACACCCTGTAGGCATATGATAGATCCACAGACAGGAGGTCTATGGAAGGAATAAATGGGGTAGAACAGAAAAGGAGCACTCTTTGTACCTCTCCTGTGGAAGGCGGTAGATACCAACTAAATTCCTGGTCCACCACTGTTTATACAAATTGCAAAGCCATTCTTCAATTTCACAATTGAGTCTCACTGTTTGTGATGTCAGAAGATTAATCCCAAGCACTCTCTATCCATACCTGCATCTTCAAAAGGATTGTGTCTATGTTCTGAAATGCTCACTATAGTGCCAAGGGATGGAGGGCAGGGGTGACATCACGCCCATGTGGCCATTGCTAAAGAATGCCCCATTTCATCTGCTCCTCAATTCTCTATCCACAAAATCTTTCAACAGAGCATCCCTAATTCCATACTAAGACCTTTGAGACATGACTTTCTCTTTTTGGGGAGGGGGGAATGGGAGAAGGAGGGGGTAGAATTGAATCTTGAGGATGCAGGGTTTATTTTATGTCATACAGGACTAGGACAGAAGTAGGGGATCTACACATACAGAATGGCCAGAAATCAGACCACCATGCTGTCTACTAACTCTTCCCACCCCACCCCACCCTGTGGGTCGGGGCAGGACAGGAACAAGAACCTGCTCTCATTAAAGATGTCTCTACTATCTACACACGGTTCCCTCACTCTTGTCTGAAAAGTACCAGCTTCTAGAAATGTATTTCAAAATGACTCCCGGGCTGGTGAGTTGGCTCAGTGGGTAAGAGCACCCGATTGCTCTTCCGAAGGTCCAGAGTTCAAATCCCAGCAATCACATGGTGGCTCACAACCATCCGTAACGAGATCTGGCGCCCTCTTCTGGAGTGTCTGAAGACAGCTACAGTGTACTTACATATAATAAATAAATAAATCTTTAAAAAAAAAAAAAGAAAACATTTATTAAAAAAAAAAGAGTCAAAATGACTCCCTTTTGAGCTTCTTGCTTTGCAGTTTCATCCTAGGTTGTATAAATTGACCAACTGGGGATGTGGGGAGAAAAGTTGAACTGTAAGGAAAAGGAAGTTCCATGTAACTTAATAACAAACATGATAACATGCTATCTAAATACATTCTAGTAGGGTTTGAGTGTACTAAATGTTTGTGAACAGTATTATTGCTGAAGAAGCTGAGAGAAGGCACAGAACGTCAGAGACTCAGAAGAACTGACATATAGAGAAGAAATTCCTTCACCTCTGGTCTTATCTCCTTGTATAACAGGGAAGAAGCCACCACTAGGAGAAATAAAGAAGAACAAAAGAATAATTGCCCAGAAAGCACAATGTGTCTTTCCCATTCCCAGAGAGCCTGCATCTCAGGAAGGGCCTCCCTCCTGCAAGAACTTGATGAGCCTCCTCTCTGTCTCCAAGTCCTGGGCATTCCTGTGGAAGAGGGAAAGTGCGATGAAAGAAAAAACAGAGCAAAGAAGGGACAGTCGGCTTTGGTCACATGGTCTGGGAAAGATGTTGTATTGGCATAATCTTAACTTTGTCATTTATAAAATATATACAGCCAGATGCTTAGCACAGCCCAGGTTTATTCCTTGTACACATTGTCATATGGATTTGATGGCTCTTTTTACAATGCATATAATATGTGGGTGGGTGTTCACATGTGTGGGCATATGGCTACATTTTCACTTGGATGTCAGATGTCATCCTCAGTAACTCTGTCCACCTCCTTTAAGACAGGGTGTCTCAATTAGTCATCAGTTAGGTCTGGCCCGTGAGTCCCAGGGACCTTCCCATCCCTCCCAGCAGTGAAATGCCAAGTTTGATCTATATACCTGGTGGTAAGGATTGAACTCGGGTCTTCATTCTGAGAAGCAATAATTTTACCCACTAAACTGTCCATCCTTATCTTCTCTAACAGCAAATGATCACCCCAACTTAAAAACTCTGGAGAGATTCACACCTGAGTACTCATCAGGGCACCAGTCCAAGCATTTTCTCCAGAATGACTACAGGCCTTGAGCCATGTCAACACTGCCTCTAAAAGCTAATGTAGAACCTCAAAGATTGAGCACCTCACCTCCACAGGATTCTAGACTACAAAACATAGCAGTTCTCACAATCTACAGTAGCTCAATATGAGTAGAGGTGGGAGGTGTTTCCCCAAGGCTTCTCATTCCATATGTGCTTGCACAGGTTTTCCGTTGAGAGATCACCTCCCCAACTTGACACACATAGGCCCTGATTCACTGTGTTCCCTTCAAAGCAGCCAATGTGGAAAGTATTACGACAGCTAGGCAGCCACCTTTGATTAGAAGCAGCTTTGGCTTCAGATAGGATCTATGTTACCAGAACACTGGGCGTCTTCAGGGGCTTACTTAACTTTTTGATTCTTTCTCCTGCTCTTCTCAATCATGTTTCTAGCTTTATGGGTTGAGTTGTAAAGTTTTGCTCCCCAGAGTGTCCTGTGGTATTTCCATCAAAAAGTAGTGGTAAAATACATGTGACATGCTCACAAAATAGATGTGGTATGGTAGAAGAAGAAGGGACTACTTGGTAGGGATGGGACCAGCAAAAGTGGAAGGTTGTCATGAGGTAGATTAAAGTAAGAACAAGTTACAATGATGTACTTGTATAAAAATGTCACAGTGAAAACCATGATTTTGTATGTTAATTAAAAATAATATTTTTAACATAAAAACAGAAGGCCTGGCTCTAGGGATAGAGCTCTTCCTATGAGTAAGGTCCAGAGTCCAGATTCTCAGCATCCACAAAGAAAGCTGGACAGATGTGTTAGTTTCCTGGCACAAGCTAACTAACTAGACTGGGTGAGTTGGAGAGTTATAAATCCAGCAAGAGACCTTATGTGTTCATTTGAATGAGAATGGTCTGTAGAGGTTCATATAATGAATGCTTGGTCTCCAGTTGGTGGAACTGTTTGGAAAGGATTAGGAGGTATGGCCTTGTTGGAGGGAGCATGTTACTGGGAATGGCCTTTGAGGTTTCAAGTACTCAAATCCCAGTTAGCTCTTTTATTATACCCCATGCTTGTGGATCAGATGTAAGCTCTCCTCTACTGCTCCAGCATTTTGCCTGCCTGATGCCATGCTCTCTGCCATGACATTAATCACATTCTTCTATAAGTAGTCTTGGCCATTGCATGTGTGTGTGTGGTAGCAATAGAAAGGTGAGTATCCACCCTGCTACCTAGGTAAGTAAAGCAGTGCATGATAGAGGAAGATGCCCAGTGTCAACCTCCAGCACATGAAATGAAGCACATGTCATCTGCCCACACGCACATCAATACATATACATACAATAACAAAATGAGAAGATCACCAGTTCCTGGAAACTGTTCAGAGTTGAAAGTAAACTTTTTAGTACAGAACTTTGAATGTTTTATTCTTAAGTTCTGGCCAGTTACCTGAGAGGTGGAAATATGCCTTCAAGTAAAACAGCAAACCTATCCTAGGTCCTGAGAAGCTGAGCCAATATCTGATTGCCTTGTTGTCTGGGGTTTGTGTCTTTAACACAGTGTTCCTGGTTATGGAGCTGTGCCCTCCCAGAAGTTCCTTTGTGCTCTCATCTAAACCACAACCTGGTATTGAACTGAAAAGTAGCCAGGTTCCCACCTGTGGTCCTACAGTTCATTCGTGGTGTGAAAGTGCTTAGCCAAGGGAGCTTGTTGACCTAGAGTACAGCTCTCTTCTATCTGCCAGCTCTGGTCTCTGGGCCCAGGTCTGCATCAGTCTAAGCAATGAAACATCTTTTTGTGATCTGTCACCTTATAAGACACCTTTTGTTCCCAAGTCCCTGACAGAATGTTCTGCCAGGCCCTTCAGCATCCCTGACTTCTCCAGGACCCACTGGCTCTGTAGCTCTCAGGCTGCTTCACTGTAGCTCAAGGGGAAGAAAAAAAAATGACAGATTTGGTATGTCACCTAATGCCAAATCCCTCCATGTCCTTGATCTCCTCCTCTTACCCTCGGCTTCTTCATTAAGATGCTTTGTCATGCATGTTAAGCACACATGAAGACAATAAGTGAATTCAGGTGATGATGGGGACTCAGAAATACACTGAATAGGAGATATAGGGTGACAAGTGGCAGGAGCAAGGTGCCATTTCAAAGGCTTGCAGCAATCATGGAGTGCTTATTGGTCCCAAAAGAGTGAGGTTTCAGAAGAACAGGGAACCTACGGCTAGCCCAGGTTTCTTACCACCCATGCTTTCACTCCAAGCTCACCTTGAAAACTACCAGCCTGCAGTTACACTAAAAAATATTAAAGTATTATCCCTGATATCATAGGAAGTGCCTGCCAATACCACAATTCCTTCAAAATCTGACTCCCAGGGGACTGATGTTACTTGGCCCTATTTACAAAGCTCCCTTTGGACTTGACTAAAACTGGAACTTCTGTTTAAAAGGAAAAGGGGATAACATTTGAGATGTAAATAAAGAACGTACCTAACAAAAAAGTTTTTTAAAAAGGCATACGAGTTGTTGTCAGGGGCTGGCACCGAGTGAGAGAAAGGAAAGCAAGAGGCTAATGAACAAGGAAGGTCTTTTTGTTTCAGACAACTTCACAGGGTCATAATAATTTAAATATTATACAACTAACCCTTGGTGTGTATTAATCAAAATGGCTTTTCGTGTATTTGTAGAATTGTGCATCCAATGACTGGAGAAATGGAGCCAAGTTTGGTTCTTAGGACCATGTCTGGTAGCTCATAACTACCTGTATTGAGTTCCATGGTATCCAATGCCTCTGACCTCTGCAGGCATCTGCACACACATGTACACACACACACACACACACACACACACACACACACACACACACACACACAACTTTCTTTAAGAAAAGAATTGTGAATCTATTGCCATAATTTTAGATATTTTTAATTATTCTAAGCATATGTCCTATGCCTTTTGGTCATAACTTTTTACCCTCTTCTACCACAGTCCTAAACAACCATTAAGATACCTTCTTCTGGGGGAATAGAATAGTCATAGAAGCAGATAGAGGGAGAGAAATGGGAGAGAGGGAGTTGGGGAGGGCAATTAGGGTGGGGTGTTCAGGATCAGATGTGAGGAAGGATTGGAAAGATGGCCAGACAGCCATGAGAGTGAATGGAAACCTGCAACTGACAGGGGTAGGGAGGTGGCAAGGCATCTCCAAGACGAGACAGAGACCTGGGATAAGGGAGGCACCCAAGATCCAATGGGGGTGACCTTAGCTGTAACAAACAATACTAGAGATATGGAACCTGAAGAGGCCAACTACTGTAGCTAGACAGGAACCTCATTGGAGTGATAGGGACACCATCCCATCCACAAAACCTTTTATGCAGACTTCATCCTGTCAACAAGAAATGCAGGTACAGGATGGAGCAGAGACTGAGAGAAGCGATGACTGGTCCAACTTGAGACACATACAACAACTTGAGACAAGCAACAATCTCTGACACTATAAATGATACTGTTATACTGGCAGACCAGAGTCCAGCATGGCTGTCCTCTGTGAGGCTCCACTCAGCAGCTAACACAGACAGATGCAGACACCCACAGCCAAACATTGGATGGAGCTTGGGGACTCTGATAGAAGAATTGGGGTAAGAACTGTGGGCCTGGAAAAAGACAGGAACTCCCCAGGAAGACCAATAGTCAACTAACCTGGATTCTTGGGGGGATCTCAGAAACCAAACCTTACCAACCAAAAAATGGGCTGGACCTAGGCCCCCTGCACATATGTAAGAGATGTGCAGCTTGGTCTTCATGTGGGTCCCAAGACAACTGGAGTGGGGGATATTCCATAAGTTGTTGCCTGTATGTGGAATATGTTCTTGTAGCTGGGCTACCTACCTTGTCTGGCCTCAGTGGGAGCCCTACAGAGACTTGATGTGCCAGGTTGTGGGGATAGCTAGGGGTCCCCCACCTGCTCAGGGGAGAAGGGGAGGAGGGAAGGAGTAAGAGTTGAGGGGGGGTGACCCAGAATGGGGCAGTGAGCAGGATGTAAAGTGAATAAGCTAAAAAATCTACCTCTATAGATTTGTACTTTTGGACATTTTGTATAAATAGGATCGTGCAACATATGGCCCTTTCTGAATAGTTTCTTATACTCAAAATATGATGTCTTCCAGTTTATCTATGACATACCAAAAATCAACATTATCTTTCTTATTTTTCATATAAAACTATTTTTATTACATCTTTTCCTCAATTACATTTCCAATGCTATCCCAAAAGTCCCCCATACCCTCCCCCCTACTTCCCTACCCACCCTTTCCCATTTTTTTGGCCCTGGCTTTCCCCTGTACTGGGGCATATAAAGTTTGCATGTCCAATGGGCCTCTCTTTCCAGTGATGGCCGACTAGGCCATCTTCTGATACATATGCAGCTAGAGTCAAGAGCTCCGGGGTACTGGTTAGTTCATAATGTTGTTCCACCCATAGGGTTGCTGATCCCTTCAGCTCCTTCGGTACTTTCTCCAGCTCCTCCATTGGGGGCCCTGTGATCCATTCACTAGCTGACTGTGAGCATCCACTTCTGTGTTTGCCAGGCCCTGGCATAGTCTCACAAGAGACAGCTATATCTGGGTCCTTTCAGCAAAATCTTGCTAGTGAATGCAATGGTGTCAGCGGTTGGATGCTGATCATGGGATGGATCCTTGGATATGGCAGTCTCTAGATGGTCCATCCTTTCGTCACAGCTCCAGACTTTGTCTCTGTAACTCCTTCCATGGGTGTTCTGTTCCCAATTCTAAGGAGGGGCATAGTGTCCACACTTCAGTCTTCATTTTTCTTGAGTTTCATGTGTTAAGCAACATTATCTTTCTTGGTATTGCTAAATAGCATCCTCTGTGTGGATATGCAACATTTAACGTAATCAATCATGGTTTGTTGAGTATGTAAGTAGTCTCTACTTTTTAGCTCTAATGAATAATGCTACAAGGTTTCCTCTTGGGTAAAGAAGGTGCTCTGTGATTGGATGGTAGTGATGGTTAACCAGGTTTGTGAGTATCCTGCAAACTACTGTTTCATAAATTTTATGGATTTGTATCATCTCTCCAAAAAAAAAAAAGCTACACTCCTACTCTGTGGCTTTTGTATTTGCTGTTTCTCTTTAGAAAATCCTCATCCTCAAATCTTACCAGTTCCTGTCAAGTCTATCCTCATTCACTTTCTGAATGTGTATCTCCCTTGCCACATAAATGATATGAATTTAAATATCATATACATGCATATGTTTTTATTACCCATGTTTCTTTCATCAAAGCATATGCTACCTCAAAGCAAAGAATACTCCCCCAGAATGCTTACTACATTTTCCATGTCATCAGCAATGTCTCATGTAAGTTATGTCTATTGCACAGTGATGTTTGAAGGTATCTCAGGTAGACAAGGGATGGCCTGTTAATAGCGATTGGAAATATAAGATTAGGTGCCAGATCTTGGTCATTGACAAAGACCTGCAAGTATTTTCTATGTGTTCTCAGAGGCTTAAAGGGGTTAGAATTATGACTTTATGGATAATCTCTCTCTTAGAGTATGTGAGAGAGCAAGATGGGTAGGTTTCATTGGACTCCTGATAAATCCTCAGTTGTCTAGGCTGTCCAGGCACTGCCTATGAGGGTTGGGGGTGGCACTGGATGGGTCAGTCCTCATTTTGCTTCTGTGAACCTGGAATCCTACTAGCATTTCTCAACCTAGACCAGAAAACAAGAAAAATGACTTGAGTCATCATTTCCCCGCTCTTCTAAGGATGGTCCATAATTAGTAAGAGTCTAAACATATGGGAAAGATATTAGTCCATTGTGCTGTAGAGTATAGGCTGCTAGACTCTCAGTCAACAAGAGGAGGAGCAGCGATTGAGGCTCATTATGTAGCCAGCAGAGTGGAAGGTCTAGAAACATAGACACTTTAAAAGTTTACAGTCTCAATGAGGTGGTTTTACTTTTGTACATGTTACTGAAAATAAAAGCTAACTTGTATTCTGCACGAATGCCTCCTAGATGGTGGAGGTGCTTGGTGGAACCAAGAACGTTAGGCTTGTATCTTAAGTATGATGTAGCTCGAGGCCTGCTCAGCCGCCATCCTGCCTCTAGTTACCACGGGTTTGAAGCGAAGGGAGAAATAAACACTGTGTGCGAAGGCATGTTGAAAGAACAGCAATCAAAACCTTCTGAAGATCATGACTAAGAAATTTTGGAAAATGTGAAGGTGGGTTATATGTCAATGGGGGATTAAGATAATTCTTCACAGAAGACATGGGGTCCACTGTGCCTTTGAAGGAAGATGCAATCAGTGCCCAGCTGCAGATGGTTTCCGTGTGTTTATTTGTCAACAGCCTAATGAAATAAGGCAAAAGCAGCCCTAGAACTGCCAACTTGGGGTGCTAAGCTTGAGGAAGCGGGGGTTTATTTCTTTCCATCCTGTCCTTGGTTCTATGCAACACATGTGCACACAAGTACTCTCTCTTTCTCTCTCTCTCTCTCACAAACACACACACACACACATTGTCTTCTCTCCCTTACTAGGCCCTTTTTCTTCTATGTAAAAAGAACCAGAGCCAAACTCCATGTTACTACAAGAATTGTTGGAAAGAAGTTTTAAAGAACAAAAACAACTGGCTGGAGAAATGGCTCAGTGGTTAAGAGCGCTTTCTGCTCTTCCAGAGGACCCAAGTTCAGTTCACAGCACCCATGACAGCCAGCCCTTGTGGGTCATGACCTCTTTGGGATTTAATGACCCTTTCACAGTAGTTGCATATAAGATATCTACATTATAATTCATAAGAGAAGTAAAATTATAGTTATGAAGTAGCAACAAAAATTATTTTGTTGTGGGGTCACCACAACATGAGGAACTATATTAAAGGGTCACAGCATTAGGAAGGTTGAGAGCCACTGAGCTAATAGATGATAAGAATATATCTGAGAACGTGATGTGTGGGTTGGAGAGATGGCTCAGTAAAATGTTTGCTGCATAAGCAGAAGGACGTGAGTTCAGATGCTCTGGCCCATGTGATTAAAAGCTGCATATAACAGTCTGTGCCTGTGACCTCAGCTCTGAGAGGCAGCAATTAAGGATCCCTGAAGCTTGCTGGTCAGCCAGTCTAACCCAATCAGTGAGACTCCAAATTCAGTGAGAGACCCCATCTCAAAAACTAAGGTGGACAGCCATAGGAGAAGAAACAGGACATCAATCCCTAACCTCCATGTGCATCCACAAACGTATGTGTGCATGTGCACACACATGCGCGCGCATGCACACACACACACACATACACACACAATGTGATAGACAGGAATACAAAGGGTGCACCAGGAAAGAACTGTAAAATTTAGCCTTCTGGAGGACAGATCACTGGAGGGGAATGTTTAAAGTTCAACGGAGATTCCAGAGAGAGGGTCATCAGTCAGATGCTTCTGAGCATTTTGAATTTTCCAATTCCATGTGGAACCTGACCATAAACAGTTATAAGTATATAAAAACCCTCAAGATCTCCCAAGATAGCAACAGTTACTGCCAGACTTTCAATACTCACAGCCACAGTAGTTTGCCATAGTTTGCAAAGGGGCTGCTGTTGCTAGCAAGCTCCAGACTCTGCACTAGCCAATGATAGGGAAACGATCTACTCTGCATCACACAGGGCTTGTGTGTTTCCCCTCATGCTTTGGTCTGTGAATGTCAGCTATTGTTCAATTTAGAAAAGACTCCGATGGGTTTCTAGGGGCCTTTCACCAGCCCATACACTTGTCCACACCTATCCTTAAGCCTCTTCTCTTTCCCCTCTTGAGTGCTGAAAGCCTTTGCTCACACCATGCCTCTTTAACAAGGAAATCTCCCTCCTGGTTTCTAAAAGAGAGGATTACAAGGTTGACATCTGGAGAGCTGAGCTTTTTCATACAGGAGTCAGGAAGGTTTGGAAGATGCCACAATGATGGGAGGACAATGAACTGTCCCACATATGCAGGCCATCTGTTTTTCTGGCATGAGTTGGAGCTTTCTTCACTGCTCCATAAGAATTTTACAACTCACTTATCTCCAGGTCTGTGCTGTCAGTTACCAAATCCCCCAGATTTTCCTCTCTTGCTTCAGTTCAGTTACAGATGAGACAGAGATGTAGGCTGGAAGTATGATCATCTCTGACTCCTCTCTAAGCTGCAATAGGCCTCGGTCTCCAGACATTTGACCTCAGCACAGGTACCTGGTCGTTCCTTCTGTCACTGAGCCTAGACAGAGAACAAGTGAATAGTGTATTGTATGAAATACGGATCAGTGTGGATGGATTCCCAAGGAGCCCAAATACCTAAGGCAAGGAAAGAGGATCCCACAAGGGAGAGTGGATGTGTCCAGATGGCTTGAGATAAATGAGAGAAGTGACAGGCCATAAAGCAGTGATTCCAAAAAGGAGCAATGGTATCAGCTGTTACATACCACAGTCAACAAGACCTGTGGCATAGGAGCTAGATCTCTGGGACTCAGGAATCAGGCGCCTGTGCAGGAACTCAGCAAGATTATTCTCATGAAGGGGTATGAGCGCCAACCAATGCTAGTGATCCAAAGACAGCACGATGGTGGCAGTGATTACATGGAAAGTATGCAATGCCACCGAAATGTATATGGTGCCAGCACCTCAGAGACCCTGTGCAGTGAAGATTCTGCATGAGCACACAAGAAGCAGCTGATAAGACCTTGGTCAATAGAGTGAAGGCAAAGTGGTCAGAAAGGACAACGTTAAACTCAGCTCTCTGCTGTCCTTCCAGTCCTCTAGAGAAAATGCAATGCCAGAAGAATTTCGTCTCTAAATTTATCATGAATATTTTCTTAGTTAAGTTTTCCATTACTGTGAAGAGACACCATGACCAAGGCAACTTATTTTTTGCATATGTAATTTTTAATTTTTTTTTCAATTTTTATTAGATATTTTCTTCATTTACATTTCAAATGCTATCCCGAAAGTCCCCTGTACCCTCCCCCCAACCTGCTCCCCTACCCACCCACTCCCACTTCTTAGCCCTGGCGTTCCCCTGTACTGGAGCATATAATGTTTGCAAGACCAAGGGGCCTCTCTTCCCAATGATGGCCTACTAGGCCATCTTCTGCTACATATGCAGCTAGAGACACGAGCTCTGGAGGAACTGGTTAAACTCTTATAAAGGGCAACATTAAATTGGGGCTGGCATTATCATCAAGGCAGGAGGATGGCAGCATCCAAGCAGGCATGGTACTGGAGGGGCTGAGAGTTTTGTATCATCATAAGGAAGCCAGGAGCAGACTGTTTTCAGGCAGCTAGGGAGGGTCTCACCCCCACATTGTCTCTAAAAGGCCACACCCACTCCATCAAGGCCACATCTCCTAATCGGGCCACTCCCTGGGCCAAGAATATTCAAACCACCAGAGATATCAAAAGGGAAATGTATACTTTCATTCTATTATTTTTCACAAATGTAAGTAAAATAAGTCCAATGTACATGAAAAGGTACTATATATAAAAAACATTATAGAAGCTATATTATATAAATTATATATATATGTATATATGTCATATTATGGCAAGTGATACAAAGATCAAGTCATCCCAACAGAAGCAATAACAATAAATCACACTTTCTAGTCTTTCAACTCCCTTCTGTACAGTGCTCTAGTCAAAAATACTACTTGCAATTCCAATACCAGAAGAACAGAGGTAGGTTCCTGGCCTCTGCATTAGTGTATGGAGTGCACTTAACAGATACCTAATAAATCCATCAGCAGAAACTTGAAGCAGAGGTCCCTTCCCTACACACTCCCTGGTTAGTGCACCATGGACGGGCAGAAGAATAGGAAACCTTTCCTCTGGGGAGTGATAAGCGATATGATATCACTGCAAACCTCTTCAATACTGGCCGGTATAAGTATTCTGTGGCATTCTCTAAATAAAATGCAAACTAAAGCTTTAGATTTAGAGGCAAGGGTGTGTAAGATGATTGTATTCTATTATTCATTCCAATCAAGTAATAATTCTCAATTTTGTTCAGATATTTTATTCATTTTCTCTTACATTGATAAAATTTCATTTCAAATGCTTTAATTTTTAAATAGTTTATTCAAAGCCCATCATTTCTGGGTTATCTTTCATGTGTGCGTATACATGTTTATAGATAGATAGATAGATAGATAGATAGATAGATAGATAGATAGATAGATGATGGATGGATGGACGTGGTGTGTGTGTGTGTGTGTGTGTGTGTGTGTGTGTGTGTGTGTGTGTGTGAAAGCTGGAAAACTATCTCAAGTGACATCCTCTTTTTTTAAACAGAATCTCTCATTGGCCTGGAACTCACCAATTAGATTAAATTGGCTGGCTACCAAGCCCTAGGAATCCTTTTGTCTCTGCCTCCCCAGTGCTGAGCTTATACTGGCATTACACTGTGACCAGTATCTGTATCTAAGTTCTGAGGATCAGACTCAGGATCTCATGCTTGAGAGCACTTTACACCTTTCATTTTATTGGCATGTATTTCTTGCACACAGCAATAGGATTCATAAAGGCATCTTCATTCATGCCTCTTGTGTACTTTAACCATATTCACTCTCTAACTTCTCTTTGCTCCCCTTTCTCCCCCTCCCACTATCTCTACTGATTTCCACAGACAATATCACTTCTATCGTGTTTTATACACATATGTAATTTTATGTATCACTCTGATGTTGGAACCCACAAATGAGAGAAAACATGCAACGCATGCTTTTCTGAGTCTGGCTGATTTCTTTTCAGATGATGATGTCCAGTTGCATCCATTTCCCTGGACATGATATACTCTTCTTTGTAGACAGTTTTTTAGCCAAAAAGACTTTCTGCAATAACCAATAAGGATGTTCCCATATCATGTGGCCAAGAATTAAAGCAAGAGAACCTGAAGTTGCATTCCCAGGTATCTTTGTAAAGGAAAGACAGCCTACTCATCTTACTGTGATTTAAAAAATAAAATAAAATAAAACACAGAAGCAGCTTTCTTCAATTTCAAGTGTTGTGAGATGAAATGAAAGGATAGGGAAACACTCTTCACAGTCTATCCAATCCAGCTGGGTCCAAGTGGCAGCGACGAGCACAGTGTCATGGTTAGAGACCAAGACTACGACGTGAGGATGATGAACTCCTGCAACTGCACAGGGTTCTGATGAGGACTAACCACTTACAGCACTGGATGATGACAAATACCCAAGTACCACACCGGATTTTTATCTGAAACAATTGCTACATCTATGCTTTGTGTGGTCGAGTATTATTATTGGAAGCCCTGCAAGAAAATCTAATCTTCAGAGAGTTTCAGCTTGATCTCAGAGAACAAAGCAGTGTGAGTATCGTTTATCCTTGGAGCTGTGGACAGAGGAGTCAAGAGTATCTGAAAAGCAAGCAAGTGTTTTTCGTGTTTGCCCATATTTCAACTCAAAGGAACTTTGTATTTATTGGCATAACCCAAAAAGCAATATGGTACTTTGAGAGAGGAAATAAAGCACAAATAGATTTACACTGTAGAGTAAGGGAAGGAAAATGGAACCTACCCAAACATTCTCAGTGCAGATGAAAACCCCTCCTGGCTATTTGAATAAATTGCTCTTTAAGTAATTAAAACTCTAACCTATGCTCTTTAGTAAATTCTGGTAATTTCTCCATACTTGGTTTCAAGTATTTTCTGGTTGGCGTTTTTCCAAAGAGTACACCTGTGTGTTAGCTGAACAATGTCTTACTGAAAGATGAAATTAACTAATTTTGTTTGATTTGGATCTTGGTTAAAATTCTGAAGTTAGATATTTATGTGCAGAATCACATAAAGAGTACTGGCTTAAATGATTCTACCAGGGACTGTAACAGGATTTCCATTGAGCTGACAGAACGTTAGAATACACTTAGCTAATGAAAATGATTCATCTCTGCTTTTCTATCAAGCACAGTGTGGGGGGAGGGGAGGAGCGCTGTTATTTTATGTAAAGACTTGTATTTATTTGAATTTTCCTCTTTCATGCTGTCTTCTTTAAATTTTTTTTTTTGCTTTCTGTTTCTGAACTTTAAAAAGTCCTTGATCTATTTTAATTATGAAAACCCAGTAAAACATTGTTTTGACTTTAAATTATTGGTCTTTAATGCCTTTGATCCCCTTTCCCCTGTAAAACAAAAGCTTAATGATTCTTATTAACTGAGAGAAATAAAGTTTTTCACAATAACAATTTTCATTTTATGAGGACAACTTAAGGCTTTGCATTTGCCCATTAATTATATGGGAAGTCTCAAATGTAAAACAACAAGATTTGTTTCCTATTTTATTTCCATTGTGATTATGTGTCTGTATAGAATTCATACATACCACTTTCCTTTTACCCCCTCAAGAGGTCTATTCAGTAAGAGCCTAAAGTTAGTCACTGTCATGGTACAGTGTCTAAACTGCCATGATTTCCATGATGGCCTCCAAGGAGCTCCCCATCTTGTTGCCACATGTGTAAAATGTCTTAGTTATTCAACATGTGGGATTCAACCTAGCTTTGATGGAAAGGAACAGTACTGGCTTCCTTGGTTGTGGTTGGTGGGGCTCCAAACAATGGCCTAGTCCAAGAATGAGAGAGGAATCTTTTTTATGAAAGGAACCTTTGGGTTGCATTCAGTATACATCCTTGGTTGTTTCTCAAACATTTGGCAAACTGCCGCAGGGAAACAAGTGGATGTTTGTGATTATTTAAAAGCTTATTAAATGCAACGATTAAGAAAACTAGAGAAACACACAAACTAGGATAGGTAAAGTATAAAAATAGATATTGTATAATAAACAGACAACGTAGACCTTATGTGTGCCTAGAATAGGTAGGAATGGATTTGAGAGCCAAGAAAGCATGAACTCTACATGGGACATGAGATATATCTCAAGTTCATGATCAGTAAATACCATGTCATCTTCAATGATATTTAAACTCACCTTGCCTTAACTCATTCATTGGTTTGAAGTGGCCGGGCATGACAGGTGGGGAGGCTGGCTCTCACTGTGTAATGCATACTGCCCCGGTGCTGTCACCATCCCATTTATCTTTCTGAAAGCTGAGATTAGAGCATGCACTACCATGCCCAGTTTAAAGTGCTTGTACTTTGACAATAATATTCACAGAACATTGCAACACTAAGGACACCCATGCACTGTTGTGGATAGCCCTGGGGTTGCTTGTATTTTGACGCTTATTCTGCTTTCCTGGAAGGGGTTGCAAATGCGGAATGAGTCACATACTTATTGTGAACCAATCCCGTGATGAATAAAGGAGCCAATCACTGGGCAAGTAGGAGGGACTTCCAGATTGGATAGGGGAACAGAGAAAGCAGGAGAGAGAGAGGGTCCCTTTTGGATGGGGATAGTGTGAGGACAAGATGTAATTACCAATGTCTCCCAGTTTCAATGGCAGATCCCTCAGGATTCGCCATCGGAGGGGTTTAGATTTAATAAGACTTACAAGTTAGGATTTTAGTTGTTGTGCCCAGCGATTGAGTCACCATTGTTTCTGAACTAAGTTTGTGTTGCATTTTCCTTTACTTGGTGGCCCGTCTGGGTTCAAGAGAGAAAGGTACAGCAACAAAGCGTGGGTTTGCCAGATGGGCACCACAAAGGCTGTGGGAGTTTTGAAACATGGGGCTGGCGTGGTAGCCACCGGCCAGTAGGAACTTAGCGAGCTGGGTGGGAGAGATACTGGAGCACTGAGTCAGAGTCTCCATGAGATAAAAACAGGTTGGCCATTGCCCGCCAGTGCATGGCCGGCCAGGCTGCCGGGGCAGAGAGTTGCTGGCACAAGCACAGGAGCGTGCTGGTTCTTTTTTAATATTTCCTGCAACAATGCACCAAAGAACTGATGCCAAAAAAAGAAAAAACAAAAAAAAAAAAAAAAAACAAAAAAAAAAAACAGAGGTAGCTCTAAAAGTCATACATCCGTCTAGTTTATAAAACTTTAAACACACACATGCAAGAAAAGCCTAATTGTGAAGATTCACAGGCTGGTCAAAAATATAGATACGCGGGCGTCCCTACGAAAGGCTTATGGGTGCTTAGCCATACAGACACTCTATGCAGCTGTTCCTACTTCTATCCTTGCAGCAGTAAAATCTCTGTTGTAAAAGGTCCACAGCCCTGACACTATGGTGTTTTGTTCCACAAATTAGAAAGAATAAGCCATTCTAGCGTATTCTTTATCACACAGATACCAGAGACATGTAGAGTAAGTAACTCCCAAAGGGGGATTCTGCACTAAAACCACCTGGCCATGGGCAGTGTTTCCGTTGGGAAGTTTTTTGTTTTTGTTTTGTTTTGGGTTTTTTTTTTGGGAGGGGGGGATTCGAGACTGGGTTTCTCTGTATAGCCCTGGCTGTCCTGGAACTCACTTTGTAGACCAGGCTGCCCTCGAACTCAGAAATATGCCTGCCTCTGCTTCCCAAGTGCTGGGATTAAAGGCGTGTACCACCACCGCCCGGTCATTGGGAAGGTTTTTATTATTATTATTAATTTTTTTAATTAGGTATTTTCTTCATTTACATTTCCAGTGCTATCCCAAAAGTCCCCCATACCCTCCCACCCCACTCCCCTACCCACCCACTCCCACTTCTTGGCCCTGGCGTTCCCTGCTTCTGTTTCCTTAAGGCTTGTGGAACTGTTTAGTTTACCTGATCTTGGTTTAATTTTGTTTGGTACCTGGTATTGCTCTAGAAAATCATCCATTTCATCCAGATTGTCCAGTTTTGTGGAGTATAAGCTTTTATAGTAAGATAAGATGATGTTTTTTTAATTTCCTCAGTTTCTGATGTCTCCTTCATTTCTGATTTTTGTTAATTTGGATACTATCTCTGTGCCTTTTAGTTAGTCTGGCTAAGGGTTTATCTATCTTGTAGATTTTCTCAAAGAACCAGCTTTTGTCTTTGTTGATTCTTTGTATCATTCTCTTCATTTCTAATTGGTTGACTTCATCCCTGAGTTTGGCTCTTTCCTGCCATCTACTCCTTTTGGGTGAGTTTGTTCCTTTTTGTTCTAGAGCTTTCACTTGTGCTGCTAAATTGCTAGTACAGGATCTCTCCCATTTCTTTATGAAGGTACTTAGTGCTATGAAATTTCCTCTTAGCACTGCTTTCATTACGTCCCATAAGTTTGGGTATGCTGTGCCCTCATTTTCACTGAATTCTAGATAGTCTTAAATTTTTTTCTTTATTTCTTCCCTGGCCAAGTTATCATTGAGTAGAGAGTTGTTCAGTTTCCATGAGTATGTGGGCTTTCTGTTGTTTTTGCTGTTATTGAAGTCAAACCTTAATCTTTGGTGATCTGATAGGACGCATGGGATTATTTCTTTTTTTTTTTTTTTCACTGTTTTTTTTTTATTACATATTTTCCTCAATTACATTTCCAATGCTATCCCAAAAGTCCCCCATACCGCCCCCCACTTCCCTACCCTCCCATTCCCATTCTTTTGGCCCTGGCATTCCCCTATATTGGGGCATATAAAGTTTGCAAGTCCAATGGGCCTCTCTTTCCAGTGATGGCCGACTAGGCCATCTTTCGATACATATGCAGCTAGAGACAAGAGCTCCGGGGTACTGGTTAGTTCATCATGTTGTTCCAACTATAGGGTTGCAGATCCCTTTAGCTCCTTGGGTACTTTCTCTAGCTTCTCCATTGGGAGCCCTGTGATCCATCCAATAGCTGACTGTGAGCATCCACTCCTGTGTTTGCTAGGCCCCTGCATCGTCTCACAAGAGACAGCTATATTTGGGTCCTTTCAGCAAAATCTTGCTAGTGTATGCAATGGTGTCAGCGTTTAGAAGCTGATTATGGGATGGATCCCTGGATACGGCAGTCTCTAGATGGTCCATCCTTTCATCACAGCTCCGAACTTTGTCTCTGTAACTCCTTCCCTGGGTGTTTTGTTCCCAATTCTAAGAAGGGGCACAGTGTCCACATTTTGGTCTTCATTCTTCTTGAGTTTCATGCGTTTAGCAAATTGTATCTTATATCTTGGGTATCCTAAGTTTTGGGCTAATATCCACTTATCAGTGAATACATATTGTGTGAGTTCCTTTGTGATTGTGTTACCTCACTCAAGATGATGCCCTCCAGGTCCATCCATTTGGCTAGGAATTTCATAAATTCATTCTTTTTAATAGCTGAGTAGTACTCCATTGTGTAAATGTACCATAATTTCTGTATCCATTCCTCTGTTGAGGGACATCTGGGTTCTTTCCAGCTTCTGGCTATTATAAATAGGGCTGCTATGAACATAGTGGAGCATGTGTCCTTCTTACCGGTTGGGACATCTTCTGGATATATGCCCAGAAGAGGTATTGCTGGATCCTCCGGTAGTACTATGTCCAATTTTCTGAGGAACCGCCAGACTGATTTCCAGAGTGGTTGTACAAGCTTGCAATCCCACCAACAATGGAGGAGTGTTCCTCTTTCTCCACATCCCCGCCAGCATCTGCTGTCACCTGAATTTTTGATCTTAGCCATTCTGACTGGTGTGAGGTGGAATCTCAGGGTTGTTTTGATTTGCATTTCCCTGATGATTAAGGATGTTGAACATTTTTTCAGGTGCTTCTCTGCCATTTGGTATTCTTCAGGTGAGAATTCTTTGTTCAATTCTGAGCCCCATTTTTTAATGGGGTTATTTGACTTTCTGGAGTCCACCTTCTTGAGTTCCTTATATATATTGGATATTAGACCCTTATCTGATTTAGGATAGGTAAAGATCCTTTCCCAATCTGTTGGTGGTTTTTTTGTCTTATTGATGGTGTCTTTTGCCTTACAGAAGCTTTGCAGTTTCATGAGGTCCCACTTGTCAATTCTCGATCTTACAGCACAAGCCATTGCTGTTCTATTCAAGAATTTTTCCCCTGTGCCCATATCTTCAAGGCTTTTCCCCACTTTCTCCTCTATAAGTTTCAGTGTCTCTGGTTTTATGTGAAGTTCCTTGATCCACTTAGACTTGACCTTAGTACAAGGAGATAGGAATGGATCGATTCGCATTCTTCTACATGATAACAACCAGTTGTGCCAGCACCATTTGTTGAAAATGCTGTCTTTCTTCCACTGGATGTTTTTAGCTCCCTTGTCGAAGATCAAGTGACCGTAGGTGTGTGGGTTCATTTCTGGGTCTTCAATTCTATTCCATTGGTCTATTTGTCTGTCACTATACCAGTACCATGCAGTTTTTTATCACAATTGCTCTGTAGTAAAGCTTTAGGTCTGGCATGGTGATTCCACCAGAGGTTCTTTTATCCTTGAGAAGAGTTTTTGCTATCCTAGGTTTTTTGTTATTCTAGATGAATTTGCAGATTGCACTTTCTAATTCGTTGAAGAATTGAGTTGGAATTTTGATGGGGATTGCATTGAATCTGTAGATTGCTTTTGGCAAGATAGCCATTTTTAAAATGTTGATCCTGCCAATCCATGAGCATGGAAGATCTTTCCATCTTCTGAGATCTTCTAGAATTTCTTTCTTCAGAGACTTGAAGTTCTTATTATACAGATCTTTCACTTCCTTAGTTAGAGTCACGCCAAGATATTTTATATTATTTGTGACTATTGAGAAGGGTGTTGTTTCCCTAATTTCTTTCTCAGCCTGTTTATTCTTTGTGTAGAGAAAGGCCATTGATTTGTTTGAGTTAATTTTATATCCAGCTACTTCACCGAAGCTGTTTATCAGGTTTAGGAGTTCTCTGGTGGAATTTTTAGGGTCACTTATATATACTATGGGATTATTTCAATCTTCTTGAGTCTGTTGAGGGTTATTTTGTGTCCAATTATATGATCAGTTTTGGAGAAGGTTCCATGAGGTGCTGAGAAGAAGGTATATTCTTTTGTTTGGGGGTTAAATGTTTTGTATATATCTGTTAAATCCATTAGGTTCATAACTTCTGTTTAGTTTCATTGTATCTCTGTTTAGTTTCTGGTTCAATGATCTGTCCATTGGAGACAGTGGAGTGTTTAAGTCTTCCACTATTATTGTGTGAGGTTCAATGTGTGTTTTGAGCTTTAGTAAAGTTTCTTTTATGATTGAGAGTGCCCTTGCATTTGGGACATAGGTGTTCAGAATTAAGACTTTATCTAGGTGGATTTTTCCTTTGATGAGTGTGAAGTGTCCTTTCCCCATTTATTTTGATTACTTTTGGCTGAAAGTCTATTTTGTTGCATATTAGAATGGCTACTCCAGCTTGTTTCTTAGGACCACTTGCTTGGAACACTTTTTTCTAGTCCTTTACTCTGAGGTGGTCTCTGTATTTTGTTGCTGAGCTGTGTTTCTTGTGTGCAACAAAAGAACACTGTCAATAGGACAAAATGGCAGCCTACAGATTGGGAAAGGATCTTCACGAACCTTTCATCCAACAGAGGACTAATATCCAAAATTTATAAAGAGCTCAAGAAATTAGACTAAAAAAAAAAAAATTAGAAAATAGGATACAAGTTTAGGGAAATGCCAGGGCAGGGAGGCGGGAGTGGGTGGGTAGGTGGGGGAGCACCCGCATAGAACCAGGGAGAGGGAAATAGGATAGGGGGTGGTTCCTGAGGGGAAACTGGGAAAGGGGATAACATTTGAAATGTAAATAAAGAAAGTATTCAATAAAAGAAAAAATATGGGAAAATGGGGTATGACATTAAACAGAATTCTCAACAGAGGAAGCTCAAATGGCCAAGAAGCACTTAAAGAAATGTGCAAAGTTCTTTGTCATCAGAGAAATGCAGATCAAAATGGCCCTGAGATTCCTTACACAAATCAGAATGCTAAGATCAAAAATTCAAGTGACAGCAGATGCTGACTAGGATGTGGAGAAAGAGGAACACTCTTCCATTGCTGGTGGGATTGCAAGCTGGTCCAATCAATCTGGCAGTTCCCCCAGAAAACTGGAAATAGTTCTACCTCAAGACCCAGATATTCTGCTCCTGGCCATGTACTCAAAAGACTTGTGCATATCAGCCTTATTCATAACTGCCAGAAACTGGAAGCAACTGAGATGTCTCTCAACCAAAGAATGGGTACAGAAAATGTGATTCATTTACACAATGGAACGCTATTCGGCTATTCAGCTATTAAAAACAAAGACATCATGAATTTTTCGGGCAAATGAATGCAATTAAAAAATATCATCCTTTGTGAAGTAACCAGACCCAAAAGGATATGCATGGTAAGTACTCACTGATAAGTGGCTATTAGCCAAAAAGTACAGAGGATACCCATGCTACAACCCATAGACCATATGAGTTTAACAAGAAGGAAGGCCCAAGTGAGGATGCTTCAATTCCACTTAGGAGATGAAACAAAAGAATCATGGGAGGCAGAGGGATGGAGGGAGCTGGGTGAGAGAGGGAAGGAGAAGGAAAACAGGGGCAAGATCAGGTATTGCCAGACACAGAAAAGAAGCCCATGGGCCAAGAGAATGAATAGCAATATGCAGCTTCTGAGCATGAGGTTGGGGAACCTTCTAGAATACCAAAGACCTGGATGTGAGAGGCTCCCAGGACTCAATAGGCATGCCCATAACCAAAATGTTCAACGTGGGGAGATAGAAACTGAAGAGACCTCCAGTAGATAGACAGGGCCCCCAATGGAGGGATGGGGTCACCAACCCACCTTCAAAAATTTTGACCCAGAATTGTTCCAGTCGTAAATAAAATGCAGGAGGCAAAAATGGAGCAAAGACTTAAGTCCATCTTGTGACTGGACTAACTTGGGGTCCATCCCATGGGCAGGCACCAAACCCTGATACTATTACTGATGTTATGTAATTGATTGCAGACAGGAACCTAGCATGGCTGTTCTCTGAGAGGCTCTACCAGCAGCTGACTAACACAGATGCAGATACTTACAGTCAGCCATTGGACTGAGGTCAGCCCCTATAGAAGGGTTAGGGAAAGGATTGAAGGAGCTGAAGGGGATGGCAACCCCATAGGAAGAACAAGAGTGTCAACTAACCCAGACCCCTGGGAGCTCCCAGAGACTAAGCCAAGAGCTGGTCCAAGTCCTCCCCCACCCCCAGCACATTTGTAGCAGAGGACTACCTCACTGAGAAAGGATTTGTCTAATCCTGTAAAGACTTGATGCCCCAGGGAAGAGGAATGCCTAGGGGGAAGGGGGAGCACCCACTCAGAGAGAAAAGGGAAGGGGAAGAACTCTGGCAGGGGAGTCCAGGAGTGGGGACAACATTTGAAATGTAAATAAATACAATAATTAATTTTTAAGGGGAGGGAATTCTGTTATGGTTCCACCTAAATATTAAAGGATCCAAAGGACTAATGTTACCACATTATATGTACCACAAAAAAATTTGAAGGTTGGATTGGTAACCCCATCCCTCTACTGGGGGACCTACTGGGTATTATGCCCCTCCATCATCCATAATTTCCTTCTTTTCCTACCTTATCCTTAACTGAAAGCTTTCAAACTCAAATATGGAGTCTCTCAGCATGAGATCACCTGGGAGCTTGCTAGGCATGTTGATTTTCCATGCCACACAGACCAATTCTGCCAGAATCTGCATTCTAACAAGTTCCCTGTCTTACTCCTGTGTGCAATAAAGTTGAAGAAGCATGACTCATAGAGCAGAATTTGTGGATTCTCCCACCCAGTTACACCTACTCACTATTACTTTTAGGTAGGTAGTCCTAGAAGCATTGATCTACTGTTCTTCTTCTCTGCCCTTTGGCTCTAGATCTTTCTTTGTACCAAACTCCCCTTGGCAGCATTTGACTCCAGTGTCCATGCTTTTCCATCTGTGTAGCCCTTTTAAAAAATTCTTTATCGGTTATTTTATTTATTGACATTTCAAATGTTATCCCTCTTCCTGGTTTCCCCTCTGCAAACCCCCTATCCTATCCATTCCATTCTGCTTCTATGAGGGTGTTCCCTCACCCACCCACTCCCGCTTCACCTCTCTAGCATTCCCCTATGCTGGAACATCAAATCTTCACAGGGCCAGGGGCCACCCCTCTCTTGATGCCAGATAAGGCCATCCTCTGCTACATATGCAGCTGGAACCATGGGTCCCTCCAAGTGTACTCTTTGGTTGATGATTTAGACCCTGGAGCTCTGATTGGTTGATATTGTTGTTCTTCCTATGAGGTTGCAAACCCCTTCAGTTCCTTCAGTCCTTCCCCTAACTCCTCCATTGGGGTCCCCATGCTCAGTCCAATGGTTGGCTGTAAGCATCTGCATCTGTATCAGTAAGGCTCTGGCAGAGTCTCTCAGGAGACAGCTATATCAGGTTCCTGTTAGCAAGCACTTCTTAGCATCAGCAATAGTGACTGGGTTTACAGGTTCTCTCTCCCCTTTGTTGGGTATTTCAGCTAATGTCATTGCTTTCCTGGTGTCTGGGACTTTCTATTGGCTACCTCTGTTCCTCATCCCCCATTGTTACACACCTCTGTTCAGTTTCCTGACCCTCTGTATTTCTCTCCCCCCCCCCCCCGCCCCCCAATTATGTGATCCTTGCTGCTTTCTTCCAGTTGACAATGTTTTCACAGGCTCTTGGGCTCTGATCATCCTCCTCTCAGGCAGTCTGGAAATGCACCCCAAGAATTGGCTGCAGCTAGTTGATGGGCTCTGTCCACCAGCCTCTTCTTGTGCCAGATGTAATCATTCCCAGAGTGCAGAAGTTTATGGCTTGTTTCTTGTATTTCCAAATTCGAGGTCAAGATGCCCTGGTGTTGAGTTGGCAGGACTAATGGCTGAAATATTTTTTCCAATCCTCCTTTTTCAGATCACTTCTTCCGCATATATATGTATATATATATATATATGTATATATATATATATATATATATATATATAGAGAGAGAGAGAGAGAGAGAGAGGGAGGGAGGGAGGGAGAGAGAGAGAGAGAGAGAGAGAGAGAGAGAGAGAGAGAGAGAGAGAGAGAGAGAGAGAGAGAGATACACACATATATGTCAAGTGGCGAAATGTGGGAAGTATAGCTATTGCATCTGCAGGTAAGTTTCACACTGATTAATTGACTGTACCAGCAGTAGACAGAATCAGGCCCCCAAGTCTGCCCACAGGTAGGTAGAGGTACTCTGGGAGTATGGCTTTTCTCTCTAGATATGGCTAAATAGAGTATTTGATGTTCAGAAAAGGCAGAGATAATTTTGGTAATGATGTGGGGGAAAATGGAATGTTTCCTCCTTGCCAGTTGTCACAGTGGTGTCACCACTCTACAAAATGGTTTGATGGTTTCCCAAAATGGTAAACACAGAATTATATTGTTCAAGAAAGTCCCTTTATGAGGTTATGGAGAAAAAAGTGAGAACAGACTCAGATACTTCTATACCAATGTCTACAGTACATTTACTAGAGTTATTCACAACAGAAGGATATTCTGAATGTTCACCATTAAATCAGTGGATTTTTATATGGTATATATACATGCAATGGGATATTATTCATTGAGAAGAATGAAATTCTAATGCATGAAACATGGATGAACCTTGTAAATGTTCTACTCAGTAAAATTATCCAGGCCTCAAAGGACACTATAGTATGACTATACCTCAAGAAATACCTAGAATAGGAAAATATGTAGATTCAGTGAGTAGATTAAAGGTTGCCAGGAGCTAGAGACATGGGAAATAGTTACTGTAGGTGGATCTAGTTTTCATTTGTATTAATGAAACCATTTAGGGTATATAAGGCCCTGACGGGTGCTCTTTTGAGACACTGAAGTATTTTGAATAGATTGGTTAACCTACTTCAGACAAAAGCCAATTGTTGACTGTGTGGTTTTATTTACATTTCTGTGCTTCTCTGAACATCAGATTATTCTGTGTGATATGGTTTCTACCTTAGAGAGCTACTTTAAAGAATTATGTAAAAAGGCTTATCTGATATACTTTTATAATTAATTATAATTTAAGTACTAATAAATTTTTAATAACTAAAATTATTTACTTAAATAGAATTCAAGTTCTAATGAGTCAGAAAATAAAAGCCAAGTCAGAAGTAGTAGTGGCCAGTTTGTTTGTGTGTGTTATAATTCAGGGGCAGACAATAAGCAAATACACAAATAAATACATGACTTGGGATGAGATTAGTAATGTCAGAAAGAATAAGAGGGGAAAAAGAACCTATGAGGAACACAGGAAGACAGGATTGTTGGGAAAAGCATCTGAAATGAGCTGGGTGTGGTCTGCCCCCACAGCAACTGAAAACTGACAGCTGATGTAATAGTTTGTAGAGGTAAAACAGTTAACCGAGATTAATGGCTTTCTCTAGAGATGAGGTTCATCCTTATGGGGATGGACTAGTCTTCCCAAGGACCAGTTTTTATAGTGCGTGAGCTCCTTTCTCTCTCCCTTCTATAAATTCTGTTTCCCTTTGGCTTTTCCATTATTCATGGAGGTAGCATGTGGTCCTCACTTGAACCTAAGCAGATTTGGGTGCCACACTCTTGGACTTCTAGACTCAGGAGCTAAATAACCCTAGTTTCTTTATAAAGTACTTGATCTGCAGAATCCCTTATACCAGCAAAAAAGCAGAGTAAGACACTGCCTCCCCTAAGCCATCCATCATGTTGCAATTTTATCAAGTGTTTTCTAGACTTAAGTCTATCCTTTAACATTGTCTTGCTTAATGTCTTGTATTTATGTTTATTCCTTCCTATTTCTTCTCTCAAACCCAATTTTCTAATCCTGAAATCAACAAAGGGGTGAAGTTCTCTAAGAAAACACATTAAATCTAGCCAGCCTCAAATGAAACCCTCTGAAGCCAGTTTGCATATAACCAACTTACTTGTGTGGCCTATTGACCACTCTCTATTCCCACTGACTCTTCTTTTAATATTTCACCATTATAGCAGTTCTCGTGAAGTAGGAGTGTTTATCATCCTGAGTTTTATGTCTCCTAAGTGCTATTTTCAGGTTTTTTGCTGTGGGCTACAGGTATGCCTTATTTCCATGTTTCCAATAAACATTTATGCCTACTCACATGAGAGTCATCAAATTAATCCATTTAAGAGCTCCTATGTCATAGTTTCTATCTCTTTTCTTCTTCATATGTATTCATTTCTATGGGTTCACTAACAGAAATTTGACCAGTCTGTTTTGATGTGATTCACAATGTGTTCTGCTGTATAAACTGCAGTAAGCTTCCTGGCACTAGCTTTTTACTAGGTACTTCTTTGTTCATAGAAATAGGGATATAAAATTACCTGCTTCACAGCTAAGGACTGTGGTACTCTCTTACACTTGTTTAGAGGCACAGAGAGGTAAGGTCAACATAACCACACATGTAGAGACCTCAGCACAGGTTTCCTGACTCCAGCATCAATGCTACAGTCATAAGACATACAGTTTGCCTTTCTTTTACTTAAATGCTGCCTGATTTGGACACCAAAACTGCCTTTTCTTGTTAGTGTTACCATTTTAATGAGGAGGACACTTGTAAAATGAATAAATAGGATATTTATGTAAAGGTTTTGGACCTTTGTCCATGAGTTCAACCCCAGTAACCAAGAAAAACAAAAGAAAATAAAACTAAGACCAATGATAATAAAAATAATAATAAAAATTAGGATTAGGAAATAATTGAGCAAACTAACAAAGAAACACTCTCCCTAAGAGCACTTAAGTTGGTATCTCTCCCTTGGAGTAGATTTTATACTCTCATTGGACAGATCTCCATGCCTAGAAACAAACTAGCTTGCCATACTCAGGGAAAGGTGCTCTTCCCATCTGATGGAGAGAAGCCAGGGAGACTACCAAATAGTCTACAAGGAGGAACTATCTCAGCCCCAGATGCCAACTGTCCTGAGGCAGAAAACCCATGCTTTCCAAGGCTGCTTATTTGGGGGAGTTAAAACATGGTGGCCTTCAAGGACTAGCACTGATCTTGAATGGATCTATAATGTACTTCCTCACAAGGTCGCTCACATCTTGCTATTTATGCCCACTTGCCTGTTTCAGAAAGGAGTCTAGGTTCTTATGTTCATTTGCTCAGCCTGAAACCTTGGGTGGGGCTCTGTCTGTCTGTTTTATCTGGCACTGACTCCCTTTATGAGGTTGACTACAGCTCTCCATGGAGAGAATAGCCATTATTGCCTCAGGTTCTGTCTGTGTTCCCAGATACCTTCCTTGTGCCAGGCAGAGCATGCAAGCTTCTGGCTAGCAACCCGCTGAGTCCAGGGAAGATTTCCTGTTCATTCCCACTTGTCTCTACATTGTTGGGCCTCTTAGTGTTTCTAGCTCCCTCCCCCTCCAAAAAAACTTGCTCCCTCTTTAGAGGAACAGTGGCTGCCTTACCCCTAGGTGTTTGGTCAAGCCAACCCCATGCAGTGTCTGAACCATGCATTTATTTCTTATGATTTTTTTCCTTAACCTCATTCTCAGAGAGGGTCACTAGGGAAAGACCCTAAAACTAATGACTGACAGTGTATGGTTCCCCTCCCAGAAAGAGCTGATTTTAAACAGCGACCTTTTATTAGCTTGGAAGAACTGTGCTTATGGTCGTCAGATCTGAGCTGTGGTTATACAAAACACTCTCTTATTCTTTCCTCTCTGGCTTTCTGAGCTCCCTAACAGGAAAAACAGAAGCTTTGCAGTGCATATGAGGACACTGGTGAAAGATATTCAGAGTTTCATCCATTTGCCTAGTGTTGCGGCCCGCCCGCGGTCCACAACACGAACGGTTCACTGAGAATGGCAGTTCCCTGCAAAGAGAGGAATCTAGACGGGGAGGAAGAAACAATGGAGTCAAGACAAGACTCTGATCAAGACTCAATTTAATATTTCCAGACACTCAGTTTATAAAGGAAGGGGGAGGGAACCCAATTTCCCGCCAAGTAACTCAGGGTCCAGTAGCAGGACGAACACGTGTGTGACTCCAGGCAGCAAGGGCAGGTTCCAGCAGTGGGCGTGGCAGGACGAATGAGCCGGTAGCTCCACCCTTGAGCAGGCAGGTTCCAGGCTGGGGGGAAGGGAGGCCACAGCCTAGAAATTTCATAATGTCCTTGTTCTTAATAGCTGAGCAGTACACCATTGTGCAAATGTCCCATAGTTTTGTTATCCATTTTCCAGTTGAGACACCTCTAGGTTGTTTCCAGCTTCCTGCTGGAATAAAGCTGCTATGAAAGTAGTTGAGCAAGTGTCCCTGTCATATGGTGGAGCATCTTTTGGGTATGTGTCCAGGAGCGGTATAGATGAGTCTTGAGATAGAACTATTCCCAGTTTTCCAAGAAACCACCAAATTGATTTCCAGAGAGTTTATGCAAGTTTGCACTCCCACCAGCAATGGAGGAGTGTTCTCCTTGCTCCACATCCTCACCAGCATGTGCTATCACTTGAGTTTTTTTATCTTAACCATTCTGTCAGAAATAAGATGGAATTTCAGAGCCATTTTGATTTGCATTTCCCTGATGACTAAGGATGCTGAACATTTCTTGAGGTGTTTTCAGCCATTAAAGATTCCTCTGTCAAGAACTCTCTTATCATCCTGAGTGAAGTAACCCAGACTCAGCAAGACAAACATGTTATGTACTCATTATATTGGGTATTAGCCATAAAATACAAAATAACCATGCTAAAGTCCACGACTCAAAGAAGGTAAGTAACAAATGGGGGGGGGGGCAAGGGAGGATACTTGAATCTCACTGAGAGGGGAAATAAAATAGGCATCAGTGGTAGAGGTAGGGAGGGAACTGAGTGCGAGAGAAGGTGGGGAGGGAACAGGAGAGATCAAATGTGGGGAGGATGGCAAGAGAGAGAACAGAAATCAGTGTGGCATATCTCAGAGACAAGCTAGAAATCTAAAACAATGGAAACTCCCAGGAATCTAGGAGGGTGAATCTAACTAAGACTCTTAGCAATAGGAGACATGGAACCTGAAACTGTTACCTTCTGTAACCAGGCAAGACTTCCAATGGAGGGATGGGGACACCAACCCAGCCAAAAAACTTTCAACCCACAATTTTTCCTGCACACAAGAGGCTCAGGGATAATGAGGGAGCAGAAAATGAAGGAATGGCCAACAAATGACTAGCCCAACTTGAGACTTAGGCCATGAGAGAGACCCCACCCCTGGCACTATTAACAATATTCTGCTATACTGGCAAACAGGAAACTAGCATAGTAGTCATCCGAATGGTTTCACCCAGCAGCTGATGAAAACAGATGCAGAGACCCAGAGCTAAATAGTAGGTGGCATTCAGGGAACCCTGTGGCAAGAGGGTAGGAAGGATTGAAAGAGCCAGAGAGGTCAAGGACACCGCAAGAAAAACTACAAAGTCTACTAACCTGGGCCCATAGGAACTCACGGAGACTGACCCACCAACCAGACAGTATGCATGGGACAGACCTAGGCCCCCTATACATATGTAACAGATGTACAACTTGGTCTTCTTGTGAGACCTCTAACAGCAGTAACAGAGGCTATCTCTGACTCCATTGCCTGTCTTTGGATCCCTCTTCCTTAACTGTCTGGCCTTGACTAGTCTCAATAGAAGAAGATGCACTCAGTCCTACTACATCTTGACATGCCAAGGGGAGATTAATACCCATGGGAGGTCCCCCATTCTCTCAGGAGAAGGGAGTAAACTGGGGGGGCGCATGTGTAAAGGAGGTACTGGAAAGTGGGAGGGGGCAATCCAATTGAGATGTAAATAAAATAAATAAATCATTTTTAAAAAGATAAACAGAACTGTGGGTTACAGCTGCTAGTAGTGCTGTCTGCATAGCCTCTTGGCAAAGAGCTCCTTCTTGGTGGAAATGGGATGTAGATCCCGTGTTTGTGCCTGAACCCCCTAGAAAGCAGTTACATGTGCCATGCTCAAGAAGAACCAGGTTCCCTTTCATTAAGGGAAGGCACTATCCTGCTCTCCTTCTGTCTCCTGGCCTTTAGAGAGGCAGGGTTTGAGACGATATCCACAATAGCATCCCCTTGAGAAACTTGTCTTACATTCATTCATCCAGTGATGTCTCCTTCCTCAAAAGGGTCCTGAGAAGATGACCGCCCATGAGAAAGTCCTGCCAACTGTCTTTCATGCCATGCCTGTCCCTTTCACTCCTTTCTTCCATGGGGAGACTTCAGAACAAACCAGTCTTATCTTTGTCTAAATTCTGTTCTTGGTTCACTAAGCAAAGATGATTAACAAACTTCACATTTTCTTGGGCATTTTGGAAATGATCTGAAGATCTTTAAGGGATACTAGGTCCATTCCAGAAGCAATGTAAATACAATCAGAAACATATTGCAGTCAATAAATGCCCAGAAGCCTGGGAGTGCAATGGGAGGGAAGTGCTCCCAGAGCAGGTTTTGAGAGTGGATAAAGACACTGTATAGAGCAGCTGTCACCTGACTTTACCACAAAATAACATGCTTAGGTGAGAAACACTGGCTTGTTACAATACCAAGCCTCATCTGACCTAGAAATGCTAATGCTATCTCCAGAAAGTCCTATTTAATCTACAAGGATCATTTTCAAATTATTGCTATACATACCAACAACAGCAAAACAGACAATTACTTAACATGTTCTCTGCCAATGGCACGGGAGGTATCTAGGGAGTTGTTTTGATGTTATCACAGCTACTGTTGCTTCATTCTTTGCACATTCTTAGCCCAGTTAGCTGTCACTTCCCCATTCCTTTTCCACCCCAACTATGAAATACCACCATGCTGAGCACAATACCTGGTTCAGTTTCACTTACATGAGACATTTATATAGTCTGAAAAACTTTCTCCTTTTTGTAACAAGAGCAAGAAACAAAGCTGTCTTATTGTTACATCAGTTAAGGGTCTAAGTCAAGGTCATAGAGTTTATGATTATCTATTGCCCTATTTGAAATCAGAAGCATAACCAGAAAGGCTGGTTGTAGATGCAACCTGCCGCCTCCTCATGAACATTCATCTAGATGATTGTCATCACCACCCTGCAAAGAAAACCCTCTGGAAGTAGAAGAGAGGTGAATAAGGCAAAAAGGTGAGGAAGAAAGAGAAGCTAAGGGATTACTCGGAGCCTTTGGGAATTTCAAAAATTCATAACAGGAGAAAGGCTCTCCAAAGTAATCAACAGCTCAAACAAAATATCATCATGGACTAAGCCTGGGGCCGACCTAAGAAGGTCTACACATGTCATGTGCTGGGTCTACACACGTCACAGCAAAAGGGAAGAAGGCTGTACAAGGTGTGTAGGCTGTCTAATGGCACACCGAGACTATTCTTTAGGAAGAAAAATGCCATCCAACTCTCAAAAGTATACTAAAAGAATGGGGAAGGCACGATATCACAAGGGGGAGTGAGGAAACTTTAGTCTGAACACCACCAGGAGAGAGAGCTGGAAAATTTCATAACAGGAAACTTATCAGATTGAAGTCAGGTTGCATGCTGACAAGTGAAAGGGAAAATATGAAGAAGAAGAAGAAGAAGAAGAAGAAGAAGAAGAAGAAGAAGAAGAAGAAGAAGGAGGAGGAGGAGGAGGAGGAGGAGGAGGAGGAGGAGGAGGAGGAGGAGGAGGAGGAGGAGGAGGGGGAAGAGGAGGAGGAGGAGGAGGAGGGGGAAGAGGAGAAGGAGAAGGAGGAGGAGGAGGGGGAGGGGGAGGGGGAGGAGGAGGAGGAGGAGGAGGGGGAAGAGGAGGAGGAGGAGGAGGAGGGGGAAGAGGAGAAGGAGAAGGAGGAGGAGGAGGAGGAGGAGGAGGGGGAAGAGGAGAAGGAGAAGGAGGAGGAGGAGGAGGAGGAGGAGGAGGAGGGGGAAGAGGAGGAGGAGGAGGAGGAGGGGGAAGAGGAGAAGGAGAAGGAGAAGGAGGAGGAGGAGGAGGAGGAGGAGGAGAGGGAGGGGGAGGGGGAGGGGGAGGGGGAGGGGGAGGGGGAGGGGGAGGAGGAGGGGGAGGAGGGGGAGGAGGAGGGGGAAGAGGAGAAGGAGGAGGAGGAGGAGGGGGAGGGGGAGGAGGAGGGGGAGGGGGAGGGGGAGGGGAGGAGGAGGAGGAGGAGGAGGAGGAGGAGGAGGAGGAGGAGGAGAAGGAGAAGGAGAAGAAGAAGAAGAAGAAGAAGAAGAAGAAGAAGAAGAAGAAGAAGAAGAAGAAGAAGAAGAAGAAGAAGAAAAGAAGAAGAAACAAGTATCAGACAGCATATGCCAAATATTCTCACATTTCAAAGTCCAGAGAAACCACTGAGCAACTATCCCTTACAGCTGGTGGTTTCAGGACTTGGAGTACAAGCATAAATAGCATTTACCTGAATAGGGAAAGGAAAGGTTATCAGAGAGATATAATGGAGCTTCACTAATGCTCTTGAGAGGCATCCAGGAGGAGATGGCTAAGTGGCATGAGTGTACATACCTGGAGATCAAGTAAATACTTGGAATAGAAATAAAATCATTAGTGTTTATAGCATAAGTGAAGCAACAAATGTGTGTTCTTCCAAGAAAAATGCAGCAGAAGTGGAGACACAGGAGGCTCCTGGGAAGCCCCTGTGTTTACTGCTGGCCAAAACATTTTAGGTAGGCAACTCTTAGTGGCCACATTACTGTCTATATTTTCTGAGCCTAGCATAGGGGCACACTCTCAGAAATATTCATTTAATAATAGGATGAATTAATTTATACTTAGACTACTTTACCAGAGTGGACAGATATGAGATCTACTCTTTTCTTGGCACCCAGCCTTCCTGGTATCCAATTGACTAGAAGTTTCTCCTTGAAGAGGATGGTGCCATCTAAAGGGTGACAAATCCTAGTGTGAAATCATCTTTTACAGTGACCATAGTTCTTCTTCTTCTTTTTTTTTAACATTTACAAAAAGTTTATTGGCAAAATTTCAAATCTTTTTTTTTTTGGGGGGGTGTATTTTTTTAGGTATTTTCCTCATTTACATTTCCAATGCTATCCCAAAAGTCCCCCATACCCCTCCACACTCCCCTACCCACCCACTCCCACCTTTTGGCCCTGGCGTTCCCCTGTACTGGGGCATATAAAGTTTGCAAGTTCAATGGGCCTCTCTTTCCAGTGATGGCTGACTAGGCCATCTTCTGCTACATATGCAGCTAGAGACAAGAGCTCTGGGGGGTACTGGTTAGTTCATAATGTTGTTCCACCTATAGGGTTGCAGATCCCTTTAGCTCCTTGGGTACTTTCTCTAGCTCCTCCATTGGGGGCCCTGTGATCCATTCACTAGCTGACTGTGAGCATCCACTTCTGTGTTTGCCAGGCCCTGGCATAGTCTCACAAGAGACAGCTATATCTGGGTCCTTTCAGCAAAATCTTGCTAGTGAATGCAATGGTGTCAGCGTTTGGAAGCTGATTATGGGATGGATCCCTGGATATGGCAGTCTCTAGATGGTCCATCCTTTCGTCACAGCTCCAAACTTTGTCTCTGTAACTCCTTCCATGGGTGTTTTGTTCCCAATTCTAAGAAGGGGCAAAGTGTCCACACTCTGGTCTTCGTTCTTCTTGAGTTTCATGCGTTTAGAAAATTGTATCTTATACCTTGGGTATCCTAAGATTCTGAGCTAATATCCACTTATCAGTGAGGTGACCATAGTTCTTATGTCTCTTGAACACCTACCCCTACTTTTTTTTTTCAGTTTTTTGAGACAGGGTTTCTCTGTGTAGTCCTGGTTGTCCTGGAACTCACTTTGTAGACCAGGCTGGCCTCAAACTCAGAAATCTGCCTGCCTCTGCCTCCCAAGTGCTGGGATTAAAGGTGTGCATCACCACCACCTTGCTCTACCCCTACTTTCAACACTTTTGTACTTAATTAAAGAGTCAGGGCAAAATGAAACTCCCTTGAACTTGGGACACTAGATGTTCTCTTCCATTAAAACAACTCTCAGTTTGCCTAAAAGCTCTGTGGCTCTTTGGGACTTATTGCATTTGTTCATCTATTTGACTAATGCATCCTCTTCTAAAAGCTGATAGTACACATGTGGGAAAAAAAGACATGATTCAGCCCACAAGATGCTCAAAATATCTTGCAAGCACATGCTCATGTACATGAACATGTGTGGGAATATGAAGCTATGATGCACACTATGGTCTGTGGCTATGCTAAGAACAAGTGGATGAGTGAGTGGAGGGCAGAATGTCTCTCTCAAGGAAAAGTGACGTGAGAATGGAGCCTTCAAGGTTGATGAAGCTTGTTGGCTTGCCTGTTTGCCTGTGGTTCTGTTTGTTTGGCTGCATGTTTGCTTTTATAGGAAGAACAGAGTCATGTGAACAAAAACAAAAACAAAAACAAAAACATGGGAATAGAAGGCTTTAGTGTTAACCATTTGAATGCTGGCACAAGCCCAGTGCAGTATTCTAGAAGAGTTTTGAATTTGTGTGTCATGAACAGAGTTGTGTTTGAAGAGGACTATTCTAGATATGGTGGCACACACCTGTAATCCCAGTACTTAAGAGGCTAAGGCAAGAGGATGATCATGGATTTGAGGCTAGCCTCAGCTACAAAATGAGAAGACCCTGTCTCAAAACATAAAAGATTTAAGAAATCACTATTCAAAAAACTTATATTTTAAAGGATGGATGTGATTTCTGTTGTGTTGAATGGACTTGCACAAATGTGCTTTATGCATTTTGTAAAGGGCCAGGTGAGCTACAGACTGAATCTCTAAGTTCTTAGTAGACAATAAAAACAGATTTCAATTCTATCCTTCAAGAGCCACAGGCTAAGCATGCCTTACAATAGACAGAAGAACAGACATGAAAGAGATAGTCATTTAGAGCCCTGGGAAGCTCTGTTTGCTTATCTACTTCAGGCTTCATAAATTAAAGCAGACTGCTAGGTCTGGGCTTTGCAATTTGACTTCCTTCTTACAGTGAATGATGATGCTGGACCAGATCTGCATTAGGAAATGTTCCAGCAACAATGACCAACAATGGCATGCCTTCTGAGATTAACCTATGTCTTCTGTCATCTTGGGCTAATCCTGTCCCCTAATGCACAGGTTTATAATAAAACAGAAACTTGCATTGATTATCCAGAATGCTACCATCAGTCCTTATGGAATCAGAAAGGAAGAAATCTCTAAGAGAAAACTTCCAGAAGAATCTAGAATGACCCCAAGACTTGCTACATATTTGAGTGGGTCATTGTCATTTACTACTTGCTCCAATAAGAGTTTACTATTATTTCACAATGCTATTTTTTCCTCATATCCAAACTTAAAAGTTGAACCCATTTTCCCCATCCCCAAGAAAAGCCATCCCAATGTTCATCATATTGATTTTTAAAATAGTCTTAATTGCATCATTTGTAATAGACTAGAAGTTTTATCATTTGTCATTTTCTTACACTTTTGGTGTTTTAATGAGAAGCAGTATCAGTAATGAACCAGGAGATTTGAACTTCAGTCTGAACTCTGGATATAATTCCAGAAAACATTAGAAGGTCAATTTATTAAGTTCAGAGTCCTTACCATGCCATTAAAAGATAGTATTTCCCAGTCTGAGGACTGGGATTACAAGTGTATTCCACCATGCCCAGCTTTTCATGACAGTGAAAACCAAATTCAGGTCTCTGTGCTTTGTAGTAAGCACTTTGGGGAGTCAGTCATCTTTCTATGACAGGTGTGAGTGTGGGGCAGGACTCATGTCCATGAATGAAGTCTAAAGCCAACCACAAGGCATGAAAGGAAGTTTTAACATCTCCATCAATATCTCTCATCAGACATCAGGGAATTACAATATGCTTGGCTTATTTTGATCTTGATCCATAATGTCACATTGCTAGGTGTAATTTCAAAACAACCTGGTACTATTTCCTATGCCTTCTACAATATTTCTAGCCAGCTGTGAAGATGACAACTTTCCCACCAGAGGACCAAAGTCTTAACAACCATTGATCCATTTTGAAATCTACTCAGATTATAAATATTACGGTAACTGACTGTCATCTAAACTGTTTCAGATCAAAGATATTTGCCAACGAGTCCTCATGCATTGTTTCCTACTGTCTGAGTATTCTTTCCACCCACAAATATGTATTAAGCAAACACTCTTGCAGAGTGCTAGTTACAAAGACCCACACAGCTTTTGGGAGCCAGGAAGTGAGTTAGAGCAAAAACTGAAGAACATACTTGCACACTGAAGCTTAAAATAATTTTACAGGAACATTGCTCCTATTTTTATTTTTTGTTTGCATTTATATGTGTGCATGTGTGTGTAAATGTGTTTGGAGGTGCCTATGTGTGTAGATGTATGTGTGTATATAAGCCAGAGGACAACCTAGGAATAGGTCCTCAGGAACTGGCCATTTTGGTGTCTTATTTTCCCCTATGTGTATGTGAATGTGATATGTATGCAAATGTGATATGTATGCATATATTTTTATGTGTTTGTAAGTATGTGGGCACATGCATGTGCACGTGTGGCTGTATACAGAAGCCAGAGGCTAAAGTCAGATATCTTCCTCAATAACTACATCTTATATATTCTGGCAGAGTCTCTCTCTGATCTCAGAATTTGCTAATTCAGTTAGCCTGGCTGGACAGCTTGCCCTGGATCCCCTGTTTCTACCTTCCACGCCCTAGGAATTATGGGTGGGATGCTATGCCCACTGGCACTTAATATGGGCACCATGGATTCAAACTCTGGTCCTAATGCTTGTACCATGTGTTTTGTCAAACAAGTCACCTTGCTAACTCCCATATTGTTTTAGGAGAGCCTATGTCTCACTAAAGCTTATGGTTCACTAATTAAACTGTTCTGGCTGCTCAGAGAGCCTTGACCCCAGGACTGGGATTACAAGTGTATGCCACCGTGCCCAGCTTTTCATGACAGTGAAAACCAAATTCAGTCTCTGTGCTCTGTAGTAAGCACTTTGGGGAGTCAGTCATCTTTCTAGCCCCCGTTTTTCTTATTTTTAAAACAAAGTGATATTCTCAACTTTCATTTAAAATTATAACAGTTTATAAGATGTACCTTTAGCAATGGAGATTATTTAATCTGATAAATTCCATGAACATTCCTGTTTTGTTTTGTTTTGCTTTGCTTTGTTTTTTGTTTTGTGTGTTGTGTTGTATTTCTAAGACAGGGTCTCAATATGTAACACTGGGTGTCCTGAAACTCATTGTATAGGCCACCCAACTTAGAGAGATACATCTGGCACTGCTTCCCACATGCTGAACTTAAAGGCATGTGCCATCACACCCAGCCAACCTTCTTTTTTCTTTTATTTTTGAGATAATATATAATTACATTTCTCCAATTTCCTCCCTCTAAACCTTCCCATATACCTCTTTTTCTCTTTCAAATTTAAGTCCTCTTTTTCATTAATTGTTGTTACATACATACATACATGCATACATAAATGCATACAAATGCATACACACATGCATACATATATAACTTGCTCGGTCTGTGTGTTACTCTTATATTATGTTTTCAGGGGTTATCATTTGGTATTTGATAACCAATCTGTGTACTCTTCCCTGGAGAAGATTGTCTCTCTTCCATTCACAGTATCCTTTAGTTGCCTGTAGTTATTTTGTGTAGGGTTGAAGACTTGTGGGCCTTTCTGTGTCCACTTCGCATCTTTATTGTTATTGCCCTTACTTAGTTCATGTTTAGGCAGTCATGTTGGTGAAACTTTATGGTGTGTCTTCAGACATTACTAGGAGACAGAGTCTCACATCAAACTCCCTGATCCTCTGGCTCTTACAATCTTTCCACCCCCTCTTAATGAGCCTTGGGTATGTGAGTGTTTTATACATGTATCCACTGGGACGAAGCTCCACAACTCTGCAATTTGATTGGTTGTGGTTTTCTGTAACGGTCTTTATCTGTTGCAAATATGAAGGTTTTCTTGATGAAGGGCAAAGACTACACTTATCTTCAGGTAATAGGACAAATGTTTAGAGTCTAGTTTGGGATTATGCAGGTTTAGTGAAGTGGCTGTAGTCCTCCTCGAAGATCCATGACCTCATGAACCCTAAGTAGTTGCCTAGGTTTCTAGTACTCGCATTGTTTCCTTCTTATTGGTAGGATCTTAAGTCCAATTTGAACACTGTTGATTACTGCCAAGGTATGTATGCTCCTACTGCACACATAGGGTTATTGTGTCATGCTAGTCATTGTTGTGGTTCATAGGTATGTAGAACTGTTGGCTGCTTCCCTTTTTTTTTTTTTTTTTTTTTTTTGGAAGTTTGCATGTCACCCTCTAGTTCCATGAAAGCTAGTTCTCAAGGAAAAGGCATTCAGGTTAGTTCCAAAATAAGGGCCTCTGGGTCCTATGTCTGACATACATGGAATCTTCAGCAATAGAGAAGACAGCCAAGAGCAATCTCAGTAGACTATGTTTTAATAGCAATCTCTTGCTGCTGCTGCTGCTGCTGCTGCTGCTGCTGCTGCTGCTGCTGCTACTGCTACTGCTACTGCTACTGCTACTTCACCTAAGCCACCTACAGCCACCACTTCATTAAATCACATAATCCCAGCTGAACAACAGGCCAACAAGTCAAAAAGAGGGTTTCTCATGCCTGGTGTTGGGCATTTTGTTAGGTAGAATTTGTCTATTAGAGGGAGTATTGTCAGCTCAGATGAAATTATTCATTTAAACTATATGTGTATATTTATACACATAATTATATGTATTATAGGCATTTCAGATAGTTAATAGTATGATTCCTTATGATTTTTTTCCAGCCATCCTTACTGCTATTTTAACCTTAATTTGTCATTCCACCTCCTCTTAAAAGGCTCCCTTATTCCATTGCCCCAGTCAGATCTCTTTTAAACAAGAGCTCATCTAAAACATTTTAAAACCAAATACAGAGTATAACAGAACTTTGAGTGAAGTTTGGAGAATTTAAGCAAATAAGCTCATAGAACAATGTTTGCCTTAGGTAGAGTCATGTAAAATGATTGAACTGATGTATAGACTTGCTCAGATGTCAATGGAGTTAGCTTCAAATCCCAAAATGCCAAACAACACTAGAATAGGTCTAGCCAGAACATATATGCTGTCACTGAAATTAGACTTTGCTTATTTTTTATCTGAGTTTTGTTTCCGCTGTAAGTGAATTCTGCTATGTGAAAAATGAGAACTTCCTCACCTGAGAACCATCAAAATCCTTAACTCTTTGTAGCACACTTTCTTTTGGGAGTAGTTTAAACGAAACAACTTTTGAATTATCTAAATATATAATGGAGTTAAGCAAATGAGATGATATGCTTCTGTTGAAGGAAAACAGGCTTCTGATTATGAAGGTAGAAAACATCAAATATTTATATGTATTATTGGTATTTCCTATAATTTCCAATTTCCTAAATTGGGAAGGGCAGAAAAAAACTTGTTGCCATTATAATTAGAAGTCTGAGTTAAAACTTGATAAATAGGTAGGGAGAAAGTGTGCAACCTTGTCTAGTCCCTGATTTTAGAGGGATTGCTTCAAGCTTCTCACCATTTACTTTGATGTTGGCTACTGGATTGATGTAGATTGCTTTTATCATGTTTAGGTATGGGCCTAGAATTCCTGATCTTTCCAAGACTTTTACCATGAAGGGGTGTTGGATTTTATCAAATGCTTTCTCAGCATCTAACGAGATGATCATGTGGTTTTTGTCTTTGAGTTTGTTTATATAGTGGATTACCTTGATGAATTTCTGTATATTAAACCATCCCTGCATCCCTGGAATGAAGCCTACTTGATCAGAATGGATGATTGTTTTGATATGTTCTTGGATTTGGTTAGCGAGAATTTTATTGAGTGTTTTTGCATCGATATTCATAAGGGAAATTGGTCTGAAGTTCTCTATTTTTGTTGGGTCTTTCTGTGGTTTAGGTATCAGAGTAATTGTGGCTTCATAGAATGAACTGGGTAGAGTACCTTCTGTTTCTATTTTATGGAATAGTTTGAGAAGAACTGGAATTAGATGTTCTTTGAAGGTCTGATAGAACTCTGCACTAAACCCATCTGGTCCTGGGCTTTTTTTTTTTTTTTTTTTGGTTGGGAGACTATTAATGACTGCTTCTATTTCTTTAGGGGATATAGGACTGTTTAGATCATTAATCTGATCCTGATTTAACTTTTGTACCTGGTACCTGTCTAGAAATTTGTCCATTTCATCCAGGTTTTCCAGTTTGGTTGAGTATAGCCTTTTGTAGAAGGATCTGATGGTGTTTTGGATTTCTTCAGGTTCTGTTGTTATGTCTCCCTTTTCATTTCTGATTTTGTTAATTAGAATACTGTCCCTGTGCCCTCTAGTGAGTCTGGCTAAGGGTTTATCTATCTTGTTGATTTTCTCAAAGAACCAGCTCGTTTCGTTGATTCTTTGAATAGTTTTTTTTCATTTCCACTTAGTTGACTTTGCCCGAGCTTGATTATTTCCTGCCATCTACGCCTCTTGGGTGAATTTGCTTCCTTTTGTTCTAGAGCTTTTAGGTGTGTTGTCAAGCTGCTAGTGTGTGCTCTCTCTATTTTCTTTTTCGAGGCACTCAGAGCTATGAGTTTTCCTCTTAGGAATGTTTTCATTGTGTCCCATAAGTTTGGGTATATTGTGGCTTCATTTTCATTAAACTCTAAAAAGTCTTTAATTTCTTTATTTCTTCCTTGACCAAGGTATCATTGAGGAGAGTGTTGTTCAGTTTCCACGTGAATGTTGGCTTTCTATGATTTATGTTGTTACTGAAGATCAGCCTTAGTACATGGTGATCTGATAGGATGCATGGTCTGATAGGATGCATGGTGCTGGCACAATTGGCACTTATCTTGTAGAAGAATGTGAATTGATCCATTCCTATCTCCTTGTACTAAGGTCAAATCTAAGTGGATCAAGGAACTCCACATAAACTCAGAGACACTGAAACTTATAGAGGAGAAAGTGGGGAAAAGCCTCGAAGATATGGGTACAGGGGAAAAATTCCTGAATAGAACAGCAATGGCTTGTTCTGTAAGATCAAGAATTGACAAATGGGACCTTATAAAATTGCAAAGCTTCTGTAAGGCAAAAGACACTGTCAATGAGACAAAAAGGCCACCAACAGATTGGGAAAGGATCTTTACCCATCCTAAATCAGATAGGGGACTAATAAACTCTTTCCTCCCCAAATTGCTTTTTGTTCATGGTGTGTGACGACTGCAGCAATAGAAACCCTAACTAAGACAAGTTAAGGAACAGCTTTAGTGCTGGGAGAAAAGGAAAAGAGAAGCAATGCATATAACTGGTACTGTCTGGCAAAGAGAGTCCACAGAGAGGGAGACAGACAGACAGAGACAGAGAGAGACAGACAGACAGACACACACATACACAGACAGATAGACAGATAGACAGACAGAGACACAGAGACAGAGAGAGAGTGACAGTGAAAGAGACAGAGAGATAGAGGGAAAGTCTCTTAATGATTATTGGGATGTAGGTAAACAGGAAAAGTGGAGGATGTAAAATGAAAAGGTGAGTAGACATAAGCAATGGATTTCAGCACGCTATTTCCCAAATGTGCACACAGCATGAGCTGATCAGCTATACTACTATGCACAATTAATAAATATTTGCCAAAAGTAAAATACAATTCTGTTAAGTAACAGATTTATCGCAAACCTATTCTTTTGTTCTGTCTTTTATAGACCTGTCTCCTTCCCCACAGGGAGCTAAATCCTATCTCACCCTTAACATAATAGAGAGCCAATTTTTTAATCAAAAACCATTTTTAGGATCAAAGAGAAACATGTTTCATCAGATGGAGTGTTTGTTTTATCATCTGTGGGGAGTGTGCAGCTAAAATTAGAGATGGTGTCCCCCAAATTCTCAAAAAACAAAAAAAATCAAATGCTTTTAAATTCAGGGAGGGACGATTGGAGCCCTTTGTTTTTCCCTTACAGGATATATTTCTCAAGTACTAGCGGAAGTGCTAATGAGAGACAGGCCTCCTTGCCATCCAGCGACACATGTAACAGGTCACATGAAACCACAGAAAATGAGTCTATTTTAAAACGTCAGAAGCAACACTAAAGGAAAACCCGGACTTGGACTTTTTCCTCTTGATCACAGTGTAATAGAGACAATTCAGACATGATCTCTTCTGAACTGGCTGATATCCGTGATTGAAATAGTGTTGCTAATGATAACAATGTGTACAGTTATTACATGGAAAGTACTAATAATGCGAATCATATGGCCGCGGCTTCAGTTCCTCTCTAGCTTCTTTTCCCTGGGCATATCTGATTCCTCAGAGATTAGCCTACTAAAACTCATATTTGTACTACCAAGGAGGACATTTGGATTTCTAAGAACAAAGTCAAAAAATTAACCAAGTGTCCACTTGTGCCAGATTTTCCACGTAAAACAACCTTGGTGCAGAAGGTAGAAGACAAACAAAAAACACGCTATTTTAAAGTATTTTTAACACCTGTTGTATTTTCTTAGGTCTGTCTAGGAGACATAATATTAAAACAAACGTGTGCTGTGAGAACCGCAGAAATAGTACTGTGGATAAAAGTGCTTACCCTGCAAGCCTGGGATCTGGGTTCAATCCACCTTTATATAAAGGTGGAAGGAGAACATCAAATTGATAAAGTTGTTCTTTGACCTACACACACACACACACACCATGGCAGACATGCCCCCTTATGCACACATAAAATAATAAATAAATATTTAAATGTATGTGGTATAAAAGTATGAGGTTCACATTGAAATCTTTAAATATTGCCTAACTTCTAGATCAGTGATTCTCAACTTGTGAGTCTTGACCCCGTAGGGGACTCAAATGATCCTCCCACAGAGGTTGCCTAAGACTATCAGGAAACACAGATATTTAAATTATGATTCATAACAGTAGCAACGTTACAGTTACTAAGTACAGCAAAGATAATGTTATGGTTGGAGGTCACCACAATGTGAGGAATTGTATTAAAGAGTTGCAGAAATAGGAAAGCTGAAACCACTGTTCTAGATTATATCTTCAATAAAATGCTAGAATACTTTCTTTTCCATATTTAGGAGAAAATTAATGATATTCAGATTTCATCCTGTTTACGTTTCTGATAGTCATAGGAAACTCCATTTATAAAGGTACATATCATTTTGATGATAAGTTACTTTCCAATTGTTCTTGAGATTATAATTAAAACTGCAAACAAGAGATAGTGTCCTTTTTGTCTCTGGGTTGTTATAACAGGATTGAAATAGACTCATCAAATACTCAGTAAGTATCAAGAAAACCATAAATATATCTACAAGTGTACCATAAAAGCAAAGACTCGGTGGCTGGAGGGATGGCTCAGTGGTTAAGAACACGTGATGCTCTTGCAGAGAACCCACGTTTGGATGCCAGAACAGAGATGATAGGTCACAACCACCTGTTACTTCAGTCCTAAGGGATCTGACATCTCTTCTGGCCTCTTTGGGCATTAGGCATGCATATGGTATAAAAACATACAGACAGACAAAATGTTCACGCATATAAAATTAAAATAAGCTGACTCTTAAAAAAAAAAAAAAAAAAAAAAAAAAGCTCAATGACAGGAGTGGGAGAGATTGCCCAGTTCCAGGGGAGCTGACACCTACTTCTTGCTGCTGCAGGCACCTAGTATGCTTGTGTTACACAGACATTCAGGTAGGCAAAACAACCATACATATAATAAAAAAATACCACAATTGTGACATGTGTCTCCCACAATAAGCCATATATCAACATTCCATTGTCAAAGTAAGCTATATGACCAAACTTGATATCAGTGGTGAACAAAACACAACTCTTTACTGGGAAGGGAAGAAAACTGGGAATAAGTTTATTGTTAAAGGAACTTCCCAAAGACTGAGCGAAACATACCTTTGATCCCAGAACACTGGAAGAAGAAACAAGCAGATCTTTGTTAACTCAAGGTCAGCCTGATCTACATAGTAAGTTTCAGGCCAATCAAGGCTACATAGAGAGATTGTGTGTGTGTGTGTGTGTGCCTGCCTGCGTGCCTGCCTGTCTATAAGAGAAAAAGAATAAGAGAGGGAGGAAGGGAGGGAGGGAGGGAGAGGGAAGGAGGGAGGGAGAGAGAGAGAGAGAGAGAGAGAGAGAGAGAGAGAGAGAGAGAGAGAGAGAGAGAGAGAGAGAGAGAGACTTCCTGAAAAGATGCCTAAACAAAGAACAGATTCCTCAGTTGTCTCACTCACAGAACAATGAGCACTTAATTGGAAAACTCTGCCTGCTTACCAAACAACTGTTTCTTCATGGTTACAACAGAAATCTCAGATTAAACAAAGAAGAATCAGAGGAAAATTCAGTTGGAATACATTTGTAAGTAAGAGTTATTAGAAAGAGTCCCAAGAAAGGCAGAAAAAACTATGATAAACATTTCTAAACAAGATGTTTACAGCAGTAACATCTAAATACAAGCACCCAGTCTGCTGAATTACACATAAAACGCACAAGCCTAGACCACTGGGTCACCTGGTAAACTTGAGACATAAAAGCACAAAATTTGGAAATGAAAATGAAATAACCCAGACATTCTCATCCTGTGGGTCAAGACCCTTTAGCAAACCATTATTAAAAAACTTTTACATTGTGATTCATAACAGTAGCAAAATTACAGTTATGAAATATCAACAAAAATAATTTTATTGTTGGGGGTCACCACAACATGTAGTAAAGGTTCACAGCATTAGGAAGGTTGAGAACCACTGAAATAACCACAAGTTAGAGGAGAGATTTAAGGATTCCCGAGTGTCTGTTTTCCTCAGCTATAAGTGAACAAATAAAAGAACTTGAAGTAAAAGAGTAATTTTGAAGCAAACAGAAACTGCTGATAGCTCCAATGTTATTTAAATTTCTCCAAAGCATAGAATAAAAGAAAAACTTGTGAATTCTTTTTATGAACCTAGTATCATCTTGGTGGAAAATTGAATAAAACCCGAGAGCCCTAAAAGATACAGATTAGTCCTTCTTCAGAAAATGAGCTCAAAAATTCTAGGTAAAATATTAGCAGATATAATGGCATATTGAAATAGCACTTCAGTTCCATCTTTGACAGGATCACCCTCCAGAATGTTATCCCTTATCTTTATTTGTATGAGAAGTACAAATAGGAATGAGGCATACACACACCAAAGTGATAAGCCTTTTCTGAGAAAGGCCATATTAGGATCTGTAGTTACAATGAAAGTCCAAAGGAACAGCGAGGTGACCTTCTGAGTTAGCCTTACCCACGCTGTCAAAGGCAGTGTTTGACGGCAGTGGACAGCTGTCCTGACTATTTTTGTTTTATAGAAAAAACAAGGCCTTCCCCCTCCCTTTGGGAAGCCAACTTCAAAGAGAAGAAAGCAATCAATTAATCTGTTATAGTTATGTCTTCTGAAATTTACCTACCAGCCAAGTGGTCATGCTTTCCCTGGGGCAGAGTAAGTAGAGGACTGAGAGACATCAAGCATGTTATACTAATTAAGGTCATTCCTCACAGAGACACTGAAAGTGGAAAATGTATTCCAGCTTTGATAAAGTTGTTTTGCTTTAAATTCATTAGGTTTAATCATCAGCCTGTGGTGTGTGTCCCTTGAAACAGAACCATCAGGAAAATCTATTATATCAGCAGTTGATGTTTTGTTATCTTTTGGGAACCACTGATGTGAAAGATGGATATTTCCTCCAGAAGGGCGGGATGCGGGATAATAGATCGTTAAATAAATCCAGGATTACGCTGTACTCAAAAGCTGAAATCTTACTACTCACAGGTATAGTTTAGAAATGGTTTATACCCCAAAGCTTGGTCTTCAGTTTGGTGAGGGCGAGACAGAACCTTTAAAAGGTGGGACCTAGTTCAAGGTAATTAGGTCGTGGAAGCATGGCCTCAGAAAGAGATTAAAGTAGTTCTTCCAGGACCCTGATCAGTGCTCAGCAGTAGTTCTTCCAGGACCCTGATCAGTGCTCAGCAGTAGTTCTTCCAGGACCCTGATCAGTGCTCAGCAGTAGTTCTTCCAGGACCCTGATCAGTGCTCAGCAGTAAGCAGCTTCTCTGCCATGTTGTAATGGGAAAGGGCAGGGCTGCAAAGGTCAAACAGATGGGACTTCCAGATCCAGAACCTGAAGAAGGTCCTTAGCCTTAGTATGTGGTATAGGAAGAGAGAAGTAGACTTGTGTATCCTAGTCTTCAGTTTTAAAATTTGTCTTTGTTGAGCTATGTAAAACAGCTCATCAGAGAGTCTGCCATTCCTGTAACTATAGTAACCACAAGACTAGAGGACACAAATGGTAAAGTGCCATGTTCCCCTAAAGGCTCCAGGTTGGGGCTAGAATGGTACAGGAAGTCAAGTCTATGTCTAAGAGATTGAGTATGCTGAGGATAATACACGATGTTAAGTGTTAATTTATGGTATGTGATACTGGCATCATTTTTTCATCTTTATCTGTTAGAGGTTCATCCTGAATTGCTTAAAGCTAAAATATTATGATGTGGGAAACTGTTGAAGCTGTTATAGCAAACAAAAAACTACTGTGTGAATAGAGTACATGGGTGCTACACTGTAAATTAGTTCTGAGGACTCAAAGGGCCAGAAGCCTCCAGTAACCTAGGAAACTTAGCACTGTGATATTTGAGCACTATAAGATATGTAGGGATTTTCTGGCTTAACAAGGAAGGAAGCACTAGGGTTTTTTTTTCCTAGTTTTTTATTAGCTATTTTCTTTATTTACATTTCAAATGTTATCCCCTTTCCTAGTTTCCCCTCCAAATACCCCCATCCTCTCCCCCCTCCCCCTACTCACCAACTTACCCACGTCTGCTTCCTGGCTGTGGCATTACCCTATACTAGGGCATATAACCTTCACAGGATCAGGGGCTGAGATTACATCTCACACCAGTCAGGATGGCTAAGATCAAAAACTCAGATGACAGCACATGCTAGTGAGGATGTGGAGAAAGAGGAACACTCCTCCATTGCTGGTGGGATTGCAAGCTGGTATAACCACTACAGAAATCAGTTTGGCGGTTCCTCAGAAAATTGAACATAATACTACCAGAGGACCCAACAATACCACTCCTGGGCATATACCCAGAAGATGCTCCAACAAGTAATAAGGGCACATGACCCTCAACAGAGGAATGTATACAAAAAATGTGGTACATTTACACAATGGAGTACTACTCAGCTATTAAAAACAAGAGATTTATGAAGTTCTTGGGAAAATGAATGTATCTAGAGGATATCATCATGAGTGAGGTAACCCACAAAAGAACACAAATGATATGCACTCACTGATAAGTGGATATTAGCCCAGAAGCTCAGAATACCCAAGATATAATTTACAAAACACATGAAACTCAAGAAGAAGGAAGACCAAAATGTGGATACTTTGTTCCTTCTTAGAAGGGGGAACAAAACACCCATGGAAAGAGTTACAGAGACAAAGTGTGAAGCAGAGACTGAAAGAAGGACCATCCAGAGACTGCCCCACCTGGGGATCCATCCCATAAACAACCACCAAAACCAGACACTATTGTGGATGACAAGAGCTTGCTGACAGGAGCCTGATATAGCTGTCTCCTGAGAGGCTCTGCCAGTGCCTGACAAATACAGAAGTGGATGCTCACAGTTTTCCATTGGATGGAGCACAGGGTCCCCAATGAAGGAGCTAGAGAAAGTACCCAAGGAGCTAAAGGGGTTTGCAGCCCCATAGGAGGAAAAACAATATGAACTAACCAGTATCTCCAGATCTCCCTGGGACTAAATCACCAACCAAAGAAAACACATGGTGAGACTCATGGTTCTGCCTGCATATGTATCCGAGGATGGCCTAGTCAGTCATCAATAGGAGGAGAGGTCCTTGGTCCTGTGAAGGAAATACTAGTTTTAAATGTTTTATTGATTCTTCATGAAGCTCACATTATGCACCCCCATCCCATTCATCTTCCCATCCCTTCACATCTGCCCTTGCAACATCCCCCCCCCAGGAAAATAAAGCAATTAAAAATAATAATAATGAAAGAAAATCTTGCTGTGGAAGCTGCTGTGTGTCATTGTGAGTCCCACAGTATACCTTTTTATCCACACATCTTTACTTGCAAATGTTTGTTGCAATGAGGTTGGTCTGGATTAAGACCTCTGGCTTCTGCTACATTCTCAATACTGGCTCCTCACTGGGGCTCCTCTCAGATATCCTATTGTTGCCCTCTGTCGTGGAAATATTATAGCTTTGGTTCTACAGGACAGCCAAGTTCACGTGTTCCAGTAGTTCATAGATGGAGTAGATATTGGGGTGAGCCAACTCAAACCCTGGATTTCGGCCTGGGTAGGAGCTGAATTGGTCAGCCTGTCAGTTCTCCTGCACCCATACCAACAAGGCCAGCTCTTCAGCACTGCCTGCTCCAGCCCCCCGAGTGCTATAGTCAGCAAAGGGAGGGGCTGGCTCAATCATACCTTTGCCACCAGAGTCAGCTAGGAAATACTATTTTAGATTAGGAAGTGATCTTAGGGCTCCAGGTCCAAGATGTGCAGAAAAGCACCTTAAAATATTAGGAAACAGCTTGAGAAGAAATTCTGCCAAAGAAGCTGCATAAGCCCAGTGAAATCATTTAAGGTTAAATTTTACATTCACCTTTTTCACCACCACCACCATCATCACCACCTCCATCATTATCACCACCAACATCAGCACATTTGGTCTTTGTTGTTTGTTTGTTTGTTTGTTTGTAACAAGAGTCTTGCTATGTAGTCTAAGCTAGTCTTGATCTCATCAGTGTCCTGTTTCAGTCTCCCTAGTACTGGGATTACAAATATTTGCTACCATCTCCAGCAGAAGGCACATTAGTCTTTATTGTAGAGTTGACAACATAAGAGTTGCTGCATCATGTCATTTCAGACCTTTTTTTCTTTTTTAAAAATTAACCACCTTGACCATAAAATAGCTCTTATAGTCAACTTCCCAAACATTATCTTTTAAGGCAAGACTCCAAAACTGTCTTCAGTTAGAAACCTCTTATCTAGCCCACATTTTCCTTAAGAGCACACTGTTCAGCTAGTTCACAGGGTCACGGACAGCATCAGCATAGTTTCACACACTAGTTTTCATCTCTTTGATCAGAAGGAGGTACCCCATAGCAGGTCTAGCACAGGGCTTAGAACATAATAGGACTCACTATATAAGACATTCTCCAAACTCAGGATATCAGGCGTAGACTGTCAAAAAGTTAATACATAAAATATCACTTTTTGCAGATGATATGATAGGATACATAAGTGACCCTAAAAATTCCACCAGAGAACTCCTAAGCCTGATAAATAGCTTCGGTGAAGTAGCTGGATATAAAATTAACTCAAGCAAGTCAATGGCCTTTCTGTACACAAAGGATAAACAGGCAGAGAAGGAAATTAGGGAAACAACACCCTTCTCAATAGTCACAAACAATATAAAATACCTTGGCGTGACTCTAACTAAGGAAGTGAAAGATCTGTATGACAAGAACTTCAAGTCCCTGAAGAAAGAAATTAAAGAAGATCTCAGAAGATGGAAAGACCTCCCATGCTCATGGATTGGCAGGATCAACATTGTAAAAATGGCTATCTTACCAAAAGGAATCTACAGATTCAATGCAATCCCCATCAAAATTCCAACTCAATTCTTCAACGAATTAGAAAGGGCAATCTGCAAATTCATCTGGAACAACAAAAAACCTAGGATAGCAAAAACTCTTCTCAAGGATAAAAGAACCTCTGGTGGAATCACCATGCCTGACCTAAAGCTGTACTACAGAGCAATTGTGATAAAAACTGCATGGTACTGGTATAACGACAGACAAGTAGACCAATGGAACAGAATTGAAGACCCTGAGATCAACCCACATACCTATGGTCACTTGATCTTTGACAAGGGAGCAAAAACCATCTAGTGGAAAAAAGATAGCATTTTCAACAAATGGTGCTGGCACAACTGGCGGTTATCATGTAGAAGAATGCAAATTGATCCATTCCTATCTCCTTGTACCAAGGTCAAACCTAAGTGGATTAAGGAACTCCACATAAAACCAGAGACACTGAAACTTATAGAGGAGAAAGTAGGGAAAAGCCTCGAAGATATGGGTACAGGGGAAAAATTCCTGAATAGAACAGCAAAGGCTTGTGCTGTAAGATCGAGAATCGATAAATGGGACCTCATAAAGTTGCAAAGCTTCTGCAAGGCAAAAGACACCGTCAATAAGACAAAAAGACAACCAACAGATTGGGAAAGGATCTTTACCTATCCTAAATCAGATAGGGGACTAATATCCAATATATATAAAGAACTCAAGAAGGTGGACTCCAGAAAATCAAATAACCCCGTTAAAAAATGGGGCTCAGAACTGAACAAAGAATTCTCACCTGAGGAATACCGAATGGCAGAGAAGCACCTGAAAAAATGCTCAACATCCTTAATCATCAGGGAACTGCAAATCAAAACAACCCTGAGATTCCACCTCACACCAGTCAGAATGGCTAAGATCAAAAATTCAGGTGACAGCAGATGCTGGCGAGGATGTGGAGAAAGAGGAACACTCCTTCATTGTTGGTGGGATTGCAAGCTGGTACAACCACTCTGGAAATCAGTTTGGCAGTTCCTCAGAAAATTGGACATAATACTACCAGAGGATCCAGCAATACCTCTCCTGGGCATATATCCAGAAGATGTCCCAACCGGTAAGAAGGACACATGCTCCACTATGTTCATAGCAGCCTTATTTATAATAGCCAGAACCTGGAAAGAACCCAGATGCCCCTCAACAGAGGAATGGATACAGAAAATGTGGTACATTTACACAATGGAGTACTACTCAGCTATTAAAAGGAATGAATTTATGAAATTCCTAGGCAAATGTATGGATCTGGAGGGCATCATCCTGAGTGAGGTAACATATTCACAAAGGAACTTACACAATATGTACTCACTGATAAGTGGATATTAGCCAAAAAACTTAGGATACCCAAGATATAAGATACAATTTGTTAAACGCATGAAACTCAAGAAGAACGAAGACCAAAGTGTGGACACTGTGCCCCTTCTTGGAATTGGGAACAAAACACCCATGGAAAGAGTTACAGATAAAGTTTGGAGCTGTGACGAAAGGATGGACCATCTAAAGACTGCCATATCCAGGGATCCACCCCATAATCAGCTTCTAAACGCTGACACCATTGCATACACTAGCAAGATTTTGCTGAAAGGACCCAGATATAGCTGTCTCTTGTGAGACAATGCCAGGGCCTAGCAAACACAGAAGTGGATGCTCACAGTCAGCTATTGGATGGATCACAGGGCCCCCAATGGAGGAGCTAGAGAAAGTACCCAAGGAGCTAAAGGGATCTGCAACCCTATAGGTGAATCGAACTAACCAGTACCCCAGAGCTCTTGACTCTAGCTGCATTTGTATCAAAAGATGTCCTAGTCGGCCATCACTGGAAAGAGAGGCCCATTGGACACACAAACTTTATATGCCCCAGTACAGGGGAATGCCAGGGCCAAGGGGTGGGGGTGGGTGGGTGGGGGACTGGGGGGGGGCAGTATTGGGGACTTTTTGGATAGCATTGGAAATGTAATTGAGGAAAATACCTAATTAAAAAAAAAAAGATTGCACCAAAGGACTTCCTTTGTAGCAGACCAAGAAATGTCTAAAAAAAAAGTTAATACATTGCCCCACACACTTTGCAATTGATATCTCAGTTTCAACATTTAAAGGGGAAAATGAAAAACAAGTAAATGAAGAAAGAAAAGAAAGGGAGAGGAGGGGAGGAGGGGGAGGGGAAGAAAGGGGAGGGAAGGGGGACACACAGCATGCTTTCCTAGTCTTCCTGAAACATTATTAAAAATAAATGGCTCTAGAACCAAACATTGGGAGGATTTATGCCACTGACCCTCTGGGCCCCTTTGTCTGCTTGGAATGGGTCTCTAGTCGCAGGTGGGCAAAGCGTTGGATGGAATGACAGACAGATGCACACAGGAGAGGTTGTGTAGAATCTGAATGTAATTTGTAAAATCGAGCATCAAACTTTTTATACAGAAGAAAATAGGGAAGTTGGGTGACACACCCGCAAGGTATAAAGAGGTTACTGGATTCTTACACAAAATAGAAGAATACAAACACAGGAGGTCTAACAGGAACCACCTGGGATAGAATTCATTGATAACAACTGGGATCAACAAGGGCTACACCTAAGATCCACTTAATCTTAGAAGCCAGGGTCAAGGGCTTCGTGCCCTTGCCATAGTTCCTATTTTAGTCTATTATATAGTCCACCTTTCCCCTAGGCCATTGTAAATACATGTGTATGGGTGTAACTCAGCTATCTATAGTTCTAAGTATCTACTCTGGTTCCTTCTTAGGTCTCAAACTTCCTTCCTCCTAGATGATGGTAAATTCCTGTGTAGGGCAGTGACTTAGCTTTTATTCAAAGTGATAGTGTAATACCAGAGGCAATTCTGAATGTCACTGAATAGGCAACGTTCTTACTGAATTCCAAGCCCATGGTCAAGGACTTTCTAGGACGTTGGAACACTGGTGAAGGCTTAGTTATGTCAGAATTCAATCTTAAAAGGCACTTATAATAAGATAATACTAAAAGAGCACGTGGATCCATACACCAGACTAACGTGGGAATGGAATATGAGTATATGGGTTAAAGAGAACGCCAGACTCCAGGAGGTGAGTTTCTGTGAAACTCTCTGCCTCGTGAGTGGCTTCCAGGCCTCTCAGCCTGTCAAGCTGACTCGACCGGAGTGCGTGGCAGATTTAATGATATCAGAATTCACCATTTCTTTTCAAACTCCATTTCATTTTTTCAGTTTCAGTTAAGAATTCCATAGAAAACCATAAATAAAATAGATCTGTGAGTGGACTTGAACTTTGTACTAACAGCATGACTACAGTTCTTTGACTGGGAGCCAGTCTGAGAAAAGATAGGCAATCATGAGATGTTGAAAGTTTTCCAAATCTAAGAAAGCAAAGCTGCAGAAGAAAAACCACAGGAGTATGCAGACAGTGACAAGCACTCAGAAGTGTGACATCTATCCAGCTAATATCATCCACTTATTTTTAAAGCAGAAGTGGTCTGGCCATCTGTTTGGTCAATTTATTAGTCTGTTGTGACCACTGAAACACATGCAGTCCCTTAAAACAACATTTGTTTGAGAGTTAAGAACTTGAAAGTTTATTTCAATGAGCTGAAATTAAGGTGTTGGCTAGCCTATGCTTCCTCTGAAGATTCATTTTTTTCTTGCTTTTCCCTAGCAATTCCTGCATTCCTCACTTTGTGGCTCCCACCTTCCATGTTCACAGCAGCAATGCTGCAGTCTCCCTCGGGTCGTTGATTCCACCATCACATCTGGTCTCCCCTTCATTATTTCCAATGTCAATGTCTTCTGAGACTCTGGCCCTCTTCCTCCCTCTCTGATCCTTGTTATTTCTTGCATCCTATCTGAACAACCCAGGATAATTTTCTCCATATCACAGTCTTCAGCACATTGGCAATGTCCCTTTAACCATGAAATATAGTGTGAAACAGTTCCCAAGGTTAGGACATTAGCAACTCTCAAGAGCCACCATATGTTTCCCACATTTGGAGAGATGAATTGCATCGAAAGCAATCTGGACCTATGAAAAACCTGATCTTTATTTTACTGAAGACTATGAAGTCTCCATTAAATAATTAGATGATTCGTAAAAGTCCCGAAGTACTGTTAGTAGCCCACAAAAATACCCCACTTAATGGTGCAATAAGCTTCCAAAGACCTCAATAAAGTGAGAACATATTGTACTGTAAAGTGGTGTCCATGTGTAGCTAATTCTGACCTGTTTGTTGAACTACAACATCCATATTTTTCTTATGCTCACTGTAGCCTACCCTGCCACTAAAATCTTCTTGGTGTGAATTCATAATGAAAAGGGCTAATGGACACAGTATGGGTGAAGACAAAACATCTGAAGTCACAGTGAGATTGTATGTGGTGAATTATGTTGAACACCTTAAAATACTAGTTTATTATCTCCCTAGAATATACATACAAATGTACATACGTTAATATGCATATATATTGTGCACTTTTATGGCAGAGGCATCTAAATGTTGCTATTTGGCAGATTTTTGTTCAATTCTTTTTAACGCCTCTGTAAAGACAAGACAAAAAGAACAACTTTTTACTGATAATTTCCAAGTTTCACAGGTGAAGGTTTTTGGTTGGTTTTTGGTTTTGGTGTTGGGTTTGGGTTATTTTTTGTTTGTTTTTTTTGGGGGGGTGGGTTTTTTTGTTTGTTTGTTTGCTTGGTTGGTTTTTCGAGACAGGGTTTCTCTGTATAGCCCTGGCTGTCCTGGAACCCACTTTGTAGACCAAGCTGGCCTCGAACTCAGAAATCTGCCTGCCTCTGCCGCCCAAGTGTTGGGATTAAAGGCATGAGCCACCACCGCCTGGCTAAGGGTTTTGCCTAGTGAAGTGGCTTTTATATTATTAACTATCACATAGAACACTTTAGTTATATTAATATATTTGGGAGCTTGTATAACACCTTCCAGTACTGAGAGCTAGACATCAAGGATAGATACTTTCACATCAGCTCCAACTTGATTTCTTCAAGCCCTGTGCTCAAAGAATGTGTTGTCTTCAGCATCAAGATCTACCTTCAAACTCAAGAGGGCAGTCAAGGAAAGTGGCAATAACTTATATTGTTTGAAAAGTCTCATAGACACCAGCTTCCTGAACCAACAACATCAAAGGAGGTTTCCCATGCCTATTACTTAGATGTTTTTTGTAAGATGGTCTACTGTGCTTGAGGTTACCATATTTAGTGTAACTAACTTCATTTAATCTCTCTCTCTCTCTCTCTCTCTCTCTCTCTCTCTCTCTCTCTCTCTCCCTCTCTCTCTCCCTCTCTCTCTCTCTCTCTCTCATTCTTTGTGTGCACTCATGTAGGGGAATGTGTGTGCATATACTTATAAATATGTATATGCATTTTAAGTAAGTTTGTTTCCCTGTGGCTTTTTAAATTTTCCTTAGTGTATTATTTCCTTCCTCTCTTTCTGAGTTACCCTCCTTCCTCTCTACCCAGTCTCCACCTACCCCCTTGTTTTTTCCTTTCATAACAATGGCTGACCAGAAATATATCCCTGTCTTGGTTAGGGTTTTATTGCTGTGAAGAGACACCATGACCATATCAACTCTTATAAAGGAGAACATTTAATAGGAGTTGTGTGGTGATTTGAATAGGTTTGGCCCCCATAGACTCATGTGTTTGAATGCTTGGCCCACAGTGAATAGCATTATTAGGAGGTGTGGCCTTGTTCAAGGAAGTATGACTGTAGGGAGTGAGCTTTGAAGACCCCTATGTTTAAGCTCCACCCAATGTGGACTCTTCTCTCCTCCTGGCTGCCTATGGAAGGCAGTCTCCTCCTTGCTGCCGTCAGATTAAAATGCAGAATTCTGGGCTCCTCCAGCACCATGTCTGCCTGCACACTGCCATATTTCAAAGGTTATAATGAACTAAACCTCTGAAACTGTAAATCAATTAAGTGTTTGCCTTATAAGAGTTACCTTAGTTATAGTGTCTCTTCACAGCAATAGAAACCCAAACTAAGGTAGAAGTTGATACCAGAGGCTTGAATATTTCTCTGATAGGCCTAATCATTCTTCTGTTTGAAGGAGTGTGGACTTTGGGACTTTGGAAAGCAGTGTAATGCTTTACATGGGGCTTAATGGGCCCTTCTAGTAGAAGGATGAAGCACAGTAGAGCTGAGGGTGATTTGAACTGTGGAGGCCTAGCTCAAGAGGTTTCAGAGAAGAATTTTAGTATGTGCCCTAACAACCATTCTTGTGATATTTTGGTGACAAATGTGGCTGCTTTTTGCCCTTGTCTGAAGAATCTGCCTGAGGCTAACGTGAAGAGATTTAGATTAATTGTATTAGCAAAGGAAATCTCAAAACAGCCTGGTATAAATTTTGTTATGTGATTACTAAAATTCACTCTTAGGAAGAGTCTTTTGATGAAAAGGAGCAAGCTGAGAAAAGAAAAATACAAAATGTATTATTCATGTATTAAAGGGGCACCAGGAAATGGAATGGAGCTGAATCTTATCTTCAAGGAGATAAACAAATTATGGAAGTGGTGACCTCAGGGCAAGATCTCGCCCAGCTAAGCTTATTGTTTATATATTTGCCCAAGGGTCAAGGGATAGTTATATCTAAGCAATATTATGACTTGGTTATTGTTTTCATTTAATATCTTCTTAAGAAGATATGATTGTGTGTCAAATTGACAGGAATGGATTGTAATGGCTATTCTTGGTTGTCAAAGTGCTGGAATAACTACAATCCAGAAATGGAGAGCAGACAAGAGATCCAGATTTTAAAACCGGAAGAAAAAGGCTTCTTTTTTATTTTAAGATTTATTTATTTTATATATGTGAGTATACTGTTACTGTCTACAGACATCCCTGAAGAGGACCTCAGATCCCATTACAGATAGCTGAGCCACCATGTGGTTGCTGAAAATCAAACTCAAGACCTCTGAAAGAGCAGTCAGTGCTCTTAACCTCTGAGCCACCTCTTCTGACTAAAAACAGGCTTCTTGAGGCATAGTGGCCATGAAAAGCTTAACTCCTGGTATATGCCCCTAATCCCAGCATTCACGAGTCAGAATCATATAGTGTCGCAGCCCCTCTGGGCCCCTTTGTCTGCGTAGAACAGGTCTCTAGTCGCGGGTGGACAAAGCATCAGATGAACTGACAAACAGATGCACACAGGAGAGGTTGTGTTGGATCTGAATGTATTTCTCAAATCGAGCATCAGACTTTTTATGCAGAAGACAATAAGGAAATTGAGTGACATATTTGCAAGGTATAAATGAGGTAACCAGAATCTTACATAGAACAGAGGAATGCAAACACAAAAGGTCTAACGGGAACCACCTGGGATAGAATTCATTGATAACAACTGGGATCAGCTCCACCTAAGATTCACTTAATCTTAGAAGCCAGGGTCAAGGGCTTCATGCCCTTGCCATAGTTCCTATTTTAGTCCATTGTATAGTCCACCTTCCCCTTAGGCCATTGTAAATACGTGCATATGGGTGTAACTCTGCTATAGTTCTAAGTATCTATTCTGGTTTCTTCTTTGGTCTGAAACTTCCTTTTTCCTAAGTGATGGTAAATTCCTGTGTAAGGGAGTGACTTAGCTTTTACATTCTTACTGAATTTCAAGCCCATGGTCTTGCTCAAGGACGTTCTAGGACTGTTGGAACACTAAGGCTTTAGCTATGTCAGAATTCAATCTTAAAAGGCACTTATAATAGGATAATACTAAAAAGAGAGCATGTGGATCCATACACTAGACTAACGCAGGAATGGAAAATTAATGTATGGGTTAGAGAGAACGCCAGACTCCAAGAGCGAGTTTCTGTGAAACTTTTTCCTTCATGAGCAGCTTTTAGGCATCCCTGCCTGACAAGCTGACTCAACCAGAGTGCCGTGGCAATATAGATCTCTGAAATCAAGGACAGTGTACAGAGCAAGTTCCAGGACAGCTTAGGCAATTAAGGAGTTGGAGAACAGAAAGATGGTAATGATGTAATAGAACAAGGGGATCATGTTCCAGCACCAGCAAACAGCTTTGGCCACATGACCCTAGCTTTAGAGTCAAGAATAGAAGGGGTTACTGAGACAACTGATATTGGTTAGATGGAGCTAAGAAATTATCTGTCATTAAGAAAAGACCAGCGATCTTGGGTCCTGGGTCCCTCAGAGAAAGTCTACACAGGTGAGAGTGCGGACTACAGAAGCAACACAGCTTCCAGGACAGACCCGTTTTGGGCTCCAGACATCGGGCCACCTTCCCCGCCAGAGGAGAGGTGCCCACCCGGGAAGGCTCTAAATGCTGGAGCAGGTGAGGGAGCCATCTTGGGTCCCGGGTCCCTCAGAGACCAGTCTGTGCAGGTAAGCTCACAGACTGTGAACGGTGAGCAAGCAGCCTGCAGAAGCAATACAGCTTCTGGGACAGACCCCATTTCAGGCTCCAGACATCTGGGCACCTTCCCTGCCAGAAGAGAGGTGGCTGCCCAGGAGGGCTCTGAACCCCAGAGCTGGTGAGAGAGCCATCTTGTGTCACACGTCCCTCAGAGACCAGGCTATGAAGGTGAGCATGCAGACTGCAGAGGCAACACATCTTCTGGGACAGGTACTGTTTCAGGCATTCATCTTCAGCCGGGAGGCAGGTCTGAACACCAGACCTCTGTGTACCTTTCTTGCAAGAGGAGAGCTTGCCTGCAGAGAGTACTCTGACTACTGAGACTCAGGAGAGAGCTGGACTCACAGGGCTGCTGACAGAGGCTAACAGAAACACAGGAGGAACAAGCTCCAACCAGAGACAACTATAACAACTAACTCCAGAGATTACCAGATGACAAAAGGCAAACATAAGAATCTTACTAACAGAAACCAAGACCACTCACCATCATCAGAACACAGCACTCCCACCTCAGCCAGTCCTGAATACCCCAACACACTTGAAAAGCAAGACGAGAATTTAAAATCATATCTCATGATGCTGGTAGAGGACATGAAGGGCATTAATAACTGACTTAAAGAAATAAAGGAGAACAGTGCTAAAGAGGTAGAAGCCCTTAAAAAGGAAACACAAAACACACTTAAAGAGCTACAGGAAAACACAACCAAACAGGTGATAGAATTGAACAAAACCATCCAAGACTAAAAACGGTAGTAGAAACAATAAAGAAAACCCAAAGTGAGACAACTCGGGAGATAGAAACCCTAGGAAAGAAATCAGCAACCATAGATGCAAGCATCAACAACAGAATACAAGAGATGGAAGAGAGAATCTCAGGTGCAGAAGATTAAATAGAGAACATGGGCACAACAATCAAAGAAAATGCAAAATGCAAAAAGATCCTAACTCAAAACATCCAGGAAATCCAGGACACAGCGAGAAGACCAAACCTACAGATAATAGGAGTAGATGAGAACGAAGATTTTCAACTTAAAGGGCCAGCAAATATTTTCAACAAAATTATAGAAAAAAAACTTCCCAAACCTAAAGAAAGACATGCCCATGAACATACAAGAAGCCTACAGAACTCCAAATAGACTGGGCCAGAATAGAAATTCCTCCCAACACATAATAATCAGAACAACAAATGCACTAAATAAAGATAGAATATTAAAAAGCAGTAAGGAAAAAAGATCAAGTAACATATAAATGCAGGCCCATTAGAATCACACCAGACTTCTCACCAGAGACTATGAAAGCCAGAAGATCCTGGAAGGATGTTATGCAGACCCTAAGAGAACAGAAATGCCAGCCCAGGCTATTATCCCGAGTGTATTAGTTAGGGTTTTACTGCTGTGAACAGACACCATGTCCAAGGCAAGTCTTATAAAAAAACAAAATTTAATTGGGGCTGGCTTACAGGTTCTGAGGTTCAGTCCATTATCATCAAGGTGGGAGCATGGCAGTAACCAGGCAGGCATGGCACAAGAGGAGCTGAGAGTTCTATGTCTCCATCCAAAGGCTGCTAGTGGAAGACTGACTTCCAGGCAACTAGGGTGAGGATCTTATACCCACACCCACAGTGACACACCCATTCCAACCAGGTCATACCTATTCCAACAAGGCCACACCTTCAGATGGTGACACTCCCTGGTCCAAGGATATACAAACCATCACACCGAGCAAAACACTCAATTACCATAGATGGAGAAACCAAACTATTCCATGACAAAACCAAATTCACATATTATCTTTCCACGAATCCAGCCCTTCAAAGGATAATAAAGGGAAAATACCAACACAAGGACGGAAACTACGCCCTAGAAAAAGCAAGAAACTAATCCTTCAAAAAACCTAAAAGAAGACAGCCACAAGAACAGAATCCCAACTTTAACAACAAAAATAACAGGAAGCAACAATTACTTTTCTTTAATTTCTCTTAACATCAATGGACTCAATTCCCCAATAAAAAGACATAGACTAATAGACTGGCAACACAAACAAGATCCAACATTTTGCTGCTTAAAGGAAACCCACCTCAGGGAAAAAGACAGACACCACCTCAGAGTAAAAGGCTGGAAAACAATTTTCCAAGCAAATGGTTAGAAGAAACAAGCTGGAGTAGCCATTCTAATATTGAATAAAATTGACTTCCAACCCAAAGTTATCAAAAAAGACAAGGAGGGGCACTTCATAGTCATCAAAGGTAAAATCTACCAAGATGATCTCTCAATTCTGAATACCTATGCTCCAAATGCAAGTGCAGCCACATTCATTAAAGAAACTTTACTAAAGCTCAAAACACACATTGCACCTCACACAATAATAGTGGGAGACTTCAACACCCCACTCTCACCAATGGACAGATCCTGGAAAAAGAAACGAAACAGAGACACATGGACACTAACAGAAGTTATGAAACAAATGGATTTAATACATATCTACAGAACATTTTATCCTAAAACAAAAGGATATAACTTCTTCTCACTGCCACATGGTACCTCCTTCAAAATTGACCATATAATTGGCAACAAAACAGGCCTCCACAGATACAAAAATATTTAAATTATCCCATGCATCCTATCTGATCACCACGGACTAAGGCTGATCTTCAATAACAACATAAATCATAGAATGCCAACATTCACGTGGAAACTGAACAACACTCTACTCAATGATACCTTGGTCAAGGATGAAATAAAGAAATAAATTAAAGACTTTTTAGAGTTTAATGAAAATGAAGCCACAACATACCCAAACATATGGGACACAATGAAGGCAGTCCTAAGAGGAAAAGTCATAACCCTGCGTGCCTGCAAAAAGAAACTAGAGAGAGCATACAGGAGCAGCATGACAGCACACCTAGAAGCTCTAGAACTAAAGGAAGCAAATTCACCCAAGAGGAGTAGATGGCAGGAAATAATCAAACTCAGGGCTGAAGTCAACCAAGTGGAAACAAACAAACAAACAAACAAAAAAACTATTCAAAGGAGCAACCAAACAAGGAGCTGGTTCTTTGAGAAAATCAACAAGATAGATAAACCCTTAGCCAGACAAACTAGAGGGCACAGGGACAGTATCATAATTAACAAAATCAAAAATGAAAAAGGAGACATAACAACAGAACTTGAGGAAATCCAAAACATCATCAGATTCTACTACAAAAGGCTATACTCAACAAAACTAGAAAACCTGGATGAAATGGACAACTTCCTAGACAGATACCAGGTACCAAAGTTAAATCAGGATCACATTAATGACCTAAACAGTTCCATTTCCCCTAAAGATATAGAAGCAGTCATCAATAGTCTCCCAATCCAAAAAAAAAAGCCCAGGACCAGATGGGTTTAGTGCAGAGTTCTATCAGACCTTCAAAGAAGACCTAATTCCAGTTCTTCTCAAACTATTCCACAAAATAGAAACAGAAGGTACTCTACCCAATTCATTCTATGAAGCCACAATTACTCTGATACCTAAACCACACAAATATCCGACAAAGAAAGAGAACTTCAGACCAATTTCCCTCATGAATATCGATACAAAAATACTCAATACAATTTTCGCAAACTGAATACAAGAACACAACAAATGATCATTCATCATGACCAAGTAGGCTTCATCCCAGGGATGCAGGGATGGTTTAATATATGGAAATCCATCAACATAATCCACTATATAAACAAAGACAAAACCCACTTAGATGCAGAGAAAGCATTTGACAAAATCCAATACCCCTTCATAATAAAAGTCTTGGAAAGATCAGGAACTCAAGGCCCATACCCAAACATAATAAAAACAATTTACAGCAAACTAGTAGCCAACATCAAACTAAATGGAGAGAAACTTGAAACAATCCCACTAAAATCAGGAACTAGACAAGGCTGCCCACTTTCTCCCTACCTATTCAATATAGTACTTGAAGTCATACCCAGAACAATTTGACAACAAAAGGGATCAAGGGGATACAAATTAGAAAGGCAGAAGTCAAAATATCACTATTTGCAGACGATATGATTATATACATAGTGACCCCAAAAATTCCACCAGAGAACTCCTAAACCTGATAAATAGCTTCAGTGTAGTAGCTGGATATAACATTAACTCAAACAAATCAATGGCCTTTCTCTACACAAAGGATAAACGGATTGAGAAAGAAATTAGGGAAACAACACCCTTCACAATAGTCACAAATAATATAAAATACCTTAGCGTGACTCTAACTAAGGAAGTGAAAGATCTGTATGATAAGAACTTCAAGTCTCTGAAGAAAGAAATCAAAGAAGATCTCAAAAGATGGAAAGATCTCCCAGGCTCATGGATTGGCAGGATTAATATAGTAAAAATGGCTATCCTGCCTAAAGCAATCTACAGATTCAATGCAATCCCCATCAAAATTCTAACTCAATTCTTCACTGAATTAGAAAGGGCAATTTGCAAATTCATCTGGAATAATAACAAACCTAGGATAGCAAAAACTATTCTGAACAATAAAAGAATCTCTGGTGGAATCACCATGCCTGACATGAAACTGTCCTAAAGAGCAACTGTGATTTAAAAAAAAACAAAAAACAAACAAAAAAAAAAAACTGCATGGTACTGGTACAGTGACAGATAGGTAGATCAATGGAATAGAATTGAAGACCCTGAGATCAACCCACATACCTATGGTCACTTGATCTTTGACAAGGGAGCTAAAACCATCCAGTGGAAAAAAGACCAGCATATTCAACAAATGGTGCTGGCACAACTGGCGGTTATCATGTAGAAGAATGCGAATTGATCCATTCCTATCTCCTTGTACAAAGCTCAAGTCTAAGTGGATCAAGGAACTTCACATAAAACCAGAGACACTGAAATTAATAGAGGAGAATGTGGGCAAAAGCTTCAAAGATATGGGCACAGGGAGAGGGGGATTCCTAAACAAAATAACAATGGCTTGTGCTGTAAGATCAAGAATTGACAAATGTGACCTCATAAAATTGCAATGTTTTTGTAAGGCAAAAGACAAAAAGGCTACCAACAGATTGGGAAAGGATTTTTATCAATCCTAAATTTGATAGGGGACTAATATCCAATATATACAAAGAGCTCAAGAAGCTGGACTCTAGAAATTCGAATAGCCCCATTAAAAATGGGGTACAGAGCTAAACAAAGAATTCTCAACTGAGGAATACCGAATGGCTGAGAAGCACCTGAAAAAATGTTCAACATCCTTAATCATCAGGGAAATGCAAATCAAAACAACCTTGAGATTCCACCTCACATCCGTCAGAATGGCTAAGATCAAAAATTCAGGTGACAGCAGATGCTGGTGAGGATATGGAGAAAGAGGAACACTCATCCATTCCTTGTGGGATTGCAAGCTTGTACAACCACTCTGGAAATCAGTCTGGCGGTTCCTCAGAAAATTGGACATAGTACTACCAGAAGATCCAACAATACCTCTCCTGGGCATATACCTGGAAGATGTTCCAACTGTTAATAAGAACAAATGCTCCACTATATTCATAGCATCCTTATTTATAAGAGCCAGAAACTGGAAAGAACCCAAATGTCCCTCAACAGAGGAATGGATACAGAAAATGTGGTACATTTACAGAATGGAGCACTACTCACCTATTAAAAAGAATGAATTTATGAAATTCTTGGGCAAATGGATGTATCTGGAGGATAGCATTCTTAGTGAGGTAATCCAATAATAAAAGAAGTCATTAGATAGGCACTCACTGATAAGTGGATATTAGCCCCAGAAACTTAGAATACCCAACATACAATTTGCAAAACACAAGAAAATCAAGAAGAGGGAAGACCAACGTGTGGATATTTCATTCCTCCTTAGAACAGGGAACAAAATACCCATGAAAGGAGTTACAGAGACAAAGTTTGAAGACGAAAGGATGGAGCATCCAGAGACTACTCCACCCAGGGATCCATCCCATAATCAGCCACCAAACCCAGATACTATTGCATATGCCAGCAAGATTTTGCTGAATGGACCCCGATATAGCTGTCTTGTGTGAGGCTATGCCAGTCTGGTAAATACAGAAGTGGATGTTCACAGTCATCTATGAGATGGAACACAGGGCCCCCAATGGAGAAGCTAGAGAAAGCACCCAAGGAGCTTAAGGGGTCTGCAACCCTATAGGTGGAACAACAATATGAACTAACCAGTACCCCCAGAGCTCGTGTCTCTAGCTGCATATGTAGCAGAAGATGGCCTAGTCGGCCATCACTGGGAAGAGAGACCCCTTGGTATTGCAAACTTTATATGCCCCAGTACAGGGGAATGCCAGGGCCAAGAAGTGGGAGTGGGTGGATAGGGGAGCAGGGGGAGGGGTATAGGGCACTTTCAGGATAGCATTTGAAATGAAGAAAATATCTAATAAAAAAAAAAGATGCAAGATCTCATAAGATAAAAAAAAAAAACTATTCACTAAATTCATGTAAATAACTCCACTTCAATAGTATCATGGCTTTGGAAGAAAAAGAAAAAGAATTTTATGAGTAAGTGATGTTCTATATGAAATCAAAATTAAAATGAAATGCTGAAAAAAAAAAAAGAAGAGCCCAGCATCACTGAGGTGAAATCTTCTGGGAAGTGTTTTCTGGGAGCACAAAGAAGCTGTGTTTCAGAGACAGCCAAGGTTGCAGTACCTCATACGCAGCTGGACTTGGTAATATGTAAGAATCGCCCAGATGGTACTGGTTTTGAAGGCATGAAGAGGTCATGGAGAGCAGCTGAGGGTTGGCCCTGTGAGAGGCCAGGAAAGAAGCCCTTGGTGAAGATGCAGCCTCAGTTGTAGTTGAAGGCCTAGGACTGAAAGAGTCATGTAAAGATGTTGAGGCTTGACACCATGAAGACAGCCTACAAGAGGCTATTGGTGAAGCCTAGTTGCAGTAGAAGATCCTAGGGAGGATGCCAGCAGCATGGCATGGCAACCAAGAACAGCAGCAACAGTAAAGTGGAGTCAACCAAAGCCTAGAGACAAAGCTGGAGAAGTGGTCGATGCCCTTGGGAAGGGTCCAGGTGATCATGTGTGAATCCCAGGCATTGGAACAAGAATCTGTAAAGTAGAAGTTGCCTTGCATACCCTATGATGTTAGAGATGCTAGAGCCATGCGGTACTCACAAAGGAAAGCTGCTAATAGGAAATAGAACCAGCCCAAGAGAAAGTAGTGTGTTGCAGTCATCAAAGTTGAAAGGAGTTGGGACATCAGACATGGAGATGCCGGGTTTGGACTTTGCCCAGATGGTTTTCTGTCTTGCTTTGGTCCAGTATTTCCTCACTATGACATTTTGGAATGGTAATATATATTCTGTGATATTGGAAGCATGTGATCAGTTTTTGGATTTTGATTTTATAAGGGCTTACAGTTAAGAGATTGCATACATCTCAGAAGAGACTTTGAACTTTGGACTTTTAAACATCATTGATTCTGTGATAACCTTTGGTGACTTTTGAAGTTGGACTAAATTCATTTTGCATTTTGTTACTGCTGCCAGCCAATGGAGGCCAGGGAGTGGAATGTGATGGTTTGAACAGGTTTGGCCCCATGGACTCACGGACTCTGAACCTGTAAGCCAGCCCCAATGAAATGTTTTTCTTTATAAGAGTTGCCTTGGTCATAGTGTGTCTTCACAACAATAGAACCCTTACCAAGACAAGCTGACCTACAGATCAGAGATTTAGTCCTTTATCATCATGGTGGAAAGCATGGTGACATGCAGGCAGACATGATACTGGAGAGGTAGCTGAGAGTTCTACATCAAGACCAACAGGGAGCAGGAAGTGAACTGTGAGCTGCCAGGCCTTTTTGACCTTCTGAGACCTCAAAGCTCTCCCCGTAGAAATGAACTTCCTCCAACTAAACCCTACCTACTCTGAAAAGACCACACCTCCTGATGATGCCATTCCCTATGAACCTATGGGAGCCATTTTCTTTCAAACTATATTCCACTTCCCAGGCCCCATATTCAACGCCATCTTCACCAGATTTCTGTTGTTAATGGTTACCTTCACTGCCTAAGCTTGGCTGCCTTAGAACTCACTCTGTAGACCTGGCTGACCTTGAACACAGAAATCTTCCAGCCTCTGCCTCCAGAGAGCATCCTATTCAGCTACGTATATAAGCTACAACAGTCATAGTCTGCCATGTAGCAAAGTGAACATTGTGTGCAAAAATATGACAACTTAGTAAGAACATGTATATTCCAAAAGTAGATGGCCCAGAGAAAACATGAAGAATACAGAAACTGCTGCAAGTAACCTGAGCCTAGCTCTCCTAACTAACTGTGGGAAAGTCAGTTTCTTCACACCTCATTTTACACTGCAGTTAATAGAAATAATCTCTTACCAACTATAAAGTCTGAATTGTTGTTGCTTCTGTTATTTCTGGCACAGATTCAGTGAATTCAGAAACATAAATCACTTGAGATTCTGCATCATAGACACATATCCAAGAATTAAAAGAAATCCTGCATCAATGCATTCTGTCATGTCGTCTATGGATGAAAGAAGGATGGAAAAGATACCCAGAAAGATGCCCTTGGTAGGTCAGTAGTCCTTTAACAGCATTACTGGCAGGAAATTTACACACATAAAACTGACACCACTTGGTACATATCCTATGGTCACTGTAACATAATCATTTACTTTTATGTATTTATATCTCCAAACTCTAGTGATCACTTGTTAATATTGACCACACTGAAATGCTAAGGGTTTAAAAATTAGTTCATGAAAAACTCTTAACACGGTGAATATCTTTTTCTATATTCATTAAATGTTACCTATTGGATGTGGAAAGTAGAAGTGATAAAGAAGGGTTATGAAGATATTTATCGGTTTACATTCCACAGCGAGTTGGATGTTGGTTCAGTAGTTATGAGCACTAACTGCTTTTCCACAGGATCTAGGATTGATTCTCAGCAACCACATGGTGGCCCATAGACTTCTGTGGTTCAGGTCCCAGGGAATCCAGTGCCCTCTTCCAGCGTCCATAGGCACCAGGCTACTAATATACAAAAAGAGTTTTAAGTTAAAATATAAGTGATGTTGGTACTATCACCGAGATGCTGGATACAAGTGCAAAGCTTTTCCATGTGTGATAATCACTATCTATGTTTTTTTTTTTTTTCTTTCTAAGTTCCATGCTTCTTCTGGCTATAATACTGCCATATTGGCTACAGTATTTTGGGGGACAGAAATACACTGATTGCCTACAATTGTACCAAGTGTTGAGGATACTATCTTGAAGTTTGTAGTAAGTTGGAAATAGCTCTGGAAGGTCGCATTATCCTAAATAGCATAGTATATGAAGTTGAATACTAGCACTAAGGTCAGCTTAGAGTCAACTTTCTTGTGTTCATGAATCAGGAAAGAAAAGCAACTGGTGGTGGAAGAAAGGAAAAGTGGGCAGATGTAGAGGAAAAAAAAAATGAAAGAACCTCAGAAGAGAGGAAAAACTCGTTTACCAAAACGACAAAGAACAGAGAGCGGGTAAAATTCAGGTGGGATGCTAGAAACGCTCTATGTGCTCCCAGCAACCTCGCTGACTATAAACCACCTACCCACCAAGCTGCCACCAAAACTCTCTCACGGGAGTTCCATGCAAAACGTTCTACCGGTCCCAACTTCCGGGACCGGCGCGGCGCGGCGCTGTGACGTCAGTACAGGCGGAACTTCCGGGTCTGGTGAGGCTTTGCCGAGAAGTCGGCGGACGACCCGGATACCTTGTGGGTGGGCAGGTGAGGTGATGCTGCCAGTACTGTGTGGTTTGTCTGAGGAAGAGTACGTGGGCTGCGCATGGGGTGATGCCAGGATAACTGAGCTGCCATCACCCCGCGTGCACAGCCGCTAGGCCATGCGGTATGCGATGGTACTACACTCGCCCGACCTGTGGCCAGGTCGCCAGAGGCTCCCTGCCAATGCGCTGGCAGCCAGCCTTCTAGAAATAAATCCAAGTCTGCGCTGGGGCTCCCCAGGCATCTGTGGTCGACACTGTCCCTCGTGGATTCTCCTAAGAAATCTGCTGACATTAAAATTACCTTTACCCTTGCAGATGATGTGTTGTTTCTCTGCTTTTAACTTTTTGTTTGTTTGTTTTACAAAATGCATGGCTTCTAATAGTATAGTATACATTTCTCCAGCGTGAGAAGCTCAGCTTCTTGAATCTATAGATTTATGTCCTTCCCAAATTTGAGAAGTTTCCAGATACTCTTTCTTAAAACGTGTGTTTTAGCCCCACATTGCCTTCTCTGAAACTCTAATTGCATGAATTTTAGGTCATTTGTCATTGTAGTACAAGTCCCGGGGCTACTGCTGAGTTTTTAGACTGTTTCCCACCAATTCAGGTTAGTAAATTTTGTGGATCTATCCACATTCTCTCATCTCGTTCTTTGTTGATACTACTCTGCCGATAATCCACCCCATAAGTTCTGTTCTTTCAATTATTACTTTTAAATTCCTTGCTCTTGTTTCTTATATAATGTTTATGGTACCTTCTGACCTTTAGTGTGCTCTTACATTTTTCTAGGTTTTGCTGTCTTCTTAGAAGAATATTTTAATCAAGCTCTTTCTTACTTTGGGAAACTGTTACATTCCAGGTGCCTTCAACATTTTTCTAAACTACTTTGATGAAGAAGTTGGAATGTTAGTAGGAGAGACTTTTAAGATCATCATGGGCAAAATATCAGGTCACTTTTTCTGAAACATTGTGTTGTATGCCTGTGTCATAAAGGGTCAATATGCTTATCAGTGTGTTGAAAGCTAATGCTATGTGACTAGTGAGGTGACGTCGTAAGAGGTGAGGCAACTTTGTTCTCAACCTCAGGAGGCAGCTTACATGCACTGCAAGAACCTATTAAAATTGGCCATGTGAAAAGATTAAATATGAATTAAATATAAGATTATGTGTTCAACCTATTATTGTTTTAGAGCATTCATTGTTAAGCTTATCAATAAAGGTAATTCCAGATGACCCCTGTCCCAGTGAACAAGTCAAAGCCAGCTGTTGAGTTTTTCTTAGCTAACTCTACTTTGGATTGTCCCAAAAACTGACTGTGCTGTACTCTATAAATTTCCAACCCACACAATCTGTGAGAATATAACATATCTTCAGGTATTAAGTTTTATGGTGGTGTGCCATGTACCAAGAATAAATGAAATCCCTTGTATTTTCTAGGAACCTTTTATTTTTTAAACTGTAACAGCTATCAGTGCATGTTCCTTGGAAGATAATTCTAGAATTACTTACTGGTTTCCCAACTCCTTAACCTGATATTCAAGGATGTCATAATCTGGAGTAGAAGAATCCCAGCACTAGTCTAAAATTGTGTGTGTGTGTGTGTGTGTGAGAGAGAGAGAGAGACAGACAGACAGACAGACAGACAGATAGACAGATTCTGTAAATCTGTCTCTTGTGATCAGCATTACACTTTATAGAGTTTTTTGTTTTGTATTATTTTTTGAGACAAATCTTCTATAAACCATACTGACTTTGAACTCCTGATCTTTCTCCTACCTCCCCAGGGCTAGAAAAATAGGCATGAACCACGACAGCTTGGTGTGTGGTTTGGGGGATTTGTTTGTTTGTTTGTTTGTTTGTTTGTGAGACAGTTTTATATACCAAGTAGCCCAGGCTGGTCTCAAACTCACAACATTCCTGCCTCAGCCTCCCAAATTCTGGGATTATGGGTATGCACCAACATACCCAGATGATAGTTTCCATGTGATATTCCTTGACTCTTTTAGAAAACCCTTATGGTTATTAGCAGTCTGGTTATGGCTCTTCTCTTTTTATAACGCCCTTCTGGTATTTTGCCTATATTTTAATTGGATTGTCTCTCTCTTATTCATAGAAGTTCTTTACATATTCTGGATATGTGAATGTTGGTGAAATCTATTTTGTATGTAAGATGCTACACCCAAAAAAATATGGGCTTGAAGACATAGCTCAGTGATAGAGCAGTTGCCTAACATATACAAAGTCCTGGGTTCAACCCCTAGCCTCACACAAAAAGTAATTATTTGTTTAGATAGATAGTATACAGAGATTAAGAGAATGAGAAGAAAAATCACAGAGTCAGAGAACACTGTAAACCTACATTCACACACACAAATATGCATGACACATGAGTAGCATTCAGGATTTAAACATGTTGCTGATTCTAACAACGATCTTATATCCAGAATACTACATATGAGAGTGCCTCCTTTCCTATCTCTTGATTATACTCTATCCATGTCTATTGACAAATGCAAGTTCTTAATCAAAAGAATGCATTTTAAAACTTGTTTCCTTTGTGGTTAAGGTACCCTATATCTTGTTTAAATAACCTTTGACTGTCCAAAGATCAAAAGATATGTTATAATGTAAACACTCATTGCTTGGAAGCTTTAGTGTTCTCTTTTCATTTTTGAATTATATGTGGCACTCTCTGTTTCCATATTGAGATCTAGTTAGCCTGTGTTGTTCGAAAGACCATCTCTTCCTTACCTCCATCCCTATTAGCTGGATTTTCCTTTTTCATTATTTTCTACATGCAGACATCCAGTTTGACCAGCACTGTTTGTTGAAGATGCTTTCTTTTTTTTCCCCCCATTATATAATTTTGGCTTCTTTGCCAAAAATCAGGTGTGGGTTTATATCTGGGTCTCCAATTCCATTCCATTCATTAATGTGTCTGTTTTTATGCCAGTACCATGTGGATTTTATTACTGTAGCTCTGTAGTACAGCTTGAAATCAGGGATGGTGATATTTCGAGCAGTTCTTTTATTATTCATGATTGTTTTTAGCTATCCTGGTTTTTTGGTTTGTTTGGTTGCTTGCTTGTTTTTCCATATGAAGTTGAAAAATCCCTTTTCAGGGTCTGTAAAGAATTGTGTTAGAATTTGATAAGCATTATGTTGAATCTGCAGAGAGACTTTTGGTAGGGTGACCATTTTACCAATCCATGAACATGGGAGGTCTTTCAGTTTTCTAATACCTTCCTCAGTTTCTTTCTTCAAAGACTTCAAGTTTTTACTATCCAAGTATTTTCACTTCTTAGAGTTATCCAAGATATTTTATATTATTCCAGGCTATTGTAAAAGATATTTCCCTTATTTCTTTCTCAGTCCATTTGTTATTTGTATATAAGAATATAGGAGGTCTACTGTTTGGGGGGTGAGAAAGGTTTGTTTTCTTTTAGTTTGGTAGGATTTATTTTTTGTTTGCTTTGCTTTGCTTTGCTTTGCTTTGCTTTGCTTTGCTTTGCTTTGCTTTGCTTTGCTTTGTGTTAATCTTGTATCCAGCCACTTTGCTGAAAGTGTTTATCAGCTGTAGGAGTTCTCTAGTGGAATTTTTTAAGTCTTTTGTATATATTCTATCATATCATCTACAAATAATGATACTTTGACTTCTTCCTTTCAATTTATATTCCCCTGATCTCCTTTAATTGTCTTATTGTTCTATCTAAAAGTTCAAGTACTGTATTGAATAGATATAGAGTGACAAGAAACCTTGTCTTATTTCTCAATTTAGTGAAATTACTTTAGCTTTCTCTCCATTTAATTTGATGTTGACTATACACTTGCTGTAAATCTGTAAATTGCCTTTATTATGTTTAGTTTTGTCCTTTGTATCCTTAATCTCTCCGGGGTGTTTATCATGAAGGGGTGTTGGATTTTTGTCAAAGGCCTTTTCTTCATCTAATGAAATGATCATGTGGGTTTTTTTTTTCTTTCACTTTGTTTGTATGGTGGATTACCTTGACAGATTTTCATGTATTGAATCATCTCTGCATCTTTGAGATGAAGCCTACTTGATCATGGTGATCCTTTTGATGTGATCTTGGACTCAGTTTGCAAGTATCTTATTGAGTATTTTTGCATCTATGTTCATAAGGGAAATTGGTCTGTTATTCTCTTTCTTTATGAGTCTTTATGTGGTGTGGCTATCAGGATAACAGTGACCTCATAAAATGAATTGAGCAATGTTCTTTTAGTTTCTATTTATTTGAATAATTTGAGAAGTTAACTCTTCTTTGAAAGTCTAGTAGAATTCTTCGTTAAAACCATCTGAGATCTCTCCAGCCTTTTTTTTAAAGATTTATTTATTTATTATATGTAAGTACACTGTAGCTATCTTCAGACACACCAGAAGAGGGAGTCAGATCTCGTTACAGATGGTTGTGAGCCACCATGTGGTTGCTGGGATTTGAACTCAGGACCTTCGGAAAAGCAGTCGGGTGCTCTTACTTGCTGAGCCATCTCACCAGCCCCTTTCCAGCCTTTTTATGTAGGCACATTGTGCTATGTACTTCCTTTTATCACCACTTTCGTTTTTTACCATAAGTTTGGCTCTGCTGTATATTCATTTTCATTGAGAGTGGGATATGTAAAAGATAAAGTCTCTGCTACAAGTGTGAGGGTCAGTGTATGATTTAAGCTGTAGTAGTGTTTCTTTTACAAAAGTGGATGGCCTTCAGATGTCCCTCAACAGAGGAATGGGTACAGAAAATGTGGTATATTTACACAATGGAGTACTACTCAGCTATTAAAAACAATAGATTTATGAAATTCTTGGGCAAATGAATGTATCTAGAGGATATCATCCTGAGTGAGGTAACCCAATCACAAAAGAAGTCACTAGATATGCACTCACTGATAGGTGGATATTACCCCAGAAACTTAGAATACCCAACATACAATTTGCAAAACAAGAGAAAATCAAGAAGGAAAACCAACGTGTGGATACTTCATTCCTCCTTAGAACAGGGAACAAAATACCCATGAAAGGAGTTACAGAGACAAAGTTTGGAGATAAGACGAAAGGATGGACCATCCAGAGACTACCCAACCTGGGGATCCATCCCATAATTAGCCACCAAACACAGACACTATTGCACATGGCAGCAAGATTTTGCTGAAAGGATCCTGATATAGCTGTCTTGTATGAGGCTATGCCAGTGCCTGGCAAATACAGAAGTGGATACTCACAGTCATCTATTGGATGGAACACAGGGCCTCCAATGGAGGAGCTAAAGAAAGTACCTAGGAGCTGAAAGGGTCTGCAACCATGTAGTTGGAACAACAATATGAACTAACCAGTACCCCCAGAGCTCGTGTCTCTAGCTGCATATGTAGCATATGATGCCCTAGTCGGCCATCATTGGGAAGAGAGGCCCTTGGTCTTGCAAAGATTATATGCCCCAGTACAGGGGAACACCAGGGCCAAGAAGTGGGAGTGGGTAGGTAGGGAAGCAGGGCAGGGGGGAGGGTATAAGGGACTTTTGGGATAGCATTTGAAATGTAAATGAAGAAAATATCAATAAAAATTTGAAAAAAAAAGTGGGTGGGCCTTGTATTTAGGGCATAGATGTTAAGAATTGAAATATCTTGGTGAATTTTTCCTTTGTTAATTATGTATTGTCCTTCACCATCTCTTTTGATTAGTTTTAGTTTGAAGTCTATTTTGTTAGATAGTAAAATGGCTATACAGCTTGCTTCTTAGGTCCATTTGCTTAGAATATATTTTCCCTACCTTTTGCCCTAAGGTAATGTCTATTCTGGATGTTGAAGTATGTTTCTTGGATGGAGAAGGAGGGTAGATTCTGTTTTGTAATCTGTTCTGTTAGCCTGTGATGTTTTATTAGAAAATTAAGGCTGTTGATATTAAGAGATATCAATAACCAGTGATTGTTAGTTTCTGTTATTTTGCTGCTGCTGGTGGTGGTGGTGGTGGTGGTGGTGGTGGTGGTGGTGGTGGTGGTGGTGGTGGTGATGGTGGTGTAATATGTGTGTTTGTGTTTGTATTTTCCTGGCATTCTTTAAGGGATTTATTAATTTCCTCTTGAAGGACCTCTATCAGATTCCACCATGTTGGACTATTCAGAATCCGCTCTGATAGGCTAGTTGGGCTCTAGCAGAGACATACTGTCCTGGGTGTTATTGTGTTCTTACAGTGGCACCTAAGCATCTGGGTTTGGAGTGATTATAGGTCTAGGTGCTGATTTGTGGATTTGTTTTTTCTAATTGTCATTGTGGAAGATTTTTGAAAGCGAGCTAGTCTGCTATTGCAAAATCAGATTTTAAACTTAAAAACAAACCTTGAATGACGGGTAACATTATTCAGTAGTAGAACACTTGCCTAGCATGTACAAGGCCCTGAGTTCAAACCCCAGCATTGCTCTAGTGAGAACCAACTGCCAGGCTCACCTCTGTTGTTTAATGCGTGGAGATAGCCAGCATATTGGTGTTTGAAACAGAGCTTCTGCTATTTTTCATATTTTCTTCACATACTGTCTTTCCATATGAAACACATTTTGTGTGTCTGCCATGAACCTTGAAAAAGTCAATCTGTACATGTCCAGTCGCCAAGTATTTCACAACTAGGTTAAATAGTGGTACCCAGGAAAACACATAAATCAATCTTCATTCAGAAGCAGACACATACAAAGTGTATGTTCTGCTCTGTTTCAGAGTGAAACAATAAGTGGTGTATGTGTTTGACAATGTGCATAAAAATTAGCTTTTTTAGAAGCTTCTTAGCCACCAGATGTGTGTAGTAAGTGCTACAAGTTATTATTAGATATCGTTAATAATTGAACTCTTGAAGATTGGGGGAGCTCAGTGCACTCAGAAGGACCTGAGTTTGGACCCCAAGTCCTCACTTAAAAGCCCTATTGAAACCTCAGCATAGGGAGAGTAGGGAGGGACATATTGGTCCTGAGAGCTTGCTGACCAGCCAGTCAGTTCATGTGAGACTGTATGGAAACATGGAGGTTCCAGAAAACAGTAAACCAAGATACCTAAAGTTGACCTCTGTCTGCTGTACATATGCATAACGGGTAAAGACACAGAGCCCAAAAGAAAGGAAGGAAATCCAAAAATCTCCCGTGTCTTTTTTATGTTTAATGTGATTGAAGGCTCTCAGGACATCCTAAAAATCAAGCTTTTTAAAAAGTTATGCCTGTTCCTACATGATTGTAGGGATTCTGAGTAGGTAAAATATAAATATAAAAAATAAAACAGCAGGCAGCCGGATACTGAAGCCCAGTAAGGTGCACATACAACTCTACTTTGAATATTTTTGTTCATCAGTTCAGCTTTATTGTTCTCATGGGCTTCGTACAATGTAGTTTATATATCGGCATTATAAATAGTATAGATATAATGAAAATATTAGTTTAATCTAAGCTTCATACTGATCAAATGCTGGTTTTCTGTTTTACCTATTTTTTTGTATAAGATTAAAGTGGAGAAATTATGTTGCCACATAAAATTCAAAATTCAGAAATGATTAATACACATAAGCACTGCCCTTAGGAAAACAGGTTTGCCTAAGTTTCACAAATTGCAGTCACACTTGGTTTGGTCTTGGTTCTCATCCAGCTAGACTCGATGCTTATCAAATTGATTTAATCCAAGCCTGCCTATAGGCTGTAGCTGAGGCTGACAGTGGAACTGTCACTCCTCAGAAACATACTTGTCTTACAGTGCTTTGTGTCATTTGCCGAACTGAATTACTTCTTAGGTAAGATTTTCTTTCCTTCTTCATGCTTGTTGAGAATAAGACAAACGAGGGCAGGGAAGGGAAGGCTGCCTGGGGAACACGCGTGGGAACTGCACACTCTCAGCCCTGCTTGGCTTGAGCTGACTTTAGAGCTGCACTTGCAGGTTTCGTTTTGCAGTTTTTAGAGACTGTGCTTGAATTTCTTATCTGCTTGAACTCTCATAAATCTCGAGGGAAATCAACCCCCCAAGGTGTCATTTACTTGTACTTAAGCAGTTAAGAGGCAGATGTGTTTAATGGCGGCTCCAGGAGGCGGGCTGGATGAGAACCAAGTGTGATTAAAATTTGTGCAACTTACGCAAACCTGTTCGTTTCCCACTGCTGAACTGTTAAGTGTGGCCAGTGGCTTCGAGATCCAGGTCCAAAGTTAACATTTTGTGTAAAGCCCCATCTAATTTTGTTTCTGACGCATTGTAAACATCAGAAAACCTTCACAAACAGAGTTCCTGTGCTATGGTAGGTAGTTCCTGAGACGAGGCTAGAGTGGCATTTACTGGTGACCTAAAATAAGTGTGTGTAAAAAGGTGACTGACACTTAATCAACACATTCGGTATCGGGAACGGTTCTCACTTTCGTAGGCTTTCTTTCCATTTTTGCCTAAGAAAAACCAATTAAGACTTGATTAAACATGAAATTTTGAGTATTTGTATTCATTTTTTCTTCCTACCTAAATTCACAGAAATGATAGTAAAGTAATATAGACATAAACAATGGAAATAAGGGACAGCAGATCCTAAGACTAGAGCAGTGAGACAGAAATGTTAGGAGAAAGGGAAACTTAAAGGCAGTTAGCAAGGCTGCCTCGATGGATACCGAACTGTAGCTTATCATTCTCCAATACCAGACATTGTACAACGGACTGTCTGTAGACCGCTTTATCACAGTTTGCTTAACTCCACGAATGACCGCTTGGGTTCCTTGGCACTTTGGCTATTGTAAACCACATTTTTATATCAGTCTTACAGAAATATTTTTGTAATTTTTGTTTGTTTTAGGATCAATTCTTCAAGCTGAGGCAAAGTGATTGTTTTTTATAGATTCTGGCCTAAGCTGTCAGATGGCTTTCAGATGTGTGGAATTTTCCATTACACTGCATCCTAACTGGCATTGCATTTGCCTTGATTAAGATGGTTAGTCTGGGGAAAGACATTGAGTGTGCTTACACTAAGTTTTAAGATTAGCTGGCTACCTAACCAGTGTCCACTTGAGAAAATGACTGTTCACTGGGGAAATGAGAATGCTTACTATACAAGGATGAAGATCTGAGTTCAAATCCCCAGCACCCACATAAAAGTCAGGTGTGACCAGAGTTCCTGTATTCTGAGCATAAGGTGATAGAGACAGGAGGCTCTCTGGAGCTTCTTGACTGGCAAGCCCAGCCAAAGAAAGAGCTTCATGCTCCGTGACAGACTATCTCAAGGAAATAAAGCAAAAAGGCTATACGGGAAAGCATTAGGTGTCCCCTTCTGACTTCTTCATACAAGTATATATACACCAAACACATACCACCAAACACTTTTTTAAAAGATGACAACAGGTAATATGAAGCAAGATACTGACAGGCTTCATGTGGGAAGCACAATTGAGCTGAGTCTAAGGTAGGAAAGATTCACAGAGGACACTACAGCATCTCAGGAGGGATATGTGAGTCCTAATTAAATCAGGAGACAGAAGCCACACGTTGTGTTATTCACAAATGGTGAGTGTAACACAAAGATCCATTAAGCTCTGATAGGAGAAAAGCCACAACATTTCTATGTAAAAGGAACTCTAAAATGACTACCCTAGACCTGGAGAAAACTATGTAAGGAAGGATAGACTTGAAGTTCAGAGCTCATTGGTGGTATGCTTGCAGCCCTAGTACGTGACAGAGAGGTGTGCTGGTTTGCACAGGCCAAAGCTAGTGTCCAGTCACTGTGAACCAAGACTGGGAGGAGGGTTCGCAGAGGGAGGCGGGACACTGCTGCTAGTCTGAGGCCCAGAGATGTGGTATGTGTAGGGGTCTCCTCATACAGGTGAGTTGAGTCCCATAGGTAAGTTCAGAGGAAATTAGAGCACACATTAAGTGTCAGTGGGATTGGAAATTGAAGAGATCTCCCTCTGCAGCTACCTGGAGCAGTGTTTTCCACCCTGGGCATCCTTTACCTTTTGAAACTCTATTGTGGGGCCTCGATGCTTAGCAGCATCCTTGCCCTCCACTCACTCCATTCCAGGAGTCCTTCTTAGTTCTGCCAGTGGAAAAGCTCCAGTGATTGCTATGGATCTTTTGCTGACAAAGTTTCCTCCAGTTGGAAAGCAGCCGCAGTTGGGGGATTTCACAGCTAACAGCACAGGGGGAGAAGCACAAGCTGGCAGGAGCCTGCAAGGAAGCCACCGTTGGAACTCTCCAATCTGCTCCTCTAAGAGCTCACCATGGCCTCCCCTCACAAAAGAAAAGCATTTTAGAAGCCTGGGTCAGAGCTGTGAATGCTAGGATGAGAGTGGGGCTAGACCTGGGGGTTGGGAGGCAGTCAGTTGGTCATTGACAGCGGAAGGGAAAGCATTCCAGAAGTAACTGAGGGACAGAATTGTGAGCAGAGTGACAGGAACAGAAGAGCTGTGGCACTATGGGAGGGACAGTTTAGACTGAGGGGCAGGTTGGTGTGAAGGGCCTAGAACAGTGATTCCCAGTCTTCCACAGGGGCAGCATATCAGATCTTTACATTACAATTCACAACAGAAGCAAAATTTACAGTTATGACGTAGCATCGAAATAATGTTATGGTTGGGGGTCCCCACAACATGAGGTCGCAGCATTAGGAAGGTTGAGAACCACTGGGTTAGAAGGATAGAGTTTTGAAATGTTAAGACAGTGCCCTGCAAGCGTAACAGAGGATCATTGATAGCCTCAGGGATTGCCTTGTCTGGCCTCAGTAGGAGAGGATACACCTAGCTTCATGGAAACTTGATGGGCCAGGGGTGGGGGTGGGGGGATGACCAGCTCAGAGAAGAGGGAGAGGGAGGGAGTGGGAAGGGTGACCAGGAGGGGGGCAGTGCCCAGGATGTAAAGTGAATAAGTAAAAATAATAATTTTTAAAAAGACTCAGTGCCCGCAGATGGAACAAAGAAGGGCACTGGAGGGATTACATAAAGAGTTCAGGATCACCAGTTTGTCTGTATGAAGTTATCTAGAGAATTATTTATGCCTGCTGCCTCATGTCCTAGACATTGTCTGCCTACCTCTTTCATAATTCAGTGACGTAGTGTTTCCATTACACAAAACAGTGTGCTTACAGAAGTTTTAAAGAAGAAGATGACTAGACTGAGCTCAGTGGCCTTCCATCCTGGGAGAGCTGAGCCTTTCACTAACCTTGGCCAGGTGGAGGTAAAGGGCCTGTGTCAGGTGAGGCACCGGGCCATCCGAGACCTGCAGACTAGGGAGGTGGATGTCATCCAAGGGAACTGTCACTCCCAACTGGAGACAGGGGGGAGCATGCTGATCTGGCTCTGATTTCTGCTCCTTTCTGACCATACGACTGCCTGTTTTGTGAGAATCCCCTTATTTGTCTTTCAGTCCTTTAATGTAGATAGTCGAATAGTGCTGTATCTTTGACACATGCCCTGTGGCATTTTCTTCTACGTGGTGTTTTAAGCTTCCCCCCTTTTTATTCTCCAGTACTGTCTTTGGCTCATGGTTTTCTGTTTTACTGTCTTTTGTGGGGGTGGGGGGTTTGAGAAAGGGTCTCCTGTAATCCACACTAGCCTCAAACCCTATGTAGCTGAGGAAGCTAACCTTGAACTCATGTCTTCGAGTGCTGAGACTGCAGGTGTGGTGCCGCACCTGCCAGCTGCTGGCTCTGTACTTTGTTTCTCACTCACCCTTTCCACCTTTTATTTAGAGATGGCCTCAGAAGTCGAGGAACAAATCCCTGTGCATGAGGAATTCTTTCTCTGTGGTGGAGTTGAAACCAAGATCATAAAATGTGGGCCCTGGACTAACCTCTTTGAGAAACAAGGTGTCAGCAAGCCAGAACAGCTTATCTTCATCATTCCCGGTAAGTCGAAAAGTCACAGGTTTTCAAAACCTCTGGTTTCAGAGTGACTGCCGGTAAACTGGAGAATCCGACAAATAAAATTACCACTACCAATGATAGTCACGGTTACTACTCTGGGTGTGTGTTTTTAGTTTTCTTTACATTTGTATCTTTTATATTAGTTATTGTATAGAGAAACCTTGTCTTATGTACCACATACATAGTTTTGTAATTTGCCTTGTAAATGGTTTTTTTTTTTAAATATTTACAGCTTTATAGAAGCTAAAGCTTTAAATAACTTCTTTCCACCTTTTTAAAGATGCTTATGCGCTTAGGTGGCGTTGCTGCTCTGGGATTTTCATCTGGGTTGTCTCTGACTTAGCTCTGTCACAGTCAGAGATGTCCGGTTGGTTGCAAGCATGAAGCTTTGGCCTTGTGTTCTTCCTGTCACCGTGGCAAGAGACCTTTGAGCTGTATTTTACCTTATTTTCCATATTTATGTGGCTGTACAGCTATTTTCATCATCATGAAACTGATCAAATTGTCTTTTCCTCTAAGCTTATGCAGACAGCCCTGCCCTTTTGCATGCTTTGTTTTGTTGATAATCTTTTGAGCTGGAAGCCCTGTGTTCTCTTTGCTTTCGAGCTGGGTGGTTCCTTAAGTTCCATTCATCGGATCAGTAAGGCTGTTGTTGCCCTCCTGGTCTGCAGGGATGTTTCTACATAAAACAGATTGTTCTGCAGCTGAGTCTATCTGTGTCCTCTGCCTCCGTGCAGTTAGCTCAGTGTATTTCCCTGTTCGTAGAATGCCTTGACATCTAGGCCTCGTCCTTGCTCACTATTTTCTTATCCAAGGTACTTTTTTCAGTTTCCTCATTTGCCTTCATAGTGTTATCTTATTGAGAGAAGAAAGAAACCTCATTGAACTGATCTTTAAAATTAGCTTTGTTCTGACAGATACTCAGAAACGCTTGTACTATATGCTCCTGGCATTAGTTCACACGTCCTTGTGTTCCTGTGGTACATCGGGGTGGGTGGGGGTCAGTACATGCTGCTAGCGTGGAGGTCGGAAGACAACATGGAAGAGTCAGTTCTCTCCTTCCACCACATGGGTCCCAGGACTCAAACTCAAGGTTTAAGTCAAACACTACTCTTTTTAAACGTGATAGTTTTATTAGTTCTTTGAGAATTTTATATAATGTGTTTTGATCATATTCTCCTCCCAGATCTCTCTCACGTCCCTATCCACTCCTAACTTCTTTCCCTCCCTTAATATCTAAGTCCAGTTTGTGCTGACCAACGTGTGCTAGGTATTGGTCAGCATTTCTAAATCAGCACGTACATTTCTGCACTCTGTTCTGACTATTGGCGGTTTTCTGTTCACTTCCGCCCAGGTGGAGGGTACACCTTGCCTCTTTGTACATAGTCACACACCCCTCCTTCCTATTTTTCTGTTTTTAATCTGGTCAGTGTTTAGTGCTTTTACAGTTCTGAGATTAAAATAGAACTGCATAATATTTGTATTGTCTCTTGTACTGTCTTTTAACTGCACTTCCTTTCCTCTTGGCTTGCCTTCACTGAGGGAATGTCTATCTCTGCTCCTTAGTTTCCTATGCTCCAGTCACCCCGTTAGCCTAGCACTTTTCTAGAAGTGAGAAGTTCTGAGACCTTCTTTCGGGGATGGTTCCCTTTGTTCTGGGGACTGTAGCCCTAGTGTGCTGTCCTTCACACCTGGTCTGCGCTGACCATGCTCCATGCTCCTGCTTGGCTGCCCTCCTGCAAATTCTCATTACTCTGTGTCAGGTTCGATCCCTTTCCTAGAGCTCACACTGCACTCTTGATATTCCCTCACTGTTGGTGAAGTGCTTTGGTTATTTCCTGAGACGTGCAGAGGAGCCATCTTGCCAATAGTGCAGCCTATCCAAGAGTTGTGTAAGGTTGGGGGTGTGGCATGGTGGTCTGAGTGTGTGCAATGTATGGAAGGAGAAAAAGACACTGTCTTGGACTTCTGGCTGGGAAATAATTTTTCCTTGGAATTCAGAGACAGTAATCCTTTCTCCCCACAGGGTCTGGAGTTGCTTGTTAGAAATTCTGGCGTCATTCTGATCATTATATTTTACTTGTGAAGTTTTCCCCCACAGTTCATGTTTTTGAGACTTTCTTTTTTGTTCTAAGAATTTAGAATTTTACAATGGAGCACTTTGGTATGGCTGGCATTTTCTACTCTGATTTGGGGTTTTAGTGGGTCCTTTAAGCCAAAGACTCTTAGACCTTGTACATGAGTGTCAAGCACTAAGCCTTTCGTTTGGTCTGTAATTTAAGGTGGTCTCAAACTGACAATCCTCCTACTTCACCCTCACAAGTGTAGAATTACAGGTGTACAGCATCACACCCAGCTTTATATACATGAATTCTAAGCGCTTTCCCCTCTTTACTCTTGCTTTACTCCTGGTTCATAGGAACAATATTATTTTCTTTGGCTTTTTTGTATTTGTTAAGTTTTCTACTCTATTCCTTTTTCTTATTAGTGTTTTTTTTCTTCAAATATTTTACTACATGTTCATTTTTAAGGTAAAGATAGGAAAAGCTGGTTGGCACCATTACAAACAGAGGTAGGGTTTGCCCACATGCCCGGAGCAATCAGCTACTGCCATTTTCCTAGGACTAAGAACCCCAAGATCCACGACAACCTCTATTAAGTTCTAACAGATGTGGGCAAAGCAGAATGGTTGGGTTCTGTGGGCGAGCCTCGTTGTGGGGTATAGCAGGGCATTTCATTAGCAGTCTCTGGTTTTTCGGGATCTGTTGCTCATTCTTCAGTTTTTCTGCGTGAAAAGTGGGAGCCTGTCTGCTAATGTTCAGAGCTGAATGGGGCAAAGGAGTCGAAGGTTCCCGTGCTCAGCTGGATCGGCTCCAACCTTTCCTCAGTATGGGCCTGCCATTCTCAGCTGGGTTGACAGTCCTGACTCAGCATCTCTCTTTTTTTAAGATTTATTTATTATTATATGTAAGTTCACTATAGCTGTCTTCAGACACACCAGAAGAGGGCATCAGATCTCAAATTAAGGATGGTTGTGAGCCACCATGTGGTTGCTGAGATTTGAACTCAGGCCCTTCGGAAGAGCAGTCAGTGATCATAACTGCTGAGCCATCTCTCCAGCCCAAGATTCTTCTTGAAACTCGGTCTCATAGCATGTGATAAAATGAACAATAGATGTACTCTACCAGCAGGGAGAGCTTGAAGTTATCAGCATAGTGGGTGCTGCTCCATGTAGCAGAGGTTTGATGAAGATGGGGTACAGAAAATAATAGACTCACGATCATGGACTGGAAGCACAGTGTCTTCCTGAAACAAAATTTGGCAACTGAAATGGACAAAATATGAAAGGATTTAAGAGGAAACTGAAATAGTCCCTGCCCCGCCACCTGGCTGTCTCCCATTAAGGGTTGAAGTTTCTTTCTGAGAGTGACTCTAGTGGAGAGTGAGGAGACAGACTGCTTGGGGATAGTAGAGTAGCCTATATACTGAATGAAAGGAATTAAATTTAAAAAAAAGTATATAAATTCTTCAGCAGCTTCACTATGAAATGGCAGACATATTGAGAGTACAGTCTGAAAGGGTCCAAGATTCATCTGCAGTCCTCAGAGTTAGGGGTGCTTAGGATGTTAGTTAGCCACTTCCAGCTAATGAAAGGACCTACGCTTCTAGTTCTTACAAGTAGTGCCTGCATGGGAATCAGCGCCTGAGGACACAGGTCCCTTTGCCCTGCCACCGATTTCTGATGCAGAAAAGCTGGAGGTGTCACAGTCATGCGTAAAAGAGGAATTTGTTGCTTAAACTTAATACAAATAAGTCCTTTTGGATTTGATAACTGTGATGAATTCTGGGGCAGAGGTAGTGACTCAATCCAGCTGGATTTTGCAATCACTTAACATGGGCATAACAAGAGGAGTGTCACTTAAGTATCCCGTTTCTCAGGGAAGACATGAGTGGCTGAGAAGGGTTAGGGTGGCATTGGCAAGTAAGTCTTAACGTCTGTGAAGTAGCTGAGTGAGGTAGGCTGCCCACTGAATGCCCCGCCTAGGGGACTCGCTTTACTTATTGTCTCTTCTGTGTATTCTGCAAAGACCAAAAATATCACCTCTGCCACTGAGGTGTGTGAGGTATTACAGAGTAGTGAGAGCTCTACTCACAAGGTTCAGGGGCAGAATGCCCACAGGGAAGCCATGCTTCCTGTGTGCCGAGGAAGTAGAGGAAGCTGTTGCCAGGTGCACTGCAGATGGAGGGAAGTGGGACACATTCCTGGTTCCATGGTCTCTTTCCTCTGTGGCCTCAGTCATTTCTGTCAGATTCCTGAGAGGCCTAGGCTTATTCTGCTCCTTAGTTGGTGGCATTCCATTACCCTGTCTTTGGGAGCTCATCTACAGGAACTGTCATGAAAGTTGGGGTGCGTGTTTACAGGTGAAGGCATCTGGAGTTCTGTGGCCTCTCCAGGTGTGCTATCTTCAGCAGCCTCCTTGTGTTGCACTGTGTGTTGCTCTCTAAATGCTATCCATCCGTGGTTGTATAGAACCTTCATTTTTCAGAAGGTTGCTAAGAACAAGGGTAAAGAGGTCAAACCTGCCCAGTCCTCCGAGATAGGTGCAGTGAAATATGAAGACGGTGGTAAGTGGATCCCAGAACCACACCAGCTGAGAGGAGAGAACCTTGCCTACACAGAGGTAGATAAACTTGGTGGAGAAATGGTCAGCATGGTGGCACATGACTATGATCCCAGCACTTGGCAGGCTGAGTCAAGAGGACTGCTTGGAGTTCGAGGACAGCCCTGGATGCATGGTAAAGTACCAGGCCAGGATGTTCTAGAGTGTGAGAAACCCTGTCTTAAAGGTGAAAGAGAGGGTAAATACAAAGACAAGTAGACATTAATGGAAAGAGACTAGTGTCACTGTGTGTAAAGACTGTATATAGAGGGTAGGAATTCTGATTCAGTGTTTCATGGTCAGTATGTTTAAAATTGTACCTATATTACTAAATACACTCCTGACAAACTATAAGTTCCAATTTTACTCTAAGATGACTATGTGACTCATTCAGCTTATAAACATGATAAGTAAAATCTATTTTTAATGTTAAATGAATCCTGTCATCTACAGTCACTTCTACTTAGTCATAATGTACTTTTTAAAAACATCTTAATGGATCCAATTTGCTAGCCTTTAGATTCGAATTTTTCATGTGTATTCATTGGAATACTGACTTGTAGTTCTGTTTTTCTAGAAGTTCCATCTGGTTTTGGCATGAGGGTAATATATACCTCACATAACAAGTTGATAACTATTTCTTCCTTGTGTGTTATCTTGAAGAATACCTATAAACTTGATAGTATTTTTCCCTTTCAAATATTTGACAGCATTTAAAGGTGAAGCCATGTAGGTCTGGATTTGCTCATGAGATCTTTAATTTTTAAGCTTGACTTTCTTTAGTTCTTAGTGGGACCATTGAGATTATTGAAGTCTTCTTGAATAAGCTGTGGTGCTTTGTATCTTTATAGGAAGTTACCTATTTTATGTTTTATATATATTACTAAAATCATAATGTTTTCTAATTATTCTTATAATTAAAAAAAGGATTGAAACCTAATCATGCCTTAACTCTTAACCAGCCCCTGTGTTTCGTAGACTAAAAGGCAGATTTCTTACTGTAGTCTCAAGATGCTGACTAGGTTATCTCTCCCCCTCCACTCTGTGCAGCCAGGCTTTGGAATCCAGGTGTGTTCCTTGGTAACGATGTTATTGAATGTAATAGGAAGAGCCAAGGTCTGGGGGACTTGTGTTGCTTTAGTAACTATGCTCTTTACTGCTTCACTGCCTTTGTCTTACCTTCTGGGCCTCAGAAAAGTCACTTCCTCAGACCTTGGGTTTGTTGTTTTTTAAGTCATACTAATACCTATCACAACATCCTATCTATACTACTACCTATCGCAACATACTAATACCTATCAAACACTTGTTTTGTTTGTAAGAGTTATGCCATTGGTGAATCAGCTCACCCACTTGGTTATGTGTGTATATTCCCTCATACTGTATAAACCCCATGGAGCTCCTGTGTGCCTATGTATGGCACAGTGACTTCCAAACAGCAAGTTCCCAATGCAAATGTAATGGTTAAAATAATATACAATGGAAGCTATACAGTGGGAATAGGGAAACTGAGCATATTGTAGTTGGCATTTGACTTGATGATAATAAAATAGTATATTAAAGTAAGAAGAATTAATTAGGATCCTATAATCAATAAGAGGATGGGCTGGAACCTACACTGCCAAAAAAGCCGTTCTATAGTGTGCCGTTACCTTGTGCTCAAAGTGTTTTTGCATAACCTGTCTTTAGAACGGTTGAATCTAAATCATTGCTTGTAATAATTCTAACAGCTTCTGTTTACTGATGGTTAGTTTCTATTGCTGTGATAAAACACTATGACCAGAAACAAATTGGGGAGGAAATGGTTTATTTTATCTTATAGCTTTACCTTCCATCATTCAAGGAAATTAGGGCAGGAACTCAAGGCGGAAACTGATGCAGGGGCCATGGAGGAGAGCTGCTTACTGTCTTGCCTCCCTTTGCTTGATCAGCATACTTTCTTATAGCACCCAGCCCAGGGATGCTACCACCCACAGTGAGCCGGTTACTCCCACATCAATCATCACTCAAGAACATTGCAGCCCAGGCTTGCCCACAGGCCAGTCTGATGGGAGTATTTTATCAATTGCAATTCCCTCTTCCCAGATGTCTTTACCTTGTCTCAAACGTTACACAACCTGTTTGTTCTCACTGCCACATCAAATGAAGACTGAGTTAGAACGTGTAAACACTAACTTCAGGTACAATCTTCCTGTGCTCAGAGGGTTAGCAAGTAACACCTCTAGCATATGTTGACTATGTGGCATTAAAATGTGATTTGAGGATAGAACACGCTCCTGGGAGGCCACAGTCAGTAAAATTTTTGTAAAGTAATATGTAAGCTAGGCAGTGGTGGTACATGCCTTTAGTCCCAGCACTGGGGAAGCAGAAGCCAACGGATCTCTGTGAGTTCAAGGTCAGCCTGATCTACAGAGAGAATTCCAGGACAATCATAGCTACACAGAAACCCTGTCTCGAAAAAACTAAGGAGGAGGAGGAGGAGTAATTAAATATAATTTCAATCAGAATCCCCAAAAGAATTTTTAAGTGGAACTAAAGTTTGAGACCAGCCTAGAAAGTTTTAAACAAAGAGAAAGGATTTGCCCTGCCAGTTACTAAAATATGAGCATGTACACCTGTATGGTGTGTGTGTGTGTGTGTGTGTGTGTGTGTGTGTGTGTGTGTGTGTGTGTAAAGGTGTATAAGATGGAATGTTTTACAAAGGACTAAATGACAAATAAATTGAATTATTTGATTCCAACACAAGAAGTTCCTGCAGAGGTTCAGTGCTGGATCAGAAGATGCTCCTATGGGGAGGGAGGGGGTGCAGAGGGGGATTGGGACAGAGTTAGCGGTGTATGACACTGGCTCTTAGATGGGAAGATGTTGAGTGCTGTTCTCTACTTAATGCTCAGCAGCAGCATCCCCATTGGGAAGGTTTACATTTATAAAGAGGGGGCAGACACTCACAGACAGCATGGGTGCCGCCTTCTGTTGATAGTCCCCTTCTCCCTTCCCTCATCTGCAACTGCACAATGACTGCAAGCTGACCATAGAGCACGTTTGAGAACGTTTTCATGTTACTTGGCAAAGTTGCCAGTTAACCCTACTGTAAGATGCTCAAAACTTAAAGCTTTCGGTCAGAATACTACAGGAGCATGATAACAGTATGAACAATGAAACCGTTACAGAGTGCCATGATTCCAGAAGGCTGTACAAGGGGAATAGTTAACACCTATATAGCTGTTACCATGTTTCAAGTCATGTTAGAATATGCCTTAATCTATAAATTCCCTGAGCATCATGTACATTTATACATCATCCTGTTCTGGAGGGGAAGTCAAAGCATAGAGAGAGTAAACAACTTCTGAAATTTACAGTCCATAGGGAAAGCCAGTCTGCCTGCATTCTTAACCATTTTTACTGTGCTGCCTATCCAAGGAGCTACAAAATAGGAACACTAGGTGTAGATGCCAATCGTGATTCAAATACCATCGTCACAGATGTGTTCAGCCAAAGTAGAGAAAACCCGACAGAATGAAGAAATCAGGAGACATCTATGACAAGGACTACAGACAGTGAGAATGTGTACAGATGAGGAGTGCAGGCTAGATACCCCTACTTCATTGTCTTTCACCCTGCAGCCGTAACGTATTCATTATTCTGTTTCTCTGTACCTAACCCATGTCAAAAATACATTCTACATTCTACAAATAAGTCACATGTAGTGTTTATTTCAGTCAGTGATCATCCACATACATATACACTACAAATACTTGTGGTAAGTGACAAGATAACACTGAATAAACTCCCTTGAGTTTTCTAAGATTGTGGCATTGATTTGACTGGCATGGGTTGGTTGGTTTGTTTTGTTATTGATTTCTTCTAGTTTAACTTTGGTACAGGTTAATAACTTAATAATGATCTGAAATGCCATAGGTCTGATCTTGAAATGCCATAAAGACAGGATTAGTGGTTTGGGGCTTCAGCCAGGTGACAGTGGGAAGCCACATAAGGGTGACTTAAAAGGATATTTCTGTGCTCTGATTTGTGGCTTGAAGATCTTCCTTGTGATACCTAAGTATAAATGTGAATGTTACTAGATTTGTAGAGAATGGTATGAGAAACTCTGAGCCACCTTTTCTGGCCTGTACATAACCTTGCATAGGTCTATTGCTCTTTCAAATCCTGAGTCTTTTCTTTCCCTAGGTAACCCAGGCTACTCCCCCTTCTACGTGCCATTTGCAAAGGCCTTGTACACTTTGATGAAGAGCCGCTTCCCAGTATGGATAATCTCTCATGCTGGGTTTTCGGTGAAGCCCAAAGACAAGAAGGTTCTTACAGCACCACAGGGTATGTCCTAGTTAACAGCTTGTTAGCATTCACAGTTCACAAGCAAAAGCCTCTGCTGTGTCCTGAGACCCAGGGCCACATTTTTATAAGTTTGAGAAGGGAGAGCTGGGCTCCTGTGTGGTGGTATGCTAGATGGTTTGTTAGGGAAAGGATGGCAGTGTAGCATTGCACATATTTGCATTTTACCAATAAGAATTCTCAGATGTTGACTTTCCTAAAGTGTTTAAGTAAGAGAATACATAATTTAAATTCCCTTCAAATGTTAAGCGTATGCCAAGGGCTTTTCCCCTTGGTGGTTGGAGGGAGGTAAGGACTTCTGTCTTGCTTCGCTCCTGGTTCTTACAGACCACTTCTTCTGAATTAAAGACACAGTAACATTTTACCTTTGTATTTTTTATGATTATATATTCTTGATTCTCTTTGAAATTAATATACAGATTTCAATACACAAAGTTGTACTTTACAAATGATCTCAGGTGATATTCAAGGCTAGTTTTGATTAATTAATTTTTAATTGTACTCTGGCCACTCACCATCATATCAGATGTAATTATTTTCTATTTTAAAATGACTGGTTATGATTATGTATGTGAACTCTTCTGAGTACTCTCTGAACATTAGTGTATTCAGGTAGATAAATAATACCAATTTATCTTGTTCATAACTTTACAGTTTATAGATGATCTCTTAGTTCTAGTGACTAATGCATGTTTTTATTCATTTTTTTAAAGTAAATATTGTATTTTTCAAATTAAAATGGTATGTACCTGTTAGGTAAAATTTGTACAATACAGAAGCTAAGTAAAATGTTTTAAATTGCTGCTTTATAATTTAAAATTGGAAAAGAATATTATAAATTATAATGCTTTGATTTAATTATGATCAAAAATTGTTAACTTCAAAATAAGTAAACACTGGCACATTAACACCAAGAGAAGAGATCCTCTAGTACTTTACTGCTGGGTACAGGAGCCCAGGCATCTTGCACAGACTGAATGAAGCCTGTGGTTTTGTTTCCCTTTGTAAAACTGCAGTGATGAACTGTGTATCTTAGACCTGACTAATGTACTTACTTTTTTCATAAAGGTACTGATGAACATTATTTATGTACTGCTGGTTACAGTTCAGAAACATGCACAAGGAAAGGATCGAATGCAAAATTCGCCCAAAATAAGTAGTAGACTTCCAGTTTCATCTCTGACCTGTAGGGCTTGGACTCTACCACTCCTGTCCTCACATCCAAATGTCAGGCTCTCAAGAAAACAGGCCAGGGTGTGTACAGTCTGGAGCAGTGGCACCGCTGTGAAAGAACAGCTCACTTGGAAGAACTTAGGCAAGCCTTAACCAGTAGAACACACAGAGGTGCAATGCGGAAGGTTTGAGAGTGAAGTGGGAATTCTCAGGGGCTTCCCAGGCTCCGTGAGAATTCCCTCCAGAAACTCCCTCTTCAGTTCTTTGTCAGTGTTAGGGCTCTGGTTTTGGTTTTGGTGCTTGTTTTTTAGTTTGTTCTTTTTTCTTTTCTTTTTTTTTTTTTAAGATTATTATTTTACATGTTTGGTGTTTTGCCTGCTTGTATGTATATCCACCATAAACATGCTTGGTGCCTAAGGAGGTCAGATCAGAGATACAAATTGGTTGTGACCCAACATGTGGGTACTGGAAATTGAACCCAGGTCCTCTGCAAGAACAAGTGCTCTTAACTTCTGAACCAGCTCTCCAGCTTTGCTTGTTTAGGTTTTAAGGCAGGACCTCACTAAATAGCTCAAGATGTCTTTAAACTGGTAGTTTTTCTGCCTCTCCCTCACAGTGGTGGGATTGTAGGAAGAAGCCAGTTCTCAATTACAGTTTAGATTTTAAATGTCCCCAAAATGTTCTTCCACTGGGAAGTGGTCTCCAGTGAGCCGTTTTCAAACACACTTTAGTGCCTTCGATAGGTGTATGCCAGGAGGGCTCTGACCTCATGAATGAAACACTCCATTGAGGGATTGATAATGTAATGGAATCCTGAGAGGTGGTAAACCTTTTGTGGAGTAAGTAGTTTAAGTTCATTGGGGACATGACCTTGGAGGATGTTTTTTTTCCTTGTCCTCTTCCTTTCTCTTTTTCTGTCCTAGTCCCCAGCAGCTTTGCTCTACCACTCTTGCTGAGGTGGTCTGTTTCCCAATACCCAAAACAATAGGGCCAGACAGCTGTGGGTTGAGATCTCTAAAACCAGGAGCCAGTCTCTATAAGTACTTTGTCATGGCAGTAAAGCTAACACAGTGATTATCTGAGAATATCTTCCAAGGACTTCTAGGGGAGGGAGCAGGAGGAGGGATCACTTTGCATCATTCCCAAAGAATTCTCAGTAGCAAAAGCCTACTCTCCAATGGATGAGACCCTGCCAGACCTTGTCTAACCTGAGGAAGGGCCTGCTAGCCTTCTTGCCTCACATAGAGAAGGATCTGAAAAGCATTGGCTCTGATCACAGCACAGAATCTCAGACCCCTAGATTATATTAACTATACAGTTGTAGAATGCTTCCCCTGCCCCCATATTTTACACTATGTTAATAGCCTTTGACTATAATAAAGGTGTGTGCACTGCAAGTTACAGGACCTATTAAAGAGGTCTTTGGGGAACAAACAATGGCATGGATGAAATCAAAGCCTCTAATAAATATTAAATGTAGCTCAGTTCCTGGCCACATGCCAAGAATCTATTCACTTCAGTTCCCAGTACTGGTACATCATGTCCAACTTTAGTCAGAAAAGTTACAAGGCTTTGTAAAGGCAAGAGAAAAACGGTAAGACCGAACAACAAATTGTGAACCATAACCAAATTCAGATGTGCCTGTTGCCAACTTTAAGCTTATCAGATAGAACGTTTAAAATAACTATGACAATTAATAAATTGAGACTCTAATGAAAACTATAACATGCCACAAAAGAATAGTGATCCAAGTTGACAGTTGGATAATTTTTTAAAGAAAGAATAAAAAGAAAATACTAGAAAACACTACAACAAAGATGAAAAATGGCTTTCATGGACTTGCTATTAGGCCCAGTGTAGCTAAGGAAAGGATCTGTGAAATTGAAAATAGATCAGTAGAAACCTCCCAAACGAAAATGCAGATAGAAAAAAAAAAAAATGTGCTCTTGAAGATGAGGATAGCTGGGCGTGGTGGCACACACCTTTAATCCCAGCACTCGGGAGGCAGAGGCAGACAGATTTCTGAGTTCGAGGCCAGCCTGGTCTACAAAGTGAGTTCTAGGACAGCCAGGGCTATACAGAAACCCTGTCTCGAAAAACCAAGGAGAAGAAGAAGAAGAAGAAGAGGAAGAAGAAGAAGAGGAGGAGGAAGGAAGAAGAAGGAAGAAGGAAGAAGGAAGAAGGAAGAAGGAAGAAGAAGAAGAAGAAGAAGAAGAAGAAGAAGAAGAAGAAGAAGAAGAAGAAGAAGAAGAAGAAGAAAGATATCTAAGAACTATGGGCAGTTTCAAAGATCCAACATCTGCATAATTACAATACCAGAAGATGGAGGGGGTGGAGAGAGAGGAGAGGACGGACAGAATGGAGAGGATGGACAGAGTGGAGCCAAAGTAATGGAAGCACTTAACTCACACAGTACAACTCAGATGCAGGAAGCCTGAAGAACAGTGAGCAGGATAAATACTCAGAATCTTCACCTGTATGTCACATATGGAAATTACAGGAAACCAATAGAACCCTTGAAAAACAATAAAGAAATTTCCAAGAACCCTCTTGTTACACACAAAGAGGAGAATAAAGTAAAATGTTTAATTATGAAAGAAAAATATCAACCCAGAATTTCGAGTGTAATAAAATTATACTTGGAAAGGAAAGGAAAGAAAGTAGTGACTTTCTAAACAAAAATGGAAGAGACTGTTTGCTTTAGTTCTACCTTACAAGAAAAGGGAAGTGGAGGAAGAAACTCAAATCTGTAACAAGAAAGGAATAGCATAGGTTAGAGGGATGGCTAATCGGTTAAGACCTGCTGCTCTTTAGACACCAGAGTGTGTGTCTGTGTGTGTGTGTCTGTGACTGTGTCTGTGTCTACACGTGCACGTGCGCACTCACCCACACACAAATATAAAAAAAAGAAAAGCAAGGAAGAAATTACTAAGTTTTTAAAGTTCCTTATTCTAAATAACTGCTCAGGCTGGAGAGATGGCTCAGTGGTTAAGAGCACTGACTGATCTTCCAGAGGTCCTGAGTTCAATTCCCAACAACCACATGGTGGCTGTAAATAACTGCTCCATTAGTAAGTGATGGTAATATATGGGTAAGTTGATGAGGATGAAGAAAAACAATTAAGATCATTGTTATGTAACAAAACTAAAGGTAAAGTGATACATTGTAACTTACATTCAGCTTAGATTATGTACTGCAAATTCTAGGGCAACCACTAAAAAAATTATTAATAATCATAATACATTTTTTAATTAAAGAAATACCATGACATGATAAAAAGAAAATGGGATAGTTAAATACTCAATTAAGACCAAAACAAGTAGAAGAGAGAAAGAAAAAGAAACATCAAAATATAACACACTTAGCAGAGATGAAAGGGCTCAGTAGTTAAGAGGAATTTTCTTGCAGAGGACCCAAGTTGGGCAGCTCACAGTCACCTGTAACTCCAGCTCCAGGAAATCCAGGACAGTTTTCTGGTCTCCTCAGGCACCTGCCCTCACATGCACATACCTACACATAGACATTCATATATATACATAATTAAAAATTAAATCAAATATTTAAAGATTTAAAATTGTATATGATCATTTATCTAATTGTATTAATAATCAGTTTGAATATGAATACTTTAAAGGGTAGTCTCTCAGAGTAGATAAAAATAAGATCCAACTATCTGCTGTGTACAAGAAACTCTTTAAATATAAGAGACTAGTGGCTCCTTAGTGAAAACTAATTATTATCCATTCCCTTTGCTCAAACTTCTGAGTCATGAGCAGCCATCATGTCTTATTCATCCTCATCATGGAGAAAAAGACATATGTATAGCATAGAGAGAATTCTTAGTTATGGCAACAACAGCAGTCACAGTAACTATCCAAAGCTGTACGAAAATCAGAAGCAAATAAACACTCTCTGAGTAGCAGCTTTGAAACTGAAAACAGATGGGAAGGATCAACCAAGATCAGGGTTCTCAAACTCTGACATGCACTAACGTTGTTTATGAATGTAAATGGCCACTTCCCTGAGTCACTGGTTCAGTAGATGTGGGACACTATCAGAATCTGTATTTCTAACAACTTCCCAGAAGCCTTCATGCTGCTTGTGCTAGGACCGCATCTTCTATACCTTGGCCATGGATTTTTCCCTACTAAGTAAGCACTGGTGCACCCAACCAGTGAAAAGTGTCTGCTGTGAGTCCACATTTCCAGGAAATGTATTCAGTTTGTGTTTGAAACTGAAGCTTGCTTACTTGAGTGCTTATTGTTGGGACTGCTTCTGGACTTACTAATGAGTTAATGACTTAGCAATTACACTGAGCTCTTTGCTACCTAATGAGAACAGTGCCACCTAGAGGCATTAGCCCAGAGGGCCAGCAGATACTGAGTAGCTGGGTAGAAGGGCAGTTTATCACCACTAAGGACTTACTGATCCTCATCTAGGAGATGTTATGCAGTGCTGCAGGAGAATTAAGTAGAACTAGAGATGCCCGTCTCCACCTTCTGAGGTGACTCTTTCCATCTGTACCCTGAGGATCCCAAAAGTTCTATGATGCCAAGTGTAGCCATGGCCTTACCATCCTCGGAGACCTAGCAGAGGTAATGTAAAGGTCACACTTACAAGTGTGTGCCCTAGCAGATGGGTGAGTGCAGCAGGACGGTTGCGTCATTTCCCATCCCAGATGATGGTCCTGAGTGTAGGTGCCCTGACATGCAAGATATAGCCTGAAAACTACATGTTGACTGAAAGAGAGCTATGGCAGCACATCAAAGGTTGGCAGACATTTGGCTTCATACTAGCACGTGTTAAGATTATGAACAGTTGGAAATACTCTTCTGGTTGCAGCACATCGACAGAATCATAAAGTGGATATAATGACAGAGGAGATGTTCTCTGATACCACAAAGGGATGATTCAGGAAAAACTGAGACAAAATGTTAACAAGTTGGGACTTTAAAATGTTTTTTGGCTTTGACTCACTAGAACAGCTTACTCCGTGGCAAATTTATTATCAACTACTTCAAGTCTTTTGTTCAAAACATATAAAACACAAGCTCGGAACTAAAGCTGGTTTAGCTTTAGCAGATGGCAACATTACCTTAAAATTTTATATAGTCTTTCATAAATGATGAATTTGTCTCGTGCAGTTGTAAAGAAACAAAACCACACCCAATAGTCCTACAGACAGACAGAGAGACTGCTTTGTAAAGTTCTCTCCTCCCAGGAAAGTGCGTAGCAGAAGAACTTTGAGGAAAGATGTGCCCAAAAGTGGGGACAGTCAGGTCGGTGCTCATGACCACTAGAAATTCAAGCAAGTTTCCAAGTTAAAGTGCAGAGCTGGAGAAGAATCTAGAAACCAAGCACATTGTTACCGCCCTGAGGCTGCTAAGAGGACTGAAGAGCTTGACTCAGGTTTCAGATGTATGGGTGAGAGACACTCAATGAGTACCCTCACTGGAGATATCCTCAAATCAGAGACAGACAGAGACCTGAAATCCAGACAGTTCTGGTGACAGCATTTCCAATAAGAGGTCCTTGGGATGACCTACATGCTCATCAGTATCTGGATGTTGTGTCTGAAAACCCCAGCATCTTTCTAAGTGCACTGGGGGCTGTTGGCATGGTAGCATGGACCCCACAGCCAAGCATGCTGCTCCTTTCGGTGTTGTCCACATACATGTCCTGGTGCAATGTCCCATGTCATGCTTAGTTTGTGACAACTTCCTTTTCTAACCACTTTGTCCCATTTCTCCCTGGAGGCAGTAATAGCCTTCAAACTCCTCACCATTTCCAAGTATGACACTTTGTGCCTCTTGCTTTTGTTTACTGGTTCTAGCATTTGTTCTTCCTGCATTTCTACCTGTTCCTATATTTATCCAGTTGAAATCCTTAGTTGTTCATTTGTGCCTGTCAAGAGGAAAACATAACTTGGTGACTTTTGATTAAACACTCTGTTTGGAGAATAATAATTAAAATTATTTTAAAGATATTCTTGAAGTTCATAGATTATTTTTATTTGTTTTTTAAGTTAGGTAGCATTTGTAAATAAGTGTAAATGTCCATCTCTCATCCCTTCGGTGTGTCAAACACTTTGAGAGCTGGCAGAGTCTCACCAACATTTCCATCCAAGGAGCTTGCAGAACACTGAGCTGGGAATACAGTATGCTCCCAAAGTGTGAGCATGCCCTTTCACCTCAATAAACCTAGAGATAATAGTGAGAGGAAAGTCATTTGGATCTCTGAGTGAAGGAAGCATAAAGACTTGAGGGCCAGAGTTCTCACCCAGCTGCTTCTCTGATCTTTAGCATGAACCCACAAAGTCCTTTGGGCTTTCTATATCCCATTTGAGTAACAGCAAAGTAACTTTTATTCCAGTAAAATAGAAGCAAGATACCTGGGGACTGCATGTCAAAGTTCTCCTTTTTTCAAACATTAAGGTCAATATTTATACTTATTTAACAGTAAAGTTCTATTACCAAATGATGGCTAGCATTGCTACTCTTTTTAATATTATAAATAAAATAATACATAAAAAGGTTTCTTACATTCCGCTTCTGTTCTACCTTCATGAATTTAGAGTAAAATTTTCATTGGCTTTTTAGATTTTTTTATTATAATATACATGTATGGTAAACATTGTTTTTAAAGAATAAATTGTACACCCATTTTGATCAAAGAATTTCAAATGCAAAGTTCTGATTTCAGCCTTTTATTTCTCCTTGTAAGCTGTTTGATTGAAATTATCAGGGTATCCTTATTGAGTGATGGTGGAGCAAGATGGGAAAGTCACATTCACCAGTGAAAATAACTGTGTGAAAGGGGAAGGGCTCCGATGTACACATCCCAGAGCACAGCAGTGAATTATAGTCTTATGGTCACCAAAGACTTAGAAATACTGTTTGTGTGAAAACCGATAGTTAAACTTATGCCTAATTAAAGTTAAACCTAATGTTTAATCTGTAGTTAACTATACTTATATAGGAAGGTATGTATAGACTTATGCCCAACTTCAAATATGTAACTAAACGTATACATCTATGGTAGTGTTCTTGTAGTATTCTCTTGAATAAATTGGAAAGAGGTATAATGACACTTCTCTCAGTACAAATGATCACTGCCTTTCTGAGGTCCTTTTTTAAAATAGATTTATTTATTTTATGTATGTGAGTACACTATAGCTATCTTCAGACACACCAGAAGAGGTCATCAGACCCCATTACAGATGGTTGTGAGCTACTATGTGGTTGCTAGGAATTGAACTCAGGACCTCTGGAAGAGGAAGGAGTCAGTGCTCTTACCTCCTGAGCCATCTCTCCAGCCCTCTGAAGTACTTCTTAAGGGCTTCATGATTATATTTTTAATCTATTGGGGGAGGGGGACTGAGAAAATGGCTTCATGGGTAAAGTGATTGTAGCAGAAGCCTGAGAACCAGAGTTTGGCACCCCAGGACCCATGTAAAAGGACATGATGGCCTACTGCAGCCCCAGAAAGCAGAGGCAGAGACAGGCTTCCCAGGACAAGCTGGCTAGCCAGACCAATCAAATAGCAAGCTCTAGATTTAATGGAAAGCCTGCCTCAGTATATAAGGTTGAGAGCGATCAAGACACCTACCATCAATCTCAAGCCTCCACAAACATGTACACACATGTGTACCCACACACGTGTAAACACTCAGACCCACAAGCACATGTACATATGCAAAATAAATAAAATCTGTATTTCCTCTTCCTAGGCCGTGATCTCCTTGAAGGCAAGTGTAGTTTTGTTGTTGTTATTTTTTTTTAATTTTTCTTTCATTCAGTACATCCCTATTGTAGCTTCCCCTACTTTTACTCCTCTTTATCCTCCCCTAACTCACATACCCCTCCCCGTCCTAAAGAGTAGGTCTTTCAGGGACATCAACTGAACACACAAGATACTATATAAGACTAGGCACAAACCCTCACATCAAGGCTGGACGAGGCAACCCAGTAGAAGGAAAAGGGTCCTAAGAGCGGGCAAAAGAGTCAGAAACACTCCCAGTTCCACTCTCAGGAGTTCCCCCCTACCCCCAAAAAAAGAAAACCCAAGCCAACAACTATAACATACATGCAAAGAATCTACTGCAGTCCCATGCAGGCTCCGGGACTGCCACTTAAGTTACTGTGAGCTCCCTTGAGCCCCCTTAGTTGATTCTACCTGCCATGGGCTTGAGGTGTCTTCAACTACTCTGACCCCCACAGTTCCTCCTTCCCCTTTTGTCCTCAGGGGTTTCCCAAGCTCTGAGAGGACAGAGCAGGTGAGACCTCCAACCTGGGCTCTCTCTTCACCTAATCTTTGGCTGTGGATCTCAGCACCAGCTCCCAACAGATGCCAGAGTTGGTCTCTCTCATGACTGGACTAGGCACTGATCTGTGAATATATCAGGATACCCTTTTTTCTTTCTTTCTTTTCTCTTTGAACATTCTTTCTTTGCTCTCTTTTTTCTTTCTTTTTCCCCCTCCCTCCCTTCCTTCCTTCCTCCCTTCCTTTCTTCCTTCCTTCCTCCCTCCCTTCCTCCCTCCCTCTCTCCCTTCCTCCCTTTCTTCCTCCCTTCCTCCCTCCCTTTCTTCCTCCCTCTCTTCCTCCCTTCCTCCCTTCCTTCCTTCCTTCCTCCCTCCCTCCCTTCCTCCCTCCCTTCCTTCCTTCCTCCCTCCCTCCCTCCCTCCCTCCCTCCCTCCCTTCCTTCCTTCCTTCCTTCCTTCCTTCCTTCCTTCCTTCCTTCCTTTCTTTTTTTTCCCAGTTGTGTTTGGTTCTACCCTAGGTTTCTGGTCTTCTGAATAGTGTCAGGCATGGGTTCCTCCTGATGACCTGGGCCTCAAATTAGACCAGCCATTGGTTGGCCACTCCCACAAGTTCTCTGCCACCATCATCCCAGCACATCTTGCATACAGGGCAGATTGTAGGTCAAAGGTGAATGGGTTGGTATTCCAGTCCCACCATTGAAATCTTGCCTGGTTGCAGAAGATGGACTGTTGGGGCTCTGTATCCTTCATTACTAGGAGTCCTTACGAAGCATCCTTATAGATGCCATGAGTGTCCCCTGCACCAGGTTTCACATTGTCCCCCCATCCCCTCCCATTCCAGTCATCTCCCCATACGTTCACTCCATCCCTCCCCATGCCATTTGATCCCTCCTGTTCCCATCTGCACTTATCCCCAGTCCACCTGCAGATGTATTCTATTTCCCCTTCCCAGGGAGACTCGTGTGCACCCCCACCTCTCAACTCCCCTTGTTACCTACCCTCTCAGGGTCTGTGGGCTGTAGCATGTTTATCATTTACTTAACAGCTAATGTCCACTTGTAAGTAACTACATACCATGATTGTCTTTCTGGCACAGTGGGGTTAAGCAAATGTAGTTTTTTGTTGTTGTTGTTGTTTTTGTATTTTTTTAATTAGGTATTTTCTTCATTTACATTTCAAATGCTATCCCCAAAGTCCCCCATACCCCCCCACTCCCCTACCCACCCACTCCCGCAAATGTAGTTTTTAATTAAGTCTTGAAAACTCTAGAAAAAGAGTTAGAACAGAAAGAAAGGCTATTTCAAGTCATAGGTCAAGACTGTATGAGTTAACATTTAAGTTTCTATTTAAGACTTTTAAGTTCTTTAAATATAAACAGATTATTTAACATAGGCAGCATCACATGTTTTGTTAGTTCACTGAATATAAGCTTAATCCAGTGGTGCCCAGGGTATAATCCTAGAATCATATCTGTATCTCCTGGAAACTTAGAAAATTCTTGGCCCTCTACCCAGACCTACTATGTCAGAAACTCTGGTGTCAGGGCCCTGGTATCTGTTCCAACAGACCTTCCCAAATATTCTGTTACATGATCAAGTTAGAGAACTCCTGGCCTAAACTAACAATAGTTCATGGACTAGTTGGAAATCCATGGACTTTGAGAACATCTCACCTCCTCTCTGTCATAGGTCTGTGCCCGACAGTCTCACACATACGTCTGTGAGTTGAGCTGTTTCAGATAACGCTTCTTTTCCAGTTCTACGCTAAGGGTGGATTGTCAGTGCCTGTTGCTGTAGCTAGTCTGGTATACTTACTATACGCATGGTAAAGACTTAACTCTGAGTTACTGCTTTAAGCTTCAGCATTTTTGCAGATACGTTTTCTTCTTTAATAAGCTTGTTTACTTACTAATTAAAGCATGTTCATACTTTTGCTTCTAGAAGAGTCAAATGCTCAAAAAATTGAGGACGTCTATGGTCTGAATGGTCAAATAGAGCACAAAATAGCTTTTCTGAGAGCTCATGTGCCAAAGGATGTGAAGCTTATACTCATTGGCCATTCCGTAGGCACCTATATGACCCTTCACGTGATGAAGCGTGCCCCCGAGCTGCCTGTAAGTATGCTTTTGAAGGTGATTGTGGGTGCCTGATTGTGTTTTTGAAAAAATCCTCATCTTTCCTTTGATTTTTTTTTTTTTTTTTTTTTTTTTGGAAAGCAGAGGGAGGGGTGTGTGGTATCTACCTTTATCCTTATCTCTTTATTACCAAAGATGTGTTTAAGAAATTCCCATGATGTTCCAGTGAATAATAGTGGGAAAAAGGTTTTCTAAATGAATCTCTTTGAATCTAGGGTTATCAGGAGTTCTGATGTCATGTTTAACTTTCTGTCTTTTATGAAGTAATGTTTAAGAACAGTTACTGAGAGTGACATGGGAAGGACTCTGTCTTTATTGAAAGAGTGTTCTGAAAATATTCATAGGTGAGAGATGGCCCAGAGGCTAAGAGCACCGAGTGCTCTTCTGGAGGGCCCGAGTGTGATTCCCACAAGGTGGTTCTAAACAGCCTGTGACTACACTTCAGGGATTCTATGCCCGCTCTGGCCTCCACAGGCACTGCATGCAGAAGGTGCACAGATATACATACAAGGTCAGCTGATGACATGTTCTGCTTATAGCTAACCTTCCTCACACATCCAACCAATACCAGAGATGTTACACACAGAGATCTTGAAGAAGTGAAGCTGATGAGAAGCACAGAGAACAAGCTGCCCTGTGTGGTACAGGACTAGCTTTGGAATGACAGTCAGAGGAAAGGACCTTCTGATCATGTGTACGCACACTGGATGTGTGGTGCACAGTGGGACACTGAGTGATCCCTCTGATCTGCTGTATCTCACTCACCCTGCGGGTACTTGCAGGCTGAGGCTAGGAGACACTAAGAACACAGTTGTGATACTGCAGTATGGTATACTAGCACCTTGTCTCAACAGCAGGGATATGGTCAAGGGAGACCCTCTCTACAGGGACTGCCTGCCTCTCTGTTAGAGAGCAAGTAGCCTAGAATGAGCAGCACAGTGGGTATGGGGTGCTGGGGAATCTGAGGGTGAAACAAAATCCCCAGCAAAAGTGGAAGAGTTAGTGGGATGACTCCAAGGAAGGTAGGCCACTGGCCACAACACACAGCAGAACTTCCACGATTCCTGACACAGCACTTACGACACAACCCAGAGCTAAGGCTGGCATCCTGCATGCCAATCACCTGTCTAACTAATAAGCAAAGACAATAAATGCCCTGTAACCCAGGTTCCCTGAATGCAGACAGGATCTTCTGCTGGGAGTGTAGAGTTAGAGGCACATTCTAATCTGAGATAGACAAACCACCCATACAGTAAAATAAAAACAGCAACTCTCTGTACTGGCTATTTTTGTGTCAACTTGACACAGCTGGAGTTATCACAGAGAAAGGAGCTTCAGTTGAGGAAATGCCTCCATGAGATCCAACTGTAAGGCATTTATTTCCTTAATTAGTGATCAAGGGGGAAAGGCCCCTTGTGGGTGGGACCATCCCTGGACTGGTAGTCTTGGGTTCTATAAGAGAGTAGGCTGAGCAAGCCAGAGGAGGCAAGCCAGTAAAGAACATCCCTCCATGGCCTCTGTATCAGCTCCTGCTCCCTGACCTGTCTGAGTTCCAGTCCTGACTTCCTTTGGTGATGAACAGCAGCATGGAAGTGTAAGCCGAATAAACCCTTTCCTCCCCAACTTGCTTCTTGGTCATGATGTTTGTGCAGGAATAGAAACCCTGACTAAGACAAATTGGTACCAGCAGAGTGGGGTATTCCTGTGACAACCTGACCATGTTTTGGGGAGGACTGTGGAAGGACTTTGGAACTTTGGGCTTGAAGATCCATTCGTTGTTAAGAGCTCTGTCAGATGTTGTGTAGGAGCTTGGAAGATAATGCTGAGAACAGTGCAGAAGATGGAGGCCTGGTTTGTGAAATTTCAGAGGGAAAATTAAAGACTCTCTTCAGGGCCATTGCTGTTTTTATTGTGAAGTTTTTGTAGTTCTGGTTAGCTGGGGCTGAAGAATCAGCTGTGATTAACAAGATACCAGAACTACTAAAGCAAAAACTTTGCATTACTGGGACTATTGATGCTGGTTAGCTGGAGCTAAGAAATTAGCGGTGATTAAGAAGAGACCAGCATCGTTGAGGTGACATCTTCTGGGAAGTGTTTTCTGAAAGCACAAAGAGGTTGTGTTCCAGAGATAGGCAAGTTTGTACTCCTTCTGCAGTGGGACTTGGTAATGTGTAAGGGTCACCCAGGTGGTACTGGTTTTGAAGGCATGAAGGGGTCACACAGCAGTTCAGGCTCGGCACTGTGAGAGGCCATGGAAGGCCATTGGTGAAGGTGCAGCCCCAGTTGTAATTGAAGGCCCAGGACTGAAGGGGTCACGAAGTGTTTTGGAGATGCCAGTACCACGAGATGACCACCAAGAGCAGCAGCAGCAGTGGAGTACAGGCATCTGGAGCCCAGAGGACGACGTGTGTGCTACAAAGGGCATGGCTGGAGAAGTGACCCAAGCCCTTGGAGGAGCCCAGAAGATCGTGAGTTGGATCCCAGACTTTGGACGGTTGGAGATTGATTTTTGCTTTGATTGTGACTGTGCCCTGATATTTTCCCTCTTGAAGGAAGAAACTGTTTTGGTGGAGCCCACAGTTAAGAGACTTTTAATTGTAAAAAGACTTTGGATTTTAAAAGAGACGGATATTTTAAAGAGATTGAAATTTTAAGAATATGTAAAGACTGTGGGACTTTTAAAGTTATTTAGATCTTGGGGATGAATAAGAATGTAAAGGTTGAGGCTTACTAGTGATGTGTTTGTGTGTCAAGTTGACAAGGGGTCAATTGTACTGGCTATTTTTGTGTCAACTTGACACAGCTGGAGTTATCACAGAGAAAGGAGCTTCAGTTGAGGAAATGCCTCCATGAGATCCAACTGTAAGGCATTTATTTCCTTAATTAGTGATCAAGGGGGAAAGGCCCCTTGTGGGTGGGACCATCCCTGGACTGGTAGTCTTGGGTTCTATAAGAGAGTAGGCTGAGCAAGCCAGAGGAGGCAAGCCAGTAAAGAACATCCCTCCATGGCCTCTGTATCAGCTCCTGCTCCCTGACCTGTCTGAGTTCCAGTCCTGACTTCCTTTGGTGATGAACAGCAGCATGGAAGTGTAAGCCGAATAAACCCTTTCCTCCCCAACTTACTTCTTGGTCATGATGTTTGTGCAGGAATAGAAACCCTGACTAAGACACTCTCCAAAAAACTTAAATAAGAAAATATTCCTGTCTCTTTTAAGAAGCAAACTGGTATCCCATCATCACCATCGACAGGTAATGCCCGTCTTTGTGGAATATGTTAAGTAGATCGTGAGTTTAGATTCTTTTCTATTTTGTAGTTTGCAGGTACATATGTATCCTTTCCTTCACAGATGCTTGGTTTCTTTGTCTTTATGTTGGTTGTTATGATCCTGGGGGTAAAACTGGGGCCTAAAGCATGATAGGCAAATGCTCTACTACAGGGCTGCACCCAGCCTCATGCCACTGGCTCCTAAGTGCAGCTATGAACTGCATATTGGGGCATTCACATCACAGAGTCCAACTTAATGTGCGAACTGTTTAAGAGCCTTTACAGAAAGGTGCTCTTTAACTCACATGAAATGACCCAGTGAGTGGCTGCAATTTACAAGTTATTTCTGCATTTGGCATGTGTGTGTGTGTTTGTGTGTGTGACCCCCTGAGGATACAGGATGTTTTTTAGCTACAGGCCTGGAGTCTTGTGGATGAGACAGCTAAGCAAGAGGAAGGGATCCCTTCACAGCAGCCCTGTCCATGAATAGTTTCACTCCGTGTGATAAAATACCTCCAGCGGGGTCTTGGATCCCACTAGGAATTTGCCTCCTTTCCTGCCAGCTTGCTTCATTCAGTGCTCAAACCAGCACTTGGAAAAAGTACAACTATAGACTCCCTGACTGTTTTTAATACCAAATGGATTTTAATTTTCTCCTTTTGGATATAAGAAAATAAACTTTTATGTCTGTGTGAATTCAATAAATTAAAGATTACACTCTATTCATTGAATTCTTACTTCCACTCATTTGTATTTTGCCCTAGATAAGGCCTTTTATTCAGGAAGCAGTTTTGCTTTTGATGTTACCTTTGGCGTCACTTACAGTCTCTTTTCTGTCCTTGAAATTCCTCTCATGTTATTTGTGGCTGCCATATTTCCCAGCACTCAGGCTGAGTGTGACTATGAGCTCTGTCTCTACCTACTCACTTAGGCTCAAATCAGTTTCTGACATTTTTGTTTGTGTAAAGAGACAAATCATTGAGTCTCTATCTCAGTGTCTCCATCAGCAATTTGGAAATATGTTCTTCAAGGATTTTGTGAAGATTTATGCAAAATATTAAGAGTGTTGCCTAGGATTTCAACATTCTAAGCAAGTATCTATTATTGTTCTTATGGAAATAATACTAGACTCATTTCAATCATTAGGTTAACTACTATATTGGTTACCTACTGCTATATATAAAATTGCCCCAGACTAGTTTTGTAAAACCATATGTATTTACTGTCAGTCTCTGGTGAGAAACCTGATCACAGCTTAACCAGGTCCCAGACTGCAGAGTCTTTGACAAGCTAGTAATTGTGTGTCTTCCCAGGGTTGTAGTCGCCTGTGAATATTTGGATTGAGATGGGAAAGGATGGAAAGAAGGAAGGGAAGGGAAAAGAGGAGGGGGAAAGGAAGAAACACAAGCTGTACAGAATCATTTTGTAAAGACATATTATGATTCAGAGTTTCAGAGAGCAATGAAACTGTACCTCCTCCTCTTTAATGGTATGGAGGTATGGCTCCCCTGTACCACAGCCATGAGGACATGAGTTTGGATCTCCAGCACCTGTGTAAAAGCCAGGTGTAAACCCCAATTCTGTGGGAGCAGAGGGTAGATCCCTGGAGTGTGCGAACCTGACATCCTCCAAAAACCCGTGAGCTCCAGAGTCAGTGAGTGTCTCAAAAACTAAGAGCACAATTGGAAAAGACACCCAGCATCAACCTTTGTCTTTACATGCACATGCATATACTATACACCCACATACATGTATCACATATAGAAAGAAGAGACACAAACACGAGTGGTATACTAGAAAATAATGTGTGTTACTACATGAAAGTCACCTTTAGGGAGGTAAAGGTGTTGTCTGTACAACTTTGTGTTTTCATTACTCAAAGGTTTGATCTGGGGCTGGAGATGGTTCCACAGTTAGGAATAACTGTTGCTCTTACAGAGGACCTGGGTTCAATTCCCAGAACCTGCATGGTAGCTGGCAGCCATCTGTAACTCTAGTTCCAGGGAATCTAACACCTTCTGACATTTGCAGAATACTCTGATGTATGCATGGTATACATACATACATACATACATACATACATACATGCATGCATACATGCAGGCATAACACTCATACAAATAAATAAATCTTTTGTAAAATAAGCTATATCTGGTTTCAATTATCTGCATTGTTGAAATTCTCCACCACGACATCCTGCCTTCCTCTCTACCACTAAACACCTGGGCCAGTTAATAACTGCTGGGCTGATCCATGCTGAAGCGTTGACATTTCAGTGTCTCTAAGACAGCACACTGCCTGCATGCCTGAAATTAACATGAAACGCTCCATTTAAGATGCATTTGACAATCAAGTAAGTTGTGGAAGCCAGAGTGTTGCAATCCCTAATCACGTTGCCAAAAATAAGTTAGCTGTTATGTTTTATAACATATGAAGTGTGATAATAAGAAACTTGTGTTCTCATCTCTTCTGTTATTTTTACTGGAATTTTTGACTCCCATAAGATTTTGAGGGCATATTTGCAGTTTGGTAGCTGATTTGTTTAGTTTTCCTTTGGTTCAGCACTTTGCAATATTTTTGTGTAATCTTTGACAACTTTGTTCTTACATCATTTAAGAGACTTACTGTATAATGCTGGATATATTGTCTGACCTGTAGCTCAATACAGTGCAAAATAATTGCCTGTTTTAAAATGTGGAATTAATTTTTTTTGTTTTTCTCTTTAATCTAGTTTGATGTGTAAAAATGTAGAAATAGAAGTTTGTCAGATACTTGGAAAGCAATGTCCAGAATGGAGATGTTTTTTTCTTTAAAAAAGTGAGTTTGAAGACTGATAAGTAGTAGCTGCTCTAACTTGTAATAGAAAACATAATTGTTTTTAGACCCACAGGGTCATCTTTCGTTTTATATGTAAGAAGTCAGAGAGAGGGACCTTGTCAGGATTCAGTCTCATCTGGAGCTGCATCTTAAAGTGGAACGTGCTTCTGTTAGCTGTGTTTATAAAGCGCGTCTAAGAATGTCCTTCAGCCTTTGGGTGATAAGATTATGGTGTGTGCCTACAGTGTGCATGACTGGATTTATGTGGAGCTCAAGGGGTTGGAGATGCTGCAGATGGCTCTCCACCTTTCTAATGCTGGAACCCTTCAATACAGTTCCTCATACTATGGTGACGCCAACCACAAAATTGTTTTCACTGCTACTTCATAATTGTAATTTTGCTACTGTCATGAGTCATAATGTAAACACCTGTGTTTTCCGGTGGTCTTAGTTCACCTCTGTGAAAGGCCCTTTTAACACCCAAAGGGTGTCGGTGCGACCGACAGTTTGAGAATCACTGCTGTAGCAATTAAGAGTAAGATGCAGTGGTTGGCATGTGAACAATAGGGTAGCAATCTTCCCATCTTACCTAGAGCCTGTTTTCTCAGCATCAGCCCTCTGCATGGTAAGAAGTTACCATCTGAGAAAGTCCTATCTCCATAAAGTCAAAATTAGGACTTACCTGGGCTGTGGACTGAATGGTGGGGCAATTTCAAGTAATTTTACTTTTTCTTTTCCTTTCGGGATTTACTCGGTGCTTGGGGGTCGTATCTCTCAGAGATAGCAGATCCTAATCCTGTGGTACCTGGTGTTCCCTGGGGAAAGTGCACAGTAGCCACACTGTTTCAGAACAACCGCAGTGCCTTCCTCTCCTGGCGCTTCCAGGTGATAGCTTAAACTCCACAGCTCGCTTGTCCAGGTGCTGCAGGCCTTGCCCCAGGCCTTTTGTTTACTTAGCTTTCTTCAGCAAGGTCTGGGGACCAGAGAGGACTTTTTATTCTTTCAGAGCAGTGCTAGTAACTGTTTTCCTGGTAGTGCTGTGTTGGGATATAATGTGACCAAGTATTCTGAAAATTCTTATGAAACTGAGCCCTTCTCATTGTTTCTAAGAATGTATTCTGTCTGTCCATTTTGTGGGTTTCTGTCTCCTCCCTTAGTGTTAGGGGCCATTTCTCTTCCTAAAACACATTGCTGCTGCTTGCTATGGGCAGAAGAAACTGGTGGCCATGTTATACTGTGTGTCAGTAACAATGAACAGTGTCTCCATAAAGATCCCAGAGAAAAAAACTGGCAAAATGAGGGGCGGTCACTCTAAAAGCTCAGAGCCTTTTGCCTCTGTTTCTTTTTGTTTTTCTTTTCTGGGTGTTCTGATCTCTATTGTGACAGGGTCTGCCTTGCTAGCCTTGAGCTTTCCTAGCCCAGGCAGTCCTCCTGCTGAAGCCTCTCCAGGGTTGATCATGTACACTGGGCATGTACACAGGGTGAGCCAGTACATTGGGCTCTTGTTTCAGTAAGTAGTTCAGATATTCAGAATCTTAGACTTAAAATGTATGACTTCGACTGAGTAGCTTGGGAAACTTTGAGGAGAATGGTAAGAATGGCAAGTTGGGTTATTTAACGTGTCGATTCTGATTGCATCTCCTCCATATTAGGACAAAATAAATTCAGACATTCTGCCAACTGTGAAGTTATCGAGACGGTCTATGAAGAACAGCCCTACTCTATGGTGCCTCCGTGGCCCCATCCGAGTCAGGCGAGCAGAAGTACCTGTAACAGTGCTGCGTTCTGTTCAGTAGTCAGGCTAACCTTCAGAAAGGGGAAAGGAGATGATGAATGTATTGTAGTCGCTATGGCCGGGAGCCCTGTTCCCTAGATCCAGTGATAAGAAGTGAAAGCAAAGTAGGGAAAAGCTGAGAGGCTCTGGCCGGGTTGAAGGAAGAACCTTCTCCCAGCTCTTAAGATGAAAAACAGCCCTGTTGGCAGGAGTTGTTGAACAAAGCACTTCTTCAGAGCTGGAATGTTTGAACAAGCCTCTAGAAGTACATGTTCCATGAGATAGAAAGTGGGAGTCACTTTGCCTTCTAAGCAATGAACCACTATGAGGGAAAGGAAAGAGTTTGTTACTGAGCCCCTGAGAAACTAATAGCAGGTAAAATGTTCAGTTGGCTTGCAGTCTGATACATTTAAAGAGAACCATCAGGAGTCAGAGCCTGCGCTAATTGTGGGGATGGACAACAGGTAGGTTAGCTAGAAGCTGCTGAAGGGTCATGGGTGATGATGTCAGACATCCAATAAACTCAGTTCTCACTGAAGAAAAGGAAAGAAAAAGAGAAGATACAGTAAAAGGCAAGGAAGCAGGTGGTGGGCACGTTTGCTAGTCCAAGGGAGCAACGATGACTGCAGCATCCAGAGCAGTAATTCTCAGTGAAAGTAAATAGAGAGGGCAGGATGTATGGATCCTGGAGGAATTGTTTCATTTGCTGCAAAGGAGGAATGAAAGATGCAGAAAATACAAGTGTACCCCAGACTATTGCCCACAGCACAGCACCTTGGAGCATCCTTGGTCATTGCAGTGGGTGGTCGTAGTGGAAGGGGAAGACTCTAGATTGTGCGACAGTTGTGCAGGCACAGGGCACAAGCCTGAGCAAAAAGGCTTGTTTCTTGCTTGTAATTCAAGTCCTCTTGAACATAGGCTATCCCTATTAGTTCTTTCTGAACGGTGTTACTCCAGAATCCAAATTGATGGCGTAGCCTCTGTCAGATGTCTTTTGGCTTCATGGAGAGGGTAGAAAGGAGGTGAGCTGCATTTAGTCTCCTTCTGAAGGTAACACTGCTCCCCCCAGGCCACTGCAAGTCATGTGACCAGTGCTGGTCCATGAGGCTGAAAAGTCACCTCCTCTCCCAAGAGGAGAGATGCGTTTGTGAAAGACAAAACAGTACTTTATAAAAAACAGAACTGCGCATATTTATATTGTAATATAGGTATTTATCCTGAGACATTTGTTTCTCATTTTATAAATGTGTGCTTCTATCTCAGATTACATTCTGGAATGTATATCTAATTGTGAGTTAAAGTTCTGAAAACCATTCATCCAGACCCGTATAGCACAGAAGCTGAGAGAAGAGAGAGAAGGTCAGGCAAGGTGCAGTGAGATGCAGGACTGAGGAGCCTGGTCCCTGACACTCATCCCTCGAAAAAGGAAGTGACTTTCCTCTCCCCTTTGACCTACTGTCACCAAGTCACTGCAGTGACCTGGGGGTGAAGTTCTGGCACCTCTACGCCCAGGCCTCAGAAGTCTGGGAACTTCTATGTCCTTGGTGGCAGTAGGCAACTGCCACGGAAGTGATCCAGCTGCTCGGGCATTGCCTGGCTGGCCACATGAGAAGGTCCTGAGGCACTTAGCAAAGCAGCCCTCTAGACCACTGAACACTATTGGTGACCCTAGCTGATACAAGGAGCCACACAGCCGTCCAACTGACCCCGTTTCAATTCCTCACATGCAGAGTCCTGAGACAGAGCTCTACTTAGGGCTGAAAACAAGCTCACAGCTGGTTGATAAGGTAAAGAGGTGGGCAGCATCACCTTGCTGGGATTAACAATTGGGGGGTTGTCATGGAGAGTACATTGTAAGTGAAGTAGGAAACAGAAGCTGCAGAATGCTGAGTGATAGATATTAATCTAGAAGCCGACCGGTGGGAAGTAAAGTTCAATATAGGAAGAGAAGAACTGATTGAGGGAACATATTTTTCTTTTGCCCCATTTTTATCTTTATGTGTATGGGTGTTTTGCCTGCATGTATATTTGTATATCACATACATGCAGAGCCAGAGGAGACCAGAGGAGGGTGTTGGATCCCCCGAGACTGGTTCTCAGTCCACTGAGTTGCCACACGCGCTGGGAATCAAATCCCAGCTCTCTGCGAGAACAGCAGGCGACACTCTTAACCCCTGCGCCATCTCTCCAGCTCCTTTGACTTAAGTGTACTGTTGTTTCTTCAGTACTTGAGGTCTTCAAGTACATAGGGAGGTTTCAGGGGAAGTAAGTGGATGTCTGCTTTGCAGTGAGTTTAGAGAGAATTGGAGTTGTAGAGGCAAAGAGTAAAGGAAGTTAGCATAGAGACGTATATAGGACAAAAACTAAATTAAAAACAGCATCAGACTTGGAGAATCGAGATGGGGCATATGGGACAGTAGTGTAGGACACTGCATCCTACAGAAGCAATGCACAGAAGCATCTGTCATGTGACCCGCTAGTGAATCAGATGGTCAAACGTGAACATTCTTTACATCTTAATTTATTTTGTGTGCCTGGATATGCAGAGGTAGTGGTCACACATGCCATCCCTGCACACGTGTAGAGGTCGGAGGACAGCTTGCAGGAGTCGGGTCTCAGGGATAGAACTTGGTTAGCAGGCTTGGCAGCAGGCACCTTTACTCAGTGAGGAACCTCGCCAGATCCAGTATATGTTTATTTATGCCCATGTGCACATAGTCTCCATATCTCCCAGACTACTTTGTTGAAAACTGGACTCATGGAAAACTTCAACTTTTCAACTCAGCCATTGTTAGCTATTTGAATATTTTTGCAAATCCTGAAACTGCTTTCAAAGTGGAAAATTTATGTGGTCTTTTTTTTTTTTTCTCATCTTTTCATAACTCAAGAACTATTTAATATATTTTTCTCAAACTTTGCAAAAAGAAAAATCACCTTTGGGCTGAAACTAAGCATGGAAAATTTCACCACAAAAGGCTAATTTTTTGGAAAGCTGCAAGAAAGTGAAACCGGGTTTATACTAGAGCATTCCTCGTGCATGTCAGCATTGCGTTTTATCTAACAGGTATCCTCTGAGGGCTTCTGAGCACTGCGTAGATCTAGGGAGCACTGCCAGACACTGTAGAGGGCTCTCCCATCCCGCCAGCTCTTGGTGAGATGCGTTTAAAAGTCATAGGACAGGTGAAATGCCTGCTGGCTGAGCACCTCTTGTGTGAATTTTTATGATGCCACTTTCTGGTCCAGGAGGAATTATTTTTTATTTCTGAGACTAACAAATACCTTAAATTTTATCTTTAAAGTTTTTGAAAATGTTTCATAATATAAAAGTAAAATTAGCAATTAACAAGAGACATTTGTTTCCCTTTCCCTCTGTGTTTGTTTCCCATATTTCTCACTGAGATGGTATATTGCTGAATATGCTTCCGTTTTGTTTTGTTTTGTGTTTTGCTTTGTTTTGTGACAGAATCTTAATCTAAAGTCCAGGCTGCCTGGAACTTGCTGTGTAACCCAGCTTGGCCTCAAACTAACATGAGTCCTCCTGCCTCAGCACCCTGGATACTGAGATTACAGGTCTACTCCAAGCCAAGAGGATTATTGTGAGTTTGAGACTCCTGTGGTGAGTGCCGGGCCGCCTGAGCTATAGATTGAGACCCTGTTTCAAAACAAAATAAAGAATAATTTTTTTTAAAGTAGGCATATTTAGCAGCAAACCATCTCAGCCAAATAGCAGTATTTGCTATTATAGAGAGCAAGGAATACTTTTTTTAAATTTATTTATAATTTTACATTTTTATCATGACATTTTTCAAACTTTAAAAAAATCCTAATTATAAAAATTAAAATGCTTGAAATTTTCAGAACTAAAATAATTATGTAATGAATTTACAAGAAGCCATCATCCGCAGTTGGTTAGCTCCTAATGTCAGTTGTTTTCACCTCACTGTTTCCATGAGTGTCTGAGCAATGGCACTCGTGGGTGTTCACCCATACGTCTAGTTCATCGTGTGGCTCAGGACACAACATAGCTTCTTAAAATCCCCACATCCTTGGGTAACATCACTCCTACCAGAATTAACAGTAATCTTTGCTACATCAGCTGCAATCCATGTTTTGATTTTCTTTATATTCAGAATTTGTTTTTACAGTATTCCTTTTTAACACTTATTTTCTCATTATAAAAGTGAAGGTATCTATCTTCAAATTTCAGAAAGATAGGAAAACAGTTTAAAGCAGAGTGCCCACCCATGATGACGCACGCAGAGAGACTTCCCGCACGGAGCCACTCACTGGCTGCTTCTCCAGTGCAGCAAGTGGCATTGGAGTGAACTAAAACAAGTGAACATGGCCGAGGGGAAAGCATTCTGCAATGTCTGCGGGAAGAGGTACTGGTTTGCCTGGGCCTTTGGGCCAGCGAGATGGCTTAGGGAGTAAAAAGGCCTGCTGCCAAGACTGACAGTGTGAGCCTCATTTCTGGAAACCACGTGAGAGAGGGAGAGGACTCCAGAAGCTGTGCTCTGACCTTCACATGTGTTCTGTGATGTGCATCTGCACACAGACACAGGTACATACATACATACGTACATACATACATACATATTTAAAGCTAGCATAGCCCTTATCCCTGTGCTTAGAACCAAGAAAATACTGTAGTACCCTCCTGTTTATTTTTATTTAATAGAGAAATGAAAGAAAATTTGAACTCTTTTTTAACATTCTTTTAGAATATAAATTTTGTTTCAAATATGCAATTCCCTTGTGGCTATTTACAAGTAATGTTTTTAAGTCTCATTACCATGGTCATTATATCATAATGAGGAATGTTCTTTAATCCTTTCAGCAACTTAAAGAGACTTTTATCATCCTGCTCATGGGGGAGGAAAGAGAGACTCTGAAGGACCCTGATAATTAACTCAGGTCCAGGCAGCCATCAAGGAGCAGTGCTAGGATCTGAACCCACCATGTTATTATGTAACACTTAGTAACTGACATCTTATTGTAAAGGGTTTCTAGAAATCCATAAAAAGAATTCTAAGCTCTCAAATAAAGATGCAAAAGCTAGCAACAGATAATGGGCTGAAAAGTGTAACAACTGTGAAGATGCACAATGTGTGGCATGGCACTTAACCAGTTAGTGCCTGGTGACCGAAGCTGTGCAGTTACAGATGGACAGCCATTGTGGAACCCAGGACATGTGTCTTCTGCATACAGTCTTTACGGTCTGAACAGAGAGGCTCCAGGTGACTATGGTTGTGCTCACTGGAGTGTTGAGTCCCTCGTTTTCACTGTTTTCTATAATGATCCTGTATATCAGGGGGAAATAGCTTCTGTAAATGGTGATCAAACTTCTAACTTTATTAATCCGTTCCTTTGGAATTGGGGTATTAAGAAAATATTCTTAGTGATACAGGAAATACTCATGTGCAAATATATCATTCATTATAACAAAAACAGAAATATACATATTTCTGTTAGCTTTTCTGTTTGGCTTATAGCTTGTTGGCTTATAGCTTGGGTCTAATTTTGTTACAAACATAAGTAGAGATGCTGACCATTTTTTGGTCTTTGTACCCCTGCAAGTTTGAGGGTGAGGCCTTATATTTCCTATATATCCCCAAAGGAAGACACTTTTCTTCTTTTCCTAATTGAGTTAAGTTAAAGTGCACACATGACAGTCACCATGACAACAGTTCTGCTGTGTAACTTTGTCAGTGGTTCCTGAGTTCCACCGATTTCTTCTCTTCATGTGAGGACTGTGACACCTGCCTTGATCCAGGTTGATCTGTTTTCAGGAAGAGAGATCAGCGAGGCATATGTAAAGGAGCAATTGTAATTTAACACCTACAAGATTGGACTGAAAAATATTATAGCCTCAGACTAGCTAAAGATGTAATTTGCACAGCACAAACTTTTATACAAAATACTATGAAAGGAAGAAGAAAGTGGCCAGGAATATGGTGAGTGGACTCTGGGTGTCCCCCCACCCCATAGTCTCCTCTTATGTCTGCATTTATATGTAGTCTTCTCCATGTTTACAGTTCTAACTAACAAAATACAACAAAGCTGGGAGGAACTGTATGACTTGCAGACCTGAAGTTTGTCCCTCTTGCTAGCTAGAAAAGCAAACTGCCATGCTTTTAGCTGTCCCACTTACAACAGCCAACAAAAACCAGAGCCATTGGTCCTACACAGCAAGAGACTCCTGTTAACAGCTTCAGTGATCCTAGATCCTGACCCCAGACAAGCTTCATGTGAGGTCCCAGTCCCAGCTGATTCCACGATTGCACTCTGAGAGGTCATAGGCAGAGAACCCAGCTAAAGCCACACCTGAACTCCTGACCGACACACATAAATGGCATGAATATTATTTTAATCTGCAAAGGTTTTAGTAGTTTGTCAGGTAGCAACAGATCAAGAATAAGAGCAAAGTGAAATAATGAGACTACCGCATGGTTTCTCTACAGAAAGCCTGCTCTCTCAGCCCAGTCACCGCACAGAGCATCAACAACTTAGGTAACAGCAGCATCCTCCCCAGCTTCTCACCCTGCCTCTCTTCCCCTCTGCCCTGTCTAACCTACTCTTAGCATTCTTCTCTGTTGTTTTAGATTGTTGTACTAGCAGTGCCTCCCTTGCCTCCAGATAACCAGAATGGTTAGGACGGACATCTTCCAGTTGTCTGCCTCATAACTGGCTTTTGAAGTCCTGAAAAACCGTAGGTGGAGATAACATCATTCATTTTGCTGAGTTAATCAGCTTTGAAAAAAAGAGTGTCCGTATTCAAATCTCACTCTGCCGTGGGATTCGTAGTACTAGTAAAAGACCCTGGGAGAGAGTCAGTAGCCTGTGGTAAGGCAGAATACATTATTTGTGAATTCCTTTGCAATGAGATGGCTGTAAATGTGAAAAAGTACAACTTGCACCTTGCCACATGTGACACTTCATAGACGCTCAGCTTGTGGCTTCTCAGTGGGTGAACAAAACTGTCAGGACAGAGATGAAAGGAAGGGAGCCAACCAGATGAGTAGAACCCCGTGAAACTGCCTTCTCTCTGTCCCACCCAGACGCTTCTTTCCCTCGCTAGCCATAGGGATGAGAAATGCAAACATGGGCTCTAGGGAAGGAGGAGCCATGGTTGCAGTACTGTAATATTGTCTGTACTCGCTTCTTGCTTGTATGGAAAATCCGTGAGCAACATGCAGTGGAGACCACACAACGGTTCCCTGAAGTGGGGAAGTCCAGGAGGCACCAAGTGTAGGGCACCTCACAAGAATAGTACACGGCCACCTTGAGATCCGACATCCCAGGCCAGCTTCCTTGTAGTGCACCGGGAAGAACAAAATTTTCAGGACCCAGGAAAGAGTGCTTATGGCTGAGTGGGAGACCAGAGCCGGGTGGCAGGCCGTCGAAGCCTAGGGGACTGTGATGGTTTGTATATCCTTGGACCAGGGAGTGGCACCATCTGAAGGTGTGGCCTTGTTGGAATAGGTGTGACCTGGTTGGAATGGGTGTGTCACTGTGGGTGTGGGTATAAGATCCTCACCCTAGTTGTCTGGAAGTCAGTCTTCCACTAGCAGCCTTTGGATGAAGACAGAACTCTCAGCTCCTCCTGTGCCATGCCTGCCTGGATACTGCCATGCTCCCACCTTGATGCCTTGATGATAATGGACTGAACCTCTGAACCTGTAAGCCAGCCCCAATTAAATGTTGTTTTTATAAGACTTGCCTTGGTCATGGTGTCTGTTCACAGCAGTAAAACCCTAACTAGGACAAGTTGGTACCAGGAGTGGGGTATTGCTGTGATAGGCCTGACCATGCTTTTATTTGAAAGAATGTGGATTTTGGGACTTTGGATTTGGAAAGCAGTGGAATGCTTTAAATGGGGCTTAATGGGTCATCCTAGTAGGAATATGGAAGACTTTGTTGCTGGGATTGATTTGAACTGTGTTGACCTGGCCCAAGAGATTTCAAAGGAGAAGAATTTCAGAATGTGGCATAAAGACTGGTTTTGTGGTATTTTGGTGAAGAATGTGGCTACTTTTTGCCCTTGTCTGAAAAGTTTGCCTGAGGCTAAGGTAAAGAGACTTGGATTAATTGCATTGACAAAAGAAGTTTCAAAAAAGCCCAGCAGAGACTTTGTTCTCTGGTTAAGTCTTATGAAGAAAAGTTTGAACAAGCATAGCAAGCTTAGAAAGGAAAAATATAAAATATACGGTTTGAGTATTAAAGGAGTACCAAGAAGTGAAATGGAGCAAAATCTTGTGTTCTAAGAGATAAAGATTAAGGGAGTGGGACCTTGGGGCAAGATCCTACCCAGCTAAATTAGATCCAGGCATGGTGGTACACACCTTTAATCCCATGAGACAAGCATGCTGATCTCTGGAGTCAAGGTCAATCTACAGAGCAAGAACCAGGATAGCCAAGCTTAGGCAGTGAAGGATTTAGAAAACATAAAGCTAGTGATAATGTAATAATACAAGGGGATCATGTTCTAGTTCCTGTAAGCAGCAGAACTCGGCAGCTTCAGCCATGTGCCTCTGGCTCTAGAGTTAAGAATGGAAGGAACTACTGGGAAAATTGATGCTGGTTAGCTGGAGCTAAGGAATTAGCGGTGATTAAGAAGAGACCAGCATCGTTGAGATGAAATCTTCTGGAAATTGTTTTCTGGGATCACAAAGAAGCTGTGTTCCAGAGATACCCAAGGTTGTACCTCATGCTGCGGCTGGACTTGGTAATGTGTAAGAGTCACTCAGGTGGTACTGCTTGTGAAGGAATGCAGGGATCATGGAGAGAAGCTGAGGCTTAGCACTGTGAGAGGCCAGGGAAGCCCATTGGAGAAGGTGAAGCCTCAGCTGTAGTTGATGGCTCAGGATTGAAGGGGTCATGCAAAGGATTTGAGGCTTGGCACCCTGAAGAGAGCCTATGAGAGGCTATTGGTGAAGCCTAGTTGGAGTGGAACACCCCAGTGTATTGAAGATGTCAGTACCATGGGATGATCACCAAGAACAGCAGCCGTAATAGAGTGGATCAACCTGAGCATAGAGTGCTACAGAGGACAGAGATGGAGAAGTGATGCCAGCCCTTAGGCATCAAGTGGAATCCCCGACACTGAAAGAAGAAGATGTAACATTGAAATTGCCTTGGAGACTCAAAGATGTTAAAAATGCCAGAGCCATGGGATACATGCTGAGGAAAGCTGCTAACAGGGAGTGGAACCAGCCCAGGAGGAAGCAGTTTGTTGCAGTCAAAAAAGATGAAAAAGGAGTGGAGATCTGAAGACCACTTTGACATCAGCCATAGAGATGCAGAGTTTGGAGTTTGCCCAGCTGGTTTCCTGCCTTGCTTTGGGGATTACAGTTAATTAAGTTGAATGAATCCCAGAAGAGACCTTGAACTTTGGACTTTTAACATTGTTGCAACTGCTATAGACTATGAGGACTTTGAAAGTTGCACTAAATGCATTTTGCATTATGCTATGTTTAAGTATGGCCCCCATAGACTCCTGTTTTTGAACAAGTCTATGGGGACCAGGGAGTGGAATGTGATGGTTTGTATATCCTTGGACCAGGGAGTGGCACCATCTGAAGGTGTGGCCTTGTTGGAATAGGTGTGACCTGGTTGGAATGGGTGTGTCACTGTGGGTGTGGGTATAAGATCCTCACCCTAGTTGTCTGGAAGTCAGTCTTCCACTAGCAGCCTTTGGATGAAGACAGAACTCTCAGCTCCTCCTGTGCCATGCCTGCCTGGATACTGCCATGCTCCCACCTTGATGCCTTGATGATAATGGACTGAACCTCTGAACCTGTAAGCCAGCCCCAATTAAATGTTGTTTTTATAAGACTTGCCTTGGTCATGGTGTCTGTTCACAGCAGTAAAACCCTAACTAGGACAGGGACCTCATGTTTACTTCCTGCCTTTGTTCCATGAGCCCCATAAGATTTCCAGAAACTTCTTCAGCTCCTTGGCCCACTTCTCTCTGTTTCTCCTTTTCTTTGGATTTTGCCCTTTGACTGTCTTCTGTACTGTGTTTTGGTGGGGGTGGGGGGACTTCTAGACAGTTATTTTCCCTGATTTTTCAGATAGGTCTTGGCAGGGAGGTTGTCCACTGCCTTTGCACTGTCTGACTTCAGGTTCCTGCAGCCTGTCTGCTAAAATGTATGCTCCAGTGTGGGCCTTTGGTTCTGTAGGACAGTTAGAGTTTTCTGTAGGAAGCTCAGCATCTTCACCTCGTCCCCGTATCGCATCTCGTGAAGGCACTCATGGGCTGTTACTCCGTTGCTGTGGGTGGATACTGGCACACTCACATACTAAGAGTCTGTCTCCTTGATTTCTCGTTATTCATGTTACACTTTCAGAAAAGATTTCCTTTGTTTATCTTATGCCCATCTCCTGCTTTTTAGTTCTATATGAAGAGAAATAATTTCCCTCGACATTATCTTCTGGTTCATCTAATGAAACTTTTGATTTCAGCATTCATGCTAATAGATTCTGAGGAATTTCTTGTTCTTTGTTCTTTTTGTAGTATCTTTCATTTCATGGATCTCAAAAAAACCAGACTTTTAGAGTTTTGTCTCAAATTGTCTCCACTCCAAGTTCACTTTTCTGTGTTTTCTTTATCTTTATCTGTTACAATCAGAGCTTCCTTCAGCTGTCTTTTGCTCCTTTGCCATTTCTTCACAGTGAAGAATGGGGCACTGGAAATGCATTTGCTCAGCCTCACTGTAAAACAAAGCAGGTATCCTGACATCTCAGAGTCTGCTGTGCCCTCATATACTGTGCATGTGGTTTTGTTTTTATTTTCTAGAGCCATGATTCCTCATGGTTCTCAACCTGTGGGTCGTGACCCCTTTATAAAGGAGTCAAGTCATTCTTTCACAGGGTCACCTAAGATCATCTGCATCTCAGATATTTACATTATGATTCATAACAGTAACAAAATTATGAAGTAGCAACAAAAATAATGGTCAGAGTCATCCTAATGATAGCTATGTTAAAGGGTTGCAGCATTAGGAAGGCTGAGAAGCCCTGCTTTGCCTGAATTCAGTGCCCTAGAAGCAAACAGCCCGCCGGGCTGGTGTTGACTTTGAGATTCCTGGAATCCAGGTTGGGCTTTTGCCATTCTCCCTGTTGTGCCTGGATTCAGAAGCGCTGCTCTTCTCTTTACTGTAAAACACGACCTTGCTATATAGCCTTAGCTTGCCCAGAACTTGCTATGTAGCCGAGGCTGGCCTTGAATTTGTGGTGATCCTCCTGCCTCTACTTACCAAGCGGTAGGATTGCACATTTGTGCCACCACACCTGTGTCCTTCTGTTTCTAGACAGAGTAGATGACCAGGCAATGCTTGGCAAGACAGTGTGGGGAGAGACTGTGGAGCGTCAGACACCTCGTAACCCATCTTTCATTTATATAATCAGCACCAGAGAGAGACTAGGAGACACTTGCATGCTTCATTTCTGTTAGGTTCCCTTCCCAGTGTGTGTGTGTGTGTGTGTGTGTGTGTGTGTGTGTGTGTGTGTCTTCTCATTTTGGAACTCATTTAAGAGAACTTTAGTTTTTGGGGGGTGTATGTTGGAAATATATATTAGTTCTTTGAGAATTTCATATAGTATGTTTTGACTATATTGACTTTCTCATCCCCTAAGTCTTGGTAGATACATACACACACCCTTTCTCTATTCATCTAGCTTTTTATCCTTTAAAACACAAAAGTCAAGACCAATATAAGTTACCCAGATATTCTTGGATATGTGCTCTTCCACTGGAGCATACTTGATTTAAAAGGGGCCACACTCTTTGAGAAAACTGACTCACCCTCTCCCAAAAGCTAGCAGTTGCCAAGAGCTCCATAGCTTGGAAGTTGGAGGGGTGGAGCAATGGCTCCATGGCTGGGGATAGAGTTCAAATCCTGATCCCCTCTCTATGCTGTGATTCAGTCAAGGTTGAGCTTGCCCAAGTCTTATGGATGTGGTCACTACTCCTGTGAGTGCATACTGCAGCTGCCCTCTTCCCTCTCCCCCACACCCAATAATCCTGCCTGCTAATACCTCGGCCTTCATTGACTAATATCGTTTTATATTTTAAGCAAGTTGTTATTTCTTCTGCTTCATTGTCTTTCTCTATTTTTGCATTTATTTTGCTCTCTGGCTTTAGCTAATGCCTGTCAATCTTTTGTTTCTTTTTGCACTTAAGAGTATAAATTAGTTGTTTGGAGACTGTCTTTGTGTGGGCTGAACTTATGAACACATGGACTTCTGGCCTTTACTGAGACATGATTAGGTACAAGTTAGATTTTTGTCAAGGTCCTCAGATATTAGTATGGTAACCACAATCAGGCTTCTTTACAATGATTATGGAGATATTTTAATAACAAAAGAGCCAAAAATTCCATTTATAACAACAGAGTGAATTCTTGCCTGTTATTGTTCCTGACTACACACAGAGAGATAAACATATACACACACACACACATACACATGTACCTACAAGACACCCGCCCAACCATGTGGATTTTTAATTTGTGAAGTAATTGTGTCTACTTCAGTGGGGTTTGGAATTTAAGGCACAGTTTCTACTGTGCACACCTATTGAAATGAAGTAATGAATGGTAATTTTTAAAGACATTAGAATGTACTATATGAGAGAATATTTCAGAGGCATTTACCCTCATGAGACTGAACAAATGTGTCATGACTTATTGTTACAGATGTCTCTTTGATTTGCTGAATTGTAAATTGTTTGATTCATGGTCTCATGATTGTTACATAGGGATTTTTTAAAGAAGAAAGGGAAATATTTTTACCTCAAAATAAAGTCTGGAAACCACTATTGCCTGGCGGCATTTGGTCTCAGGGTGCTTTTCCTAAGAAAAGCACTTTTTCATGTAGTAAGCGCTTTCTACCCATGGAAGCTGAAGTCCAGAGCAGACTGGCAGAAGTCCTGTGATACTGGAGATAAAGCAAGTGCTTTTCATCTTTAAAAGGACAGATGGCGTTAACTGAGAGCTACTTAGAATTAGACCAAAAGAAGCTTTCTGTGCACTGTGTTTACTAAGAAAAACTTTGTATTCACTTAAAATGTGAATATAGAAACATTAGCCATGTTTACTGAACAGCTATTAGAGCTTCTGAATTGTCTTACAGTTCCTGACTGAAAGTTGGATGGGTAACTGTCTACAGTTCCTCTAGACAGCATTTGGAGATGGGGAGACTGTGGGCGTTTTTGACTGGTAAACTGGTGACCTATCTCTGTAAGCCAAGTATTCTTGAACTAAGAGGTAGACACCTCAAGGCTACCAGGAATGCTGTTGAGTCTCTTCAAGGGAGGTGAGTGTCCCTCACCTAGATTAAGAGCTGCCTCATGAAGCCAGTGGTTGGGTGGCTTCAAGGAGAAGGGACATCTCCCTCAGAGACCTGTGAGGAAGAAGTTCTTACAGAGTGGGTCTCTGAACTGAACAGGACAGATCCCCCTATTTCATCATCACAACTAGTATGAGAATCTGTAGCTTCAGCAGAAGCTGTTGGCCATGAGTTAACTTCCACATTCCCAAGTTGCAATCACTGTCTCTCGGGTTAGCTGCCCAACTGATGGGTTGCTCTTTGCTGAAATGGAAGTGGAAAGCCAAACTTTGTGCCTTCCAGATGGCTTCTGAAAAGCTGTGAGTCCTTGAACAGCCTGTACTGTGTGCTGAGGACATACTGTGTGCCTCTCCTTTGTCTCTATCTTAGCCTGAGGCACAGTGAAGGATTCCTTACCACACCTTAGTACAGGTTTTAAAACATCATTTTAGTGTACAGTACAAAAATGTTTTGCGATGTCTCTCTGCTGTTAAATGCAAGAATAATCTAGAGATTTCCCTGATTAACCTTTGCTGTGCCGTCAGTGCATTGCTGGTGTAGGTGACGACCAGTCAAAATTCTCTCTGAGACCTTTTATGAGTAATTCTGCCTTGCTCTTTATTTCCTGTATACAGACACCTGTTGCACATTCTCTCTCTCTCTCTCTCTCTCTCTCTCTCTCTCTCTCTCTCACACACACACACACACACACACAGCTTCTATGAAGTCAGAGACTTCATTGCCAGTCTGCCATTGTTTGTCAGTCACTACAACATCTGTCATATTTTTTTATCATTAGACATCATTTTTCTTTTTTATTGGTTATTTTATTTATTTACATTTCAAATGTTATTTGTAAAAATATTGCTAATCAATTTGAAGAAATAAAACAATAATAGATGGTCATAGTTGGACAGTCCTTTGTGGGTCTGTGTTACTAACAATGATTTGTTAGTGTTTTCTTACCTAGGGAAAGTCTTTGCCACTTAACTTTTTTTTTGAGTACTTTTCTTTTTTTAATTATTATTAATTTTTTTAATTAGGTATTTTTTTCATTTACATTTCAAATGCTATCCCAAAAGTCCCCCATACCCTCCCCACCACCACCACCACCACCATCTGTCATATTAAGGACACCCAATACATTGTCAGTGAACAAAACCTTGCACAGCCAGTAGACCTCTTCATTCCCAATCTAACGTTTAGAAGACTGGTATCTCATTTAGACGTGTCTCAGTTTCCTTAGCCAGTGGCTGAGGTATTCTGACTTCATGACCATAGTGAATGCTGGATGAAAAGGCTTGGTGTGCCAGAGGCCATAGTTGTCAACATGAGAGTTTTGTAGCTGTATAAAAGGGTGACTCACTGTTGTCACCAGTCACTGAATTCTCAGGCCACCTGGTGAGTATCCTTTTGGGGTTTTGTTGTTTGTTGTTGTTTTTCTGAGATTGGGGGTTTCTGCGTAGTCCTGGAACTCCCTCTGTAGTCCAGGCTGGCCTCCAACTCAGAGATCTGCCTGCCTTTGCTTCCTGCATGCTAGTATAAAGACATGTGTGTGCACTTACCTCGGCCCAGCTGAGAGTACTCTTCAAATCAGCGTGGCAGGGGCTTCCTAAGAGATTCTTGTGCTTAGAGCAGCCTGTGAGGTGTGAGCTGCAGGAAACATATAATGTGCCCTACATCTCTAGGGATTCTTAGTGGCAGTGTCAGGAAGATTTCTTTCAAGAGATCTCAAGCTAAGAGGAGCTCTTTGTTCCCCAAGTAAAATAATTGTGAGCTGTAAAGATAAAAAGACTAAAGACTGAGAGAAGAGGGTGATTTTGAGTCAAAGGTTCAAATCTCTGCATACTAAGTCATGAAGAATCTCTGCAAATACTCATGTGTTTATTCCCTGGGAAGTAGCAACTCGGATCTGTAGATTAAATGCATGAAATGGCCTTTTTTCTTTTATATTTGGATAATTAAAGTGTAGAAAACTAATGAGGTGAAGAATTTCAACCTCCTTAAGATGGGGAGCTAGTCTGTTCTCATGCTGAGTGGCTTCAGAACCTTGTGCAGATTGCCTGCCAATAATGGCAATAACTGTTCCATCATGAGGAAACAATAGGTATTACAAAGAAGTTTTTCATAGGCACTATTTTTAGTAATTAGCACTCAAGTCACCCTGCTTGGGATTATGCTTCATTGTTGTTACTTTGTAGCTAAACCTCAGGTTTTCTCCTCTATGAAAAGGAAGACACTTGCTTCATAAGGCTGTTTTGTGTGTTAAATGAGAAAACGCTTAACGTGCATTCATGTAATGCCTAGAAAATAGCAGATAATCACAGTTCTTTGATAAGTGTTAGCCTAATGTGGAGCATATTTCTATCATTATATATGAAATTTTAAAGACAATAATATCTCAAAAGTAAGCTCACTGATTAAAGTTAAGTGAACATTTGCTATTTATAAACTGCTTACTGACCAAGTAAGCCACTGTCTTAGGGTTTTTCTGCTGTGAACAGACACCATGACCAATGCAAGTCTTATAAAAGACAGAATTTAATTGGGGCTAGCTTGCAGGTTCAGAGGTTCAGTCCATTATCATCAAGGTGGGAGCATGGCAGTTTCCAGGCAGGCATGGCGCAGGCCGAGCTGAGAGTTCTACATTTTCATCTGAAGGTGGCTAGTGGAAGACTGACTTCCAGGCTACTAGGATGAGGGTCTTAAGCCCACACCCACACCCAACAAGGCCACACCTCCTAATAGGGCCACACCTCCTAATAGGGCCAAGCATATATAAACCATCACAACCACTATGCTTGTGTTTCCAAAGGGACGCTACAGAGAGGGAAACATGACTTTACATTGAAAGAGATAAAGCAGAACTAGGAATACCTGGAGGCCTACACTTTAGTTGATTTTTGAAGGGAGGTTTATATTGCATACTTGCGAAGAACTGCTGGCAATCATGGAAGGAAGGCTCTGTGCTATGTTTCCTGTTTGTATGTCGTAGAGGAGGAAAGCGCTCAACCATTACTGTACCAAGTGGGAACCATAATGAACAAACGGTAAGGGTGTGACGGTGTTCTCCTGACATGTCAAAGTATTACTGTCATGGCCCCCTTAGTCACAGCACACAGCATTGCCATTGCTCTTCCAGAACAATCGTGCCTCTGTAATAAGCTAACTAAATGGTGGCATATGAACAGCCTTTTTTTTTTTCAAGATTTATTTATTATTATATCTAAGGACACTGTAATTGTCTTCAGATGCACCAGAAGAGGGCGTCAGATCTCATTACAGATGGTTGTGGGCCTCCATGTGGTTGCTGGGATTTGAACTTGGGACCTTCAGAAGAGCAGTCGGTGCTCTTAACCACTGAGCCATTTCTCCAGCCCCATATGAACAGCTTTTGAGATTTACTATTTTTAATATTAAATTCTATTACATTTTGATTTCCAGATACTGTGAAAAATAAATGCTTCTTAGTGAAATCGACGTCATACCTAAGCATCATGCTCTTTTCCCACAGCCACGTCTCAGAATGTTTCTTAACTTCTTTTTGAAAAACAAACGCCTGAACACTACCACTGACCCCAAAATGTGACCAGTATACAAAGTCCTAATATGTTTATTTACTTTTTCTAATGTCCAAAAAAAAACTGATTGTGCCTTATTATCAAAATTTGACTTTGAGCTAAGTGTGGTCATACACACCTTTAATTCCAGCCCCATGCAGGCAGAGGCAGGGCCATCTCTACCTGGTGGAGGGCAGCCTATTCCATAGCATGTCCCAGGCTCTCCAGAGCTATATAGTAAAACCCTGTCTCAAAATAGAAAAACAAAACAAAAGAAAAGAAAAGAAAGAAAGAAACACCTCTGGGACCAGTGGGCAAAGGCACTTGCTACCAAGCCTGATGGTGACCCAAATTTAATCCCCAGAACCCACATGGTAGAAGGAGAACCAACTACATGGAGTTGTTCTCTGACATATACGTATGTGTCCACATGCACAAATACACCAAAAGTAATGTAAAAACAGTTTTTTTGAGGTTGACTCTGGTAGTTTTATGGTGAGAATGTTTCCTTAGAGCAGACTGAGCTGGTCAGCGTGGACAGTATCTGTGTAACGGAGCCGTAGCATAAGGAAATGGCTTGTTATATACAGAGCTTTGGAAAGCTGCTCTGCACAGCTGTGTTAGAAAATTAGGTCCACTTCCTTGGCCTGAGTGGATTTTTTTCCTTTTGTAAGTAGGTTTCTATATGAAGAATAAAAGAAATCTCCACAGTGACTTTTCCTACCAAACTTAAACTGTAAATTTTTCTGAAACTCTCTTATGATGTCTGGGGGAAGTGTGTTTCAATTGGGCAGTGGTTAATTGTTCTCCACAGACAGAAGAGGAGAGCCTGGCCAATCTACTGAGTATTGGTTGTGGCAAAAAGTCTCTGGTCTTCTTGTGTTTGGGGGAGGCAATGAGGCATTCAAAGCAAATATTAGAACTTCCTTATTGTTTTGGTCCATTCCCATGATTTCAGAGTGCACTTTAATTCTCAATTTGTTTCGATAGAGATCAACCAAATATAACCCTGTGGTTGCTCGTGTGTGTTTAGTTTCCCTTGCATGCAGTTTTGTTTTAACATGGGTCACAGTAAAGGATCACTTGTAAAAATAATGGATTGCTTCCTGTTTCTGCCAGCTGATTTGATCAGCCCAAAGTTCCTTAAGTGCTGTGGGTTACACAGCTAGTGTGGAATCTATATGATACTTTCAGTTTGGTAGTAACTGAATTAACCATTTATAGTCTCCAAAGCTCTGAAGACAATTTGGTGAACATGGGCATCTGATTTTGAAGTGAATAAACTTGAAACTAAAATGAACATTGAGTTTCCAAACAAGACTAAATTATCAGATTTCTTGGAAAACAATGTTTTCATTAATTGATTGCACACTGGTTAGCTATAGATGTACCAGGAAAGCTTAAAAGAAATCATTTCTAACATCACTGTGTGAGATGTTTGTGGCATGTGTTAGCGTATTTTCCCATGTTCAGAACACAGTGGGTTTGGTTCTGTTCTCCTAAAGGAAAAGCCATGGTATGAATGGAGGTGGTTCTCTGTATGCTTGCAGACATGCCTGCCACTCTCACCATGTGCAGTGGTGGCCCATGGTGGTTTTCATTCACATCTTATTGACGACTAATGATGCTAAACATTCTTATATACCTGTCGGCCATTTGTATGTTTCTCTTTGACTAACGTCTATTCAGATCCTATTCTTATTTCTTTTTCAAGATTTATTTTTAAGTGTGTGGGGGGAGGGGGTGTGTTCATGTGAATCTAAGTGCCTGTTAAGGTCACAAGACATCAGATCCCCTGAAGCCGGAGTATCAGAGAGTCATGAGCCACCTGATGTAAGTGGTGGAAATTAAAGTCTGGCCCTTGGGAAAGCAACAAGTATTTTTTCACTGTCAAGCCATCTCTCTTACCCCTTTCTCTCATTTTTCAATCAGATTTCTTGGTTGGTTATTGATTTGTTGAATTGCTTATCTGCTGTGCATGAAAACATGATGTATAAATGTTTCCTCCTGCTCCACAGATTGCCTCTCCTACTTCTCAGTTGTTCCCTTTACTGTGAAGAGCTCTTTAATTTAATATAATTCTTTTACTTTGGGTTTGGGTTCCTTTTAAGGGGGTAGGTTTTTGATTGTTTGTTTTGGTTTTGTTTTGTTTTGTTTTGTTTTGTTTTGCTTCTGTTTTTCAAATCCTATCTAAGGAACCCGTGTCCAGACCAACTTCATGGGAATTTTCCCTCACCTTTTCCTCTAGTAGTAAGTCTAACAATTAAATCTTTAATCCTTTTTTCTTATTTCCAATAATATGACTGTTTGATTTCATTGTTTTGCATGTGGGCATCCAGTTGTCCCACTTCATTCACTGAAGGGTCTCTCTCTTCCCAGTGTTCTTGACATCTTTCTTTTAAAAGTCAAGTATGTGGAAGGTTCCTTGTTTTGTTTTGTTTTTTATTGTATCTGTTCATTGTATATGATGAGGAACTGCATAAGGACCTTTTCATACAGGTTATACTGTACACTGACCATACTTCATTTAATTGGCCTAATTATCTTTTATGTCAGTATCACCTTGTTTTGATTAATATAGCTCTATAGTATATCTTGAAATCAGTCCATGCAATGCCTTCAGCTTTGTTCTTTTTTTTATTTTAAAGATTGCTTTGGATATTTGGATTTTCTGTGGCTTGTACACAGTTCGTCTATTTTTTTTTCCTTTAAAAAGAATTGTAACTGTGATAGAAATTGCACTGAATCTGTAGATTGCCCAAGGTAGTGTGGACATTTTCACAGCAGTCTTCTAATCTGTGAGTATAGGATAGCTTTTCATTATTTATGTCTTTAGTTTCTTTAGTATTTTATACTTCTGAGCATGCAGGCCACACACCTCTTTTGCTAAATGCATTCTTTCTTTAAGATTTTATTTTATGCCCAGCCGGAGGACAGAGACCTGCCCTGCAGAGAGCGCCATCTTGGCTCCGGGACTCCCCGAACTTAGTCTACAGGTTAGAGTGAGGACCACAGAGGCAGACAGCTTCTGGGACAGGCGGGAGCCACAGAGCCACTGAGGCAGCACCCTTTTGGGGCCGCAGACATCCGGCACCCTCCCAGTCGGAGGACAGTGACCTGCCCTGCAGGGAGCGCCATCTTGGCTCCGGGACTCTGCCAAGCTTAGTCTCTACAGGTCAGAGTGGGGACCACGGGGGCAGACAGCTTCTGGGACAGGCAGGAGCCACAGAGCCGCTGAGGCAGCACCCTTTTGGGGCCGCAGACATCCGGCACCCTCCCAGTCGGAGGACAGTGACCTGCCCTGCAGAGAGCGCCATCTTGGCTCCGGGACTCCGCCGAGCTTAGTCTCTACAGGTCAGAGTGGGGACCACGGGGGCAGACGGCTTCTGGGACAGGCAGGAGCCACAGAGCCGCTGAGGCAGCACCCTTTTGGGGCCGCAGACTTCCGGCACCCTCCCAGCCGGAGGACAGAGACCTGCCCTGCAGAGAGCGCCATCTTGGCTCCGGGACTCCCCGAACTTAGTCTACAGGTTAGAGTGAGGACCACAGAGGCAGACAGCTTCTGGGACAGGCGGGAGCCACAGAGCCGCTGAGGCAGCACCCTTTTGGGGCCGCAGACATCCGGCACCCTCCCAGTCGGAGGACAGTGACCTGCCCTGCAGAGAGCGCCATCTTGGCTCCGGGACTCTGCCAAGCTTAGTCTCTACAGGTCAGAGTGGGGACCACGGGGGCAGACAGCTTCTGGGACAGGCAGGAGCCACAGAGCCGCTGAGGCAGCACCCTTTTGGGGCCGCAGACATCCGGCACCCTCCCAGTCGGAGGACAGTGACCTGCCCTGCAGAGAGCGCCATCTTGGCTCCGGGACTCCGCCGAGCTTAGTCTCTACAGGTCAGAGTGGGGACCACGGGGGCAGACGGCTTCTGGGACAGGCAGGAGCCACAGAGCCGCTGAGGCAGCACCCTTTTGGGGCCGCAGACTTCCGGCACCCTCCCAGCCGGAGGACAGAGACCTGCCCTGCAGAGAGCGCCATCTTGGCTCCGGGACTCCCCGAACTTAGTCTACAGGTTAGAGTGAGGACCACAGAGGCAGACAGCTTCTGGGACAGGCGGGAGCCACAGAGCCACTGAGGCAGCACCCTTTTGGGGCCGCAGACATCCGGCACCCTCCCAGTCGGAGGACAGTGACCTGCCCTGCAGGGAGCGCCATCTTGGCTCCGGGACTCTGCCAAGCTTAGTCTCTACAGGTCAGAGTGGGGACCACGGGGGCAGACAGCTTCTGGGACAGGCAGGAGCCACAGAGCCGCTGAGGCAGCACCCTTTTGGGGCCGCAGACATCCGGCACCCTCCCAGTCGGAGGACAGTGACCTGCCCTGCAGAGAGCGCCATCTTGGCTCCGGGACTCCGCCGAGCTTAGTCTCTACAGGTCAGAGTGGGGACCACGGGGGCAGACGGCTTCTGGGACAGGCAGGAGCCACAGAGCCGCTGAGGCAGCACCCTTTTGGGGCCGCAGACTTCCGGCACCCTCCCAGCCGGAGGACAGAGACCTGCCCTGCAGAGAGCGCCATCTTGGCTCCGGGACTCCCCGAACTTAGTCTACAGGTTAGAGTGAGGACCACAGAGGCAGACAGCTTCTGGGACAGGCGGGAGCCACAGAGCCACTGAGGCAGCACCCTTTTGGGGCCGCAGACATCCGGCACCCTCCCAGTCGGAGGACAGTGACCTGCCCTGCAGGGAGCGCCATCTTGGCTCCGGGACTCTGCCAAGCTTAGTCTCTACAGGTCAGAGTGGGGACCACGGGGGCAGACAGCTTCTGGGACAGGCAGGAGCCACAGAGCCGCTGAGGCAGCACCCTTTTGGGGCCGCAGACATCCGGCACCCTCCCAGTCGGAGGACAGTGACCTGCCCTGCAGAGAGCGCCATCTTGGCTCCGGGACTCCGCCGAGCTTAGTCTCTACAGGTCAGAGTGGGGACCACGGGGGCAGACGGCTTCTGGGACAGGCAGGAGCCACAGAGCCGCTGAGGCAGCACCCTTTTGGGGCCGCAGACTTCCGGCACCCTCCCAGCCGGAGGACAGAGACCTGCCCTGCAGAGAGCGCCATCTTGGCTCCGGGACTCCCCGAACTTAGTCTACAGGTTAGAGTGAGGACCACAGAGGCAGACAGCTTCTGGGACAGGCGGGAGCCACAGAGCCACTGAGGCAGCACCCTTTTGGGGCCGCAGACATCCGGCACCCTCCCAGTCGGAGGACAGTGACCTGCCCTGCAGGGAGCGCCATCTTGGCTCCGGGACTCTGCCAAGCTTAGTCTCTACAGGTCAGAGTGGGGACCACGGGGGCAGACAGCTTCTGGGACAGGCAGGAGCCACAGAGCCGCTGAGGCAGCACCCTTTTGGGGCCGCAGACATCCGGCACCCTCCCAGTCGGAGGACAGTGACCTGCCCTGCAGAGAGCGCCATCTTGGCTCCGGGACTCCGCCGAGCTTAGTCTCTACAGGTCAGAGTGGGGACCACGGGGGCAGACGGCTTCTGGGACAGGCAGGAGCCACAGAGCCGCTGAGGCAGCACCCTTTTGGGGCCGCAGACTTCCGGCACCCTCCCAGCCGGAGGACAGAGACCTGCCCTGCAGAGAGCGCCATCTTGGCTCCGGGACTCCCCGAACTTAGTCTACAGGTTAGAGTGAGGACCACAGAGGCAGACAGCTTCTGGGACAGGCGGGAGCCACAGAGCCACTGAGGCAGCACCCTTTTGGGGCCGCAGACATCCGGCACCCTCCCAGTCGGAGGACAGTGACCTGCCCTGCAGGGAGCGCCATCTTGGCTCCGGGACTCCGCCAAGCTTAGTCTCTACAGGTCAGAGTGGGGACCACGGGGGCAGACAGCTTCTGGGACAGGCAGGAGCCACAGAGCCACTGAGGCAGCACCCTTTTGGGGCCGCAGACTTCCGGCACCCTCCCAGCCGGAGGACAGAGACCTGTCCTGCAGAGAGTGCCATCTTGGCTCCGGGACTCCGCCGAACTTAGTCTGCACAGGACAGAGTGAGGACCACAGAGGCAGACAGCTTCTGGGACAGGCGGGAGCCACAGAACCGCTGAGGCAGCACCCTTTTGGGGCCGCAGACATCCGACACCCTCCCAGCCGGAGAACAGTGACCTGCCCTGCAGGGAGCGCCATCTTGGCTCCGGGACTCCGCCGAACTTAGTCTGTACAGGTCTGCTGACAGAGGATACTCAGAATCCCCAGAAGAACAACCTCTGAACAGAGACAACTATAACAACTCCAGAGATTACCAGATGGCGAGAGGTAAAGGTAAGAATCTTACTAACAGAAACCAAGACCACTCACCATCATCAGGACCCAGCACTCCCACTTCGCCCAGTCCAGGGCACCCCAACACACCTGAAAAACTAGACCTGGATTTAAAAGCATATCTCATGATGATGGTAGAGGACATCAAGAAGGACTTTAAAGAACTACAGGAGAACATGGCTAAAGAGTTACAAGTCCTTAAAGAAAAACAGGAAAACACAACCAAACTGGTAGAAGTCCTTAAAGAGAAACAGGAAAACACATCCAATCAGATGATGGAAATGAACAAAACCATACTAGACCTAAAAAGGGAAGTAGACACAATAAAGAAAACCCAAAATGAGGCAACACTGGAGATAGAAACCCTAGGAAAGAAATCTGGAACCATAGATGCAAGCATCAGCAACAGAATACAAGAGATGGAAGAGAGAATCTCAGGTGCAGAAGATTCCATAGAGAACATGGGCACAACAATCAAGGAAAATGGAAAATGCAAAAAGATCCTAACTCAAAACATCCAGGAAATACAGGACACAATGAGAAGACCAAACCTACGGATAATAGGAGTGGATGAGAATGAAGATTTTCAACTCAAAGGACCAGCAAACATCTTCAACAAAATTATAGAAGAAAACTTCCCAAATCTAAAGAAAGAGATGCCCATGAACATACAAGAAGCCTACAGAACTCCAAATAGGCTGGACCAGAAAAGAAATACCTCCCGACACATAATAATCAGAACAACAAATGCACTAAATAAAGATAGAATACTAAAAGCAGCAAGAGAAAAAGGCCAAGTAACATATAAAGGCAAGCCTATCAGAATTACACCAGATTTTTCACCAGAGACTATGAAAGCCAGAAGATCCTGGACAGATGTTATACAGACACTAAAAGAACACAAATTCCAGCCCAGGCTACTATACCCAGCCAAACTCTCAATTAACATAGATGGAGAAACCAAAGTATTCCACGACAAAACCAAATTCACACATTATCTCTCCACGAATCCAGCCCTTCAAAGGATAATAACAGAAAAAAACCAATACAAGGACAGGAACCACGCCCTAGAAACAACAAGAAGGTAATCCCTCAACAAACCTAAAAGAAGACAGCCACAAGAACAGAATGCCAACTTTAACAACAAAAATAACAGGAAACAACAATTACTTTTCCTTAATATCTCTTAATATCAATGGACTCAACTCCCCGATAAAAAGACATAGACTAACAAACTGGCTACACAAACAAGACCCAACATTTTGCTGCTTACAAGAAACTCATCTCAGAGAAAAAGATAGACACTACCTCAGAATGAAAGGCTGGAAAACAATTTTCCAAGCAAATGGTCTGAAGAAACAAGCTGGAGTAGCCATTCTAATATCAGATAAGATTGACTTCCAACCCAAAGTCATCAAAAAAGACAGGGAGGGGCACTTCATACTCATTAAAGGTAAAATCCTCCAAGAGGAACTATCAATCCTGAATATCTATGCTCCAAATACAAAGGCAGCCTCATTCATTAAAGAAACTTTAGTAAATCTCAAAGCACACATTGCACCTCATACAATAATAGTGGGAGACTTCAACACACCACTTTCACCAATGGACAGATCATGGAAACAGAAACTAAACAGGGACACAGTGAAACTAACAGAAGTTATGGATCAAATGGATCTGGCAGATATCTACAGAACATTTTACCCTAAAACAAAAGGATACACCTTCTTCTCAGCACCTCATGGTACCTTCTCCAAAATTGACCACGTAATTGGGCACAAAACAGGACTCAACAGATACAAAAACATTGAAATTGTCCCATGCATCCTATCAGATCACCATGGACTAAGGCTGATCTTCAATAACAAAATAAATAATAGAAAGCCAACCTTCACGTGGAAACTGAACAACACTCTTCTCAATGATACCTTGGTCAAGGAAGGAATAAAGAAAGAAATTAAGGACTTTTTAGAGTTCAATGAAAATGAAGCCACAACATACCCAAACTTATGGGACGCAATGAAAGCATTTCTAAGAGGAAAACTCATAGCTCTGAGTGCCTCCAAAAGGAAACTAGAAAGAGCACACATTAGCAGCTTGACAACACACCTAAAAGCACTAGAACAAAAGGAAGCAAATTCACCCAAGAGGAGTAGACGGCAGGAAATAATCAAACTCAGGGGTGAAATCAACCAAGTGGAAACAAGAAAAACTATTCAAAGAATCAACCAATCAAGGAGCTGGTTCTTTGAGAAAATCAACAAGATAGATAAACCCTTAGCCAGACTCACTAGAGGGCACAGGGAAAGCATCCTAATTAACAAAATCAGAAATGAAAAAGGAGACATAACAACAGATCCTGAAGACATCCAAAACACCATCAGATCCTTCTACCAAAGGCTATACTCAACAAAACTGGAGAACCTGGATGAAATGGAGAAGTTCCTAGACAGATACCAGGTACCAAAGTTGAATCAAGATCAGGTTAATGATCTAAACAGCCCTATATCCCCCAAAGAAATAGAAGCAGTCATTAATAGTCTCCCAACCAAAAAAAGCCCAGGACCAGATGGGTTTAGTGCAGAGTTCTATCAGACCTTCAAAGAAGATCTAATCCCAGTTCTTCACAAACTATTCCACAAAATAGAAACAGAAGGTACTCTACCCAACTCATTCTATGAAGCCACAATTACTCTGATACCTAAACCACAAAAAGACCCAACAAAGATAGAAAACTTCAGACCAATATCCCTTATGAATATTGATGCAAAAATCCTCAATAAAATTCTTGCTAACCGAATCCAAGAACACATCAAAACAATCATCCATCCTGACCAAGTAGGTTTCATCCCAGGGATGCAGGGATGGTTCAATATACGGAAATCCATCAACGTAATCCAGTATATAAACAAACTCAAAGACAAAAACCACATGGTCATCTCGTTAGATGCGGAAAAAGCATTTGACAAGATCCAACACCCATTCATGATAAAAGTCTTGGAAAGATCAGGAATTCAAGGCCCATACCTAAACATGATAAAAGCAATCTACAGCAAACCAGTAGCCAACATCAAAGTAAATGGTGAGAAGCTTGAAGCAATCCCTCTAAAATCAGGGACTAGACAAGGCTGTCCACTTTCTCCATACCTATTCAACATTGTACTTGAAGTCCTAGCCAGAGCAATTCGACAACAAAAGGAGATCAAAGGGATACAAATTGGAAAAGATGAAGTCAAAATATCACTTTTTGCAGATGATATGATAGTATATATAAGTGACCCTAAAAATTCCACCAGAGAACTCCTAAGCCTGATAAACAGCTTCGGTGAAGTAGCTGGATATAAAATTAACTCAAACAAATCAATGGCCTTTCTCTACACAAAGAATAAACAGGCTGAGAAAGAAATTAGGGAAACAACACCCTTCTCAATAGTCACAAATAATATAAAATATCTTGGCGTGACTCTAACTAAGGAAGTGAAAGATCTGTATAATAAAAACTTCAAGTCTCTGAAGAAAGAAATTATAGAAGATCTCAGAAGATGGAAAGATCTCCCATGCTCATGGATTGGCAGGATCAACATTGTAAAAATGGCTATCTTGCCAAAAGCAATCTACAGATTCAATGCAATCCCCATCAAAATTCCAAATCAATTCTTCAACGAATTAGAAAGTGCAATCTGCAAATTCATCTGGAATAACAAAAAACCTAGGATAGCAAAAACTCTTCTCAAGGATAAAAGAACCTCTGGTGGAATCACCATGCCGGACCTAAAGCTCTACTACAGAGCAATTGTGATAAAAACTGCATGGTACTGGTATAGTGACAGACAAATAGACCAATGGAATAGAATTGAAGACCCAGAAATGAACCCACACACCTACGGTCACTTGATCTTCGACAAGGGAGCTAAAAACATCCAGTGGAAGAAAGACAGCATTTTCAACAAATGGTGCTGGCACAACTGGTTGTTAACATGTAGAAGAATGCGAATCGATCCATTCCTATCTCCTTGTACTAAGGTCAAGTCTAAGTGGATCAAGGAACTTCACATAAAACCAGAGACACTGAAACTTATAGAGGAGAAAGTGGGGAAAAGCCTTGAAGATATGGGCACAGGGGAAAAATTCCTGAATAGAACAGTAATGGCTTGTGCTGTAAGATCGAGAGTTGACAAGTGGGACCTCATGAAACTACAAAGCTTCTGCAAGGCTAAAGACACCATCAATAAGACAAAAAAACCACCAACAGATTGGGAAAGGATCTTCACCTATCCTAAATCAGATAAGGGACTAATATCCAATATATATAAAGAACTCAAGAAGGTGGACTCCAGAAAGTCAAATAACCCCATTAAAAAATGGGGCTCAGAACTGAACAAAGAATTCTCGCCTGAGGAATACCGAATGGCAGAGAAACACCTGAAAAAATGTTCAACATCCTTAATCATCAGGGAAATGCAAATCAAAACAACCCTGAGATTCCACCTCACACCAGTCAGAATGGCTAAGATCAAAAATTCAGGTGACAGCAGTTGCTGGCGAGGATGTGGAGAAAGAGGAACACTCCTCCATTGTTGGTGGTATTGCAAGCTTGTACAACCACTCTGGAAATCAGTCTGGCGGTTCCTCAGAAAATTGGACATAGTACTACCGGAGGATCCAGCAATACCTCTCCTGGGCATATATCCAGAAGATGTCCCAACCGGGAAAAAGGACACATGTTCCACTATGTTCATAGCAGCCCTATTTATAATAGCCAGAAGCTGGAAAGAACCCAGATGTCCCTCAACAGAGGAATGGATACAGAAATTATGGTACATTTACACAATGGAGTACTACTCAGCTATTAAAAAGAATGAATTTATGAAATTCCTAGCCAAATGGATGGACCTGGAGGGCATCATCTTGAGTGAAGTAACACAATCACAAAAGAACTCACACAATATGTATTCACTGATAAGTGGATATTAGCCCAAAACTTAGGATACCCAAGATTTAAGATACAATTTGCTAAACGCATGAAACTCAAGAAGAATGAAGACCAAAGTGTGGACACTGTGCACCTTCTCAGAATTGGGAACAAAACACCCAGGGAAGGAGTTACAGAGACAAAGTTCGTAGCGGTGATGAAAGGATGGACCATTTAGAGACTGCCGTATCCAGGGATCCATCCCATAATCAACTTCTAAACGCTGACACCATTGCATACACTAGCAAGATTTTGCTGAAAGGACCCAAATATAGCTGTCTCTTGTGAGACGATGCTGGGGCCTAGCAAACACAGGAGTGGATGTTCACAGTCAGCTATTGGATGTATCACAGGGCTCCCAATGGAGAAGCTAGAGTAAGTACCCAAGGAGCTAAAGGGATCTGCAACCCTATTGTTGGAACAACATGATGTACTAACTAGAACCCCGGAGCTCTTGTCTCTAGCTGCATATGTATCGAAAGATGGCCTAGTCAGCCATCAATGGAAAGAGAGGCCCATTGGACTTGCAAACTTTATATGCCCCAATATAGGGGAATGCCAGGGCCAAAAGAATGGGAATGGGTGGATAGGGAAGTGGGAAGGGCGCTATGGGGGACTTTTGGGATAGCATTGGAAACGTAATTGAGGAAAATATGTAATAAAAATATTAAAAAAAAAATAAAAAAAATAAAAACTGAAAAAAAAAAAAAAAAAAAAAAAGATTTTATTTTATATGTATGTGATGGACTAGGGGTACCCATGATTGCAGTAGCAGCAGTGGCTTGAAGAAGGTGTCTGATCCCTTGAGAGTGGCATTGCAGTAGTTGTGAGCCACCTGACTTGGGTGCTAGGAGGTAAACCTCTGGAAGAGCAGTGCGTATTTTTTAACTGCTGAACTATGTCTCCAGTCCTATTGATTAAACTCATCCTTAAATAAAAATGGAATTGTTTTCCTGATACCTTTTGGGGAGTAGCTTGATGGTGGTGTATAGAAACATTACCAATTTTCTTTTGAATGTTGATTTTCTTATTCTGCAACTTTACTAAACTCAGTTTTTAGTTCCAATAGATTTTCAGTGTCTTACTGTCCACAGTTCCATTCCATCCTTTCTGATTTGATACCTTCTGTTTGCTTCTCATACCTAATTCCCTGTCATGGAACATGATGTTAGCACCGGGGTCCTCGTACATCGCTGGTTTGAGACACGTTCCTTCCATACCTAATTTGTTGTGAAATTCTGTAATGAAAGGATGTTATATTTTTGTCAGTTGATTTTTCTGCATTGTTGGCATAATTGTGTAGTTTTTGCTTTTTGCTTTTTGAATGTGACCTGTTGTATTATAGATTTATATTGCCTTTATTATTACCTATTAAAATGTGATAAAGAAATATGGAGAAAACTAAAAGAGGTTGGGAGAAGAGCTTTTTGGGTTCATACCTAAATTATTAACTAACATTAGAATGAAAATGTATTTTAATTAAATTATAAGATTAAATGAGGGTAGAAATTCCAACCATAGAAATGTAGAAAGTAAAAGAATGGGAAATGTCTTATCTTGTAGTTCTTGCTAAGAGAACGCTGTTTTAGCTGTGTAATAGTTTACAAAATAAGCCCCAAGAGAAAAAAATTAACCAAAAATGAAGTGACTTCCTTTATAGTTATAAAAGCGTACTCTTTCAGGCTCTTCAGGCAATATAAGAAATACAAGTAGTGACGTCGTTACTGGTGGTACAGAGATTGAAGTATAATAACTGGGTATTATAAATAACATCAATCAAGTTAATTTGGGGATTTAAATGAAATGAACCCAAGCCCATGGGAGGGGAAAAATATATAAAAGTAAATTCAAAAAGAAATAGCTTGGGTAAGCTTGACCTATTAAATATACTGAATCAATCAATAGTCCATACCCTTTTGGAAAATAAAAACCCGTTACCAGATAGCTTCACTAAACATTCAGAGCATAAATAATTGTGGTATTTTACTAAACTTTCCAAATAATGAGAAAGGGCCCATGCTTTGCAACTCAGTGAAGTCTTTATATACAAACCTAGACACAAATGGGAAAAGAAGGAGACAGACCATTCCTAGTTACCAGCATACAGAAGTCTACCTAGCATGAACAATACTGACTGTGGCCAGCCTGGCTTCCTTACCACATTGTCACCCCTGGACCTAGAGTCTCAGTTTCTACGTCCTTGTGCTGCTCCCTCAGCTGTTCCCAAGCAGCCTCTCCTTAGGCAGAGGGGATCTCTTCTAACAAGGTGGGGAGGAAGCCCTCCACCAGGGAAGCTTCCCAGGGCTGAGAAGCCCTTCCTGTCTCAGTATCGATGACTACTTTGCACAAAACCATGCATTTGAAACTGCCAAGTCTCATTAAATCCACAGCATCTCTGTGGCTTTCACAATGAAAGGACTCTTGACGTTAGAATTACTTAAAAGATAGGACTCTGAATTGGGAGCTGGAAAGTCAATGGCTAATAAAACGCCACTTCCATTCCTGAGGGATTTTTCATCGTTTTTACCCCTCAGACTCCTAAGCATGCTGCCTAGTGTTGAAGTAGCATGCCAAATCCCTGCATTATACTCTTAGCTTTAGAAAATATACAGAACATACTTTCTGTTGTAGCTGAACTCTGCATTTTGTTTAAAAAGTGTGGGGAGCATTTGCCAACACAGCTACCAAAGCAGCATTTTAAGTTGTCTGAAAAAGCTGTTACCCCTTCCTCTCAAAACGTTTTCACTCATTGTCCAGGCCATACAGGTACTCCAGGAGCAAAACTCTTCTTACTGGACAGAGGAGGAAAGCCAGAGAAACTCAAAGTATTGTGACCAAAACGGAAATAAAATATCTCAATTATTGTGGGATGAAAAAGTCTACAGGAAATACCTAAATACTTAGCTGAGAGATGGGACCAAGAAAAAGCAAGATATGACCAGAAAGAAAAAACCCTCCTCAGCTTTCACTCTCAGATCCCTGTTCCCTATTAGCAAGAGACACAAAGGGAGAATTCCAGGGGACACCTAGCCAAATTTAGCATTTGGGCAATGTCATCAAATGGGTTACCATAAGAAAGGAACTGCCCACAACAGAAGATGAAAAAGAGACTCACCTCTCCAGGTCCACAGGAAAAGTGCACTGATACATAGAACTACATGAAGGAGCTGGTCAAACAGTCGTTGATATCTGAAATCAGAGAACAGACCCACAACTGATGTACTGCAGCCATTGTAGAGAAGATAAGAGCCAGCGTATCTAATTTATTATAAAGAAACATTTCAAATGAAAAAACAGACTCTTAATTCAGAGTCACAGAAGAATGTCTTTTCAAAAATACAAAGAAAAATAACTTGAGATGAAAAGACCAGGTGGGCTAGGTGGCTTGTTGAATAGAGGCCAGCAAGCCTGACAACCTGAGTTGGAACCCTGAAGCCCACATGCTTTCCAGAGAGAACCAGTTCTGTCCCACATGTTACAATCCACATATGAGCACTTTGTACATGTATGCCTGCCATACACGTACATAATAAAATATAAATGTTAAAATATAAAAGTGTTTTTAAAAGAGAAGACTAAACTCAATCTGGAAATGATCAAAAATTGGAATAGATATGTCTACAAAAAAAGAAAACCATTGACCAGTACTTCCCTGAGACTCTGCTCAGCATCACTAATCACTAGGGGCTCAAATCCAAGCCACAGAGTCGCTATCACTGGGGATGTGTTAGGATAACTATTGTTGTGGCACACCGCCCTCTAGACATGACATGGCCATTGCCCTCTTGAACAGTGTGCAGCAGTAATTACACTCATTGGAGAGGAGAGGGACTCACAAGCCCTACACCCGCACTGAAAATTTATAGACAGTGCTAGGAAAGAGTTTTTCTTAGTGTAGCAATCCGTAAGTTGCTGACAGTCCCAAAAGTAACTCCAGGTAAGCTCATCGGGTGAAATCATCTCTGTCTCTGTCATTGATGCCCTATGTGGGGTGTGTCTTTTTTTTTTTTAATTACACAACAGCTATTTAAAAAACAAGAGAGGGGAGCTAGAGAAATTACCCAAGGAGCTAAAGGGAACTGCAACCCCATAGGTGGAACAACAATATGAACTAACCAGTACCCCGGAGCTCTTGTCTCTAGCTGCATATGTATCAAAAGATGGCCTAGTTGGCCATCACTGCAAAGAGAGGCCCATTGGACTTGCAAACTTTATATGCCCCAGTATAGGGGAACCCCAGGGCCAAAAAGGGGTAGTGGGTGGATAGGGGGTTGGGGGGGTGGGTATGGGGGACTTTTGGGATAGCATTGAAAATGTAAACGAGGAAAATACCTAATAAAAAAATAAATTAAAAAAAAAAAAACAAGAGGGCCGAGGAGATGACTCAGTAGGCAAAGCACTGGTGATGCATACATGAGGATCAACTTTAGATTCCCAGATCCCATGTAAAAGCCAAGCAGGCTTGATGGCCAGCAGAGAACAGAATGAGAGATGGATGTACAAGGTGCGACCACTTACCAGAGCATAGAGTCACAAGTTGAAATTCTGGTGGGCACCAATGCCAAAGTAGAAAAGGCTGCATGGTAGTTGAAGAATTCCTAAAGGCTCAGAGTAGAGAACTCTGAAGTTTAAAATTCCAGAAAGTCCTAGACATGTAGGATCTGTATTTTGAGATTTGTCTCCCAAAAGCTCAGTCAGGTTGTCACAGAAGATATTGTAGAATTATTATCCCTCTGGCAGAAAGCAGAGACAAAACACCACTCCAAAATACACAAGAATAACTAACACACACAAGAGTAACGAAAATACACAGTATGCTGCTAACACCATACTTAGAGCACTTTCTTTTGCCTGTTACATCATGTCTAGCTAGCAAGAAAGAAATTACAAGGCATGCTGAATAGCAAAATGCACAGTGAAAAGGGAAGTAAGCAACAGACCCATATGTGCAGGGATATGAAGATTAGCAAGCCGAGAATTCTGAGCAGCTATGATGAACCTGCTAAAAGCGCTAGTAGAATGAATGGTCAACATGAACTCCTTCAAGGTAAGGGAGTAGTAGCCATCCAAACCTACTGGCACAGAAGTGAACGTGGCCTTTGCTGAGTACGTGAATAACTTGAAAATGGCTAAGTAAAGAATTTCTGAACTTGAAGATATCTCAGTAGGAACCTCTACAGTCAGAAAGTAAGAAGCAGCAGGAGTGAGCAGCACCGGAACACTTCAGGGCTCTGCAAACTCGTGACGTGGGTAGCAGGAGAAGTGTACGGAGGAGAAGAACCAGAAAGCACTCTGAGAGGTAATGACTAAACTCATGCGAGACACCTCGGAAGACACTGCCCAGGATCAACACCCCTAAAAATAGTTAAGCACGGATGTCCAAAGTACAAAGTCAAAGACAAGGAGAAAAAACACACTCTACTTACAGAGAATCAAAGGCAAGAATTTCTTCCAACTTCTCAGAATTCACAAAAACAGTGAGAGAGAAGATGTGATATGTTTCATGTAGAGGAGGAAAAAAGAAAAAAAAAAAAAAAAAAAAAAAAAAAACACCAACCTGGAATTCTCTGCCCTGTGAGATTATCCTTCCAAGGGTAAGAAAAAAGAGACGCTGCGCACAGAAACAGCTGAGGAAGTCATTGTCAGTACCTGCCTTTGCAAGAACTGTGTCCCATTCTTCTGACAGAAAACCCTGGGTCAGAAACTAAGATCTGACTAAAGATTGCAAAAGCAAAGATAAGGCCAACATATATGAAGTTTATAAACATGAGGTTGAATAAATGAATTAAAACTAGGAGCTTTGTTGTGTTACATAAAATTAGTTCACCAGCAGCCCCTTAGTCATGAAGCACACGGAGGAGGCGGGGGGGTGGGGGGCGTCATTGTGAGATGCAGGCAGACTGTGCACATCCCATCTTCCCCTGCCTCACTGTTTGCTGTAAAATGACTTGCTATGTTCATGTTACATTTGACATGCTTCACTGTGTGTGTGTTTGTTCAACTTAAAATGTTTAAAGATAAAGCCAGGACTGGTGCCGGTCTGACATCTTAAGTTCATAGTGGAAGGAGCGAATTAACTCTCATAAATGGTCGCTCATTTCTAGATGTGTACCAGGGCACACCAGTGTGCACACACACATACATTAAGCAAATTTCCAAATCTTTTAAAAATTAGGGGGTGGCTGGAGAGATTGCTCAGTGGTTAAGAACACTGGTTGCTCTTTAAGAGGACCTTTTGATCCCCAGCACCCACATAATGGCTCAAAACTGTCTGTAATTCCAGTCCCAGGGGGAGCCAACACCCTCTTCTTACTTCTACATACATATGGTGCATGGACATACATGCAGGTACAACACCCATACACATAAAAATAAAAAATTTTTAAAAATCTATTGCCTCTATTTTCATTTTTCTGTTCTGTGATCTTCTAATATTATTAAGGTTGCCTATTTATATTACTGTTAACAGATTGTATATAACTATTTTGACTTTTGTTGTCTCCTGTAGAGATCATGTTTTAATAATGACCATATAGTAAATAGTGTTTGACTTGAAATGGTTTCAGGAATGCTCATTCTCACCCCCAGAGTATTTGGATCAGTTCTTGTCTTTCTGATGGAGCTAGTGTAATGCTTGTTGTCCTTTGACACTTTACAGTGAAGTTAAGAGGCACTGCTTTCCAAGAACTGATCGAATCCATTGGGAATATATTTGGTTCTGTTAAAAATTAATCTGACAGTTAGCATTAGGAATAGCAGAGCCTTTCAAAAGGGAGCTGTCTAATCAAGGGAACCTAATCTGTAGAAGAAATGGTGACAGCAATGGCACCTCTCGTTTGACCCTCAAAGTCAATGCAGTAGTACCAGTTCCTGCTGCAGCAATCCTTCAAGGGGTGGTTAATCACTATTCCCTTCTAGGATGAGTCAAAGAATACCATTCCTCCTTCCGGCAGTTAGCCCCCGGGCCTCCAAGGAATGACCCAGAGTAGTCACAGGGGAAGAATACAGTCAGCTTTAGTTCGGTCTGACCAGGTCCCTAGTGGTGTTGCAAGCCTGGAAACTCAACAGAACCTAGGAAAAAGAGCAGATATTCGGCTACTCCTGAAGAAAACCTCTCATCCAAGTATGTTTTGTTCTCATAGGTCGTCCACGCCTTTCTGCTCTTCCCAACTATCGAACGAATATCTGAATCGCCCAACGGCAAGTTTGCCACTCCATTTTTGTGCCAGTTTCGATACCTGCTCTATGCTACCAGCTACTTACTTTTTAAGCCGTGTCCTGAAGTAATAAAATCTTTCATAATCCAAAAACTCGCGGGACAAATGAACTTTAAGCTTGAACTTCCTTTGACGGACATCCTTCAACCATTCTGCCTTGGTAAGCATGGTTTCTAAAGGTGTGTGTTTGTAGTATAAGGAAATGTTTACAGGATAGGCTGTGTGTGTGACCAGGAAGTTAGCTGTTCAGCTCTTTCTACCCCAAACCTTAATCTAAGAACAGAACTGTGACTCGGTGAGGGGAACTTGCATGAAAACTGGAGAGAAGAGCTTTATGGAGTTTTGGTGTTCTCTTCTGCTCCTGATTCCACACTGTGGCTACGGCACGGCGAGATGTGCCCCAGCTAGTACACAGCATGGGCCAAGTCCTCCCAGGAATCCATCTGTGAAAACAGCCTCATAGAGTCAGCAGGTTACCACCGTGATGCTCGCCTTGCAGTCACTTTAGAAGAGTGTAGATTACAAAGAGTAAATGATCGCCATGCTAAGATATCTTGATACTGGATGCTTTGCTATGCATTCTTTTCTGAGTATGCCAGGAAAATAGTGTTGCTAATCTGTATTTTTAGATAATAATTACTTACTAGTATTTATAAATGACTTTATTTTTTTTCTTTTGTGTATGGGTGTTTTGCCTGCATTGTATGTCTAAACTGCACTACCTGTTGCCTTGTGAAGGCCAGAAAAGGTGGACAGATCTAGATAAGAAACATAAGAAAGCATTTTTGTTTCTCTGTTTGTGTAGATAAAGTCTGAATACAGTAATCAGCGACATCTGTATGTTTGCTGAGTGTGTAATGCATATATGAGCACTTCATTTTTTGTCTAAGCAAATGCTTATGTGAAGGTGTTTTCTAGTCGCTTCTACACAAGAGTTCTAACTGCCTTCTTAGAGAACTAGACCCCAGAAGTCACAAGTGAGAACAGTTCTTCCCCGTAGTGCCACTGATTGGCCTCTGGTGTATTCCGAGGAAGCAAGACAGTTTAACCACAGCACAAATTCCCCTTCTCAAGAAGGACAACCAGTGCCTTCCAGCCGCACAGTTGCAGGCCTTCTCCACAGCCATAGTAGGCTCACCATCTACAAGGTAGACCCTAAAGCCTCAGAATGCACATGGCCCTCTTGTGCCTGTTTCAGCTGGCCTTCTGATTCCTTGGCTCCGGATCTCCATTTCCAACCTCTGAGAGGTCAGTACTTCAATGACCCCAGTTTCTTCCTAGTCTGTGTAATTTGGTTGCAGGGAAAGGAAGCAAAAACTACTTGTCCTTCTTGGAATCCTCCACTCATGACAACTAGGATATTTAGTTCAACCTAGTAACCTAGTGATGAGGTGATCATTAGCCACGTGTCTCAGACATCCTAAGCAGCATGTCCCCGTTCTCCTCTAGCTTGCCAGTATGCCTCCTCTTGCAAGCATCATCACAAACATAAACTACCTCTGTCCAGTCACCTGGTCATCCCTTTGGTGACTTCCTGAAGGGCACTGCTCATAAGAGATGGCCTCAGGCTGGCTAGTGAGGGTGGTTAGTGAGCCCTGCCACATCTTATGCCTTATAGATAAAGGTAACCAGGATTCATAGCAGCCATCCATGTGCTGAGGTTGTCAGGATATTTGGAAAGAAGGGCAAGCCAGAGCTCATTCCTGGTCCTGCTTTTGGTCCAGCCCCGCACTCCCTGTAGGCCTGCTCTGAGCTCCAGTTGCCCTGCAGAGAGTGACCTTTAACTTACTGTTTGACTTGCAGGCTGCCTTGCAGTGTTTGCCAATTATGTAATGTCTGTGCTCCAGGAGGGATCTTACAGAAACAAATGGAGTTTGCTGGTCCAAGTAGTAGATTATAAATCCTGCCCTGTCTAGATAGAGCAGTGTCCTTTAGTTTGTACACATTTTTATTGATTTCGACTCTGAAAACTTCAAAAGCTGAAATGTTCAAGAGTTTCAAGTGCTGCTACCCTTTGGAAAAGATAGCATCCCAAGCCCTCTACTCCATCTTCCCTCGGGTGTGCTGAGTACTGCGGCATTAGAGTTCTTCTCCAATGGAAGGAGAGAAATGTTACTTCCCATCTAGAGAGTGGCTCTAACTCAATTCGCATAAAGTATAAACATTACCTCTGCATTCATTAGGGTAATTAGATTGTAACTAGATTGTCTGCAATGTTATTTTTAAAGACTCTACATGGATTTCCCCCCTTAAGTCAACTCCCGAATGTTTGCTACTACATAGATTCCCTGGAGTAGATGTGCGTCCGTCTCGTGAGAAGTAGGCTCCCACTCAGACAGCTAAATTAGATTTTCTCATCAAAGCTAAAAGAAAATATATTTTAACTCAACAGTATCACAGGTCAAACAGTGAACTGTTTATACTGTTTGAAAGCCTTTGTTAGGCTGAGCCGACGGGGTGTTTGTTTTGTGTTGTTTGTTTCACATTTTGAGCTTAGGCAGAGTAGGCACTAAGGTACTTGAAATGCTGCTGCCACTTCTGTTTTGCCCTCATGAAATGGGAGTAAAACCATCCCTAATTTTTTTTCATTATCTTTTAATCATTTTTACAGTCCATTCATTGTCCCCCTCTAGGTCTGCCCTCCAATCGTTCCTCATCCCATTCCTCCTCCCCTGTCTCCAAGAGGCCGTCCCCCGCCCCCCCCCCCGCCAGACCCCCCATTCCCTGGGGCCTCAGCTCTCTGAGGGGTTAGGTGCTTCCTCTCCCTGAGGCCAGGCCAGGCAGTGCTCTGCTGTACATGTGTATGTAGCCTTGCACCAGCTAGTGTATGTGCCCAGTTGGTGGCTCAGTGTCTGAGAGATCTCAAGGGTCCAGTGAACTGATGTTTTAATTCATTTCCATTACCTAACAAGAGAAACGTAGCCCAAGACATGAGGACTTTCTTCCACGTTAAGGTGTTTTGTCAAATAATTCTGTGAAAGGAACTTCTATAATCTTTCTCCTTCCTTAATCAATATGGAAATGATTCTTCAAACTGTTTAATGAGCTAATGATAGCAAGTTTCACTACAGAGCACAAATTTCTTCTTAGAATATTTTCATTTAGTCCTAGAATATTTTTTTTTTTTACTTTAAGGAAACCAGACAGCCATGCGATGTGCTCTGTCAGCTTAGATGCGCAGGTTTCATCTGTTGAGAAAGTCCACCTGAGGGCCTAGTGACCAGAGGATGCTCAGCCTAAAACCCAGAAAGAAAAGAGGGGGATCCTTGGTTCTAGGAATATATTACTGCTTTCCTGAATTTTTTTAACTTCTGTTTTTTTTTTTTTTTTTTGGTTTTTCGAGACAGGGTTTTTCTGTGTAGCCCTGGCTGTCCTGGCACTCACTTTGTAGACCAGGCTGGCCTCGAACTCAGAAATCCGCCTGCCTCTGCCTCCCGAGTGCTGGGATTAAAGGCGTGCGCCACCACGCCCAGCTTTAACTTCCGTTTTTAAATTATCTTCTAGTCTAAAATCTGATGGTTGTAATAATCATTTTTTCACTGCAATAAACACAGTTACTTAGATAAGATTGCACATCTGCATACTAACCCAATGTCCATAATGACCAGGCAGGTAGCCCTCTCCGTGCAGTGGGTAATTTACTGGAGTCTTGCCTTATAAAGAAACAGAATGAAGTGCAAAAACAAGTAACATTTTTCTAAATTATGGAGGAATTTTAGACCAGGTGAATTTCTTTTCTAGACCTAGTTTCTCTGTTGTTATATAGCACATTTTGCAACATTGACAAAGATAGAAAACAGTACAGGCAAAGAAGGCTAGATAAGGTCCCTACTAAATGTCTTTGTCTGGGTTTCTGTGTGTGTCTAATCCTGTATAGTCTTTTCTCTGGGCCTCCTGGTTTATGCTGTCCTGTACCACAGCTCTTTCTGTGTTGGGCCTCTGTTCTAACTGAAGCTCTTGTCTCCAGGACCCCCCCAGTCCCCAAGTCTACCTTCTGCTCTGCTTTGCTGCTGTACAGCCTTGCCACACCCTGCCACTCCTAGAAATAATCGTAATGTGTGCAGGAAGGGGCTGTCCAGGGAAACCTCCAATGCATACAGATGCAGAATGATGCCTCCCTCCTCCCCATCTAGTTAAGCTTCCATCCTCTGTGCTCTGACTCAAGATCCCCAGAAAATTCAGAGGTTCCAGCTTCATGTTTTCTCTGTTGGAATTGATATGAGCTGTAGTTCACAGAAAGTTCAGTTCCAGTGGCCACAGCAGATAGCAAGCTGTTTCCTAGTGCGCCAACAAAGAACTGCAAACTCTCCATGGAGAAATGGTTAGAACTCCATCCCCACAGCTTGCAGGGATGTGGGTACTTGCGGCACTCTCCCTCTTGTCCTTAGTATTCCAAATCCCATGGCTCCTTCAACTTCCTCTCTACCATAGACAGAAAGAAGGGCAAAGAGTAGAAATAAAGCAAAAGGCTGACTCCTGGCTAGAAAGGCGCGTGCTTCCCACTGTTCTCCTCTTGTAGATTAGAAGCCATATCCCTCCATGTAAGGAAGCTGAAGTCACTGATTTCAACTTGGAGATGAGGGTCTTCCTGTCGGTCTTCAGATGATTACTTCATGTCTGCCACAACCCCACCCCAAGCTGATCCCGAGACTCATTGTTCATAGAGCCAACCACCTTCCTAACACCCAACTAAACCAATAACAGCACTCCCGAGACCTCAGTAGGGTCAGCCTAGCATGGTAACCTCAGACTCGGGCAGCTCTTTATCTCAGCCTTTCTAGCCCTCTCAAAAACCTCCATAGATGCACCTGTCCGTAGCAGAGCCCCTCTGTACCCATGATTACAACAGTTTACATTTTAAAGAGTTTAAAACAGAACTTTTTACTCTTTGATTTCTGTTAGTGCTAATAAGCCCCAGTCATCTGTGCAACCAAGTCTTGTGATAAACACTAGAGAAATTCTCCCTTGTAAATGTGGCTAATTTTGAGTATATTGGATCTATTAGGATCTATTAGCCCTTTAAAGATGCTCAGAGTAAGTAGAAGTAGTATACCCAGTCAGAAGTGACCGACAGTCCTGTTGGTAAAGGATGGTAATGACTGACCATGGCTTTTGTTTGCTTTGGGGGTAGGGGGAGCAAAAGGTACTGATAGGTAGTTGAGGCTAGCCTCACACTCTCTATGTACAACAGGCTTCTCAGTGCTACTTCACAGCTGTGTGCTACCACCCTGGCCTGGAATGGTCACATTCTGCACTGCAGTATATATGCCCACATACAGTACATTTTCTACCTCCACCGTTCACCTACCCTGAATAAACTGTCTATCGTCAGTAATTCCTTCCAGTACCAGCAATCTTTATCCTCCAGACTGATTGCAAAACCAAACAATTCCAGAACATGTTACTGTAACTCCTGGAAGCAGCAGCAAACCACGTTCCTCCAAAGAGCCACACAGCTTCACCCATCCCCACATTCTGCTTCAGAAAGTTCTTTGAGTATCTCTTTATAACCTTCCGTTTTTTCTTCTCATTAATTGTGCTTTTTCTTCCCTTGCATCACCATCTCTGGGTGTTCTGAGTTAATGACTGCTATCAAGAGAAACACTTAGACTTCTCTGTGATTATGCATAGCACTTGTCCACCTGCTTAGCTCATCAGTGTCCTTCAGCCGCCATCTTTGGCCTCCGTTGTGATGTCATGTCTGGACCGCTTTATATTAAACGGGCATTTCTTCCCCACCCCACCCCCAAACATACCTAGCCAAGCAACCATCCCTTAGCCCTTCTCATTTGTGGCACTGACTCCTTCTTTATTTTCGCATACTTGCTGTAAGTAAGACACTGGGTAGGACAGTGAGTGAGACACAGCCCCTGCCTCCAAGTTAACAGGGGAGTGGGAGAGAGCTGTGGACAGTTCATTGCCTCCCAGTGCCTGCTGTCAGAAGACAGATATGGCTCAGAGGAAATCAGACCTAGATCAGTTACAGAAGAGAAGATTGCTTGAGTTTGATCATGAGAGTGACAGGATGGTTCGAGGATAGCTGTATGCATGCGTAGGGACAGGCCGCGGGTCATACAGAAGGCGCCCTTTGGTGCAGACTAAGAGCACTGGGAAAACCCAGTGACACTGGGCTGCTGTATGGTGAATGCCCTGTTGGTCCTTGGCCATCAGCCCTGTCAGCTGCCCTGAGCCCATTAGCCTCTCTCCTGTGCATCCTGTGGTGACCCTTGAAAGTTAAACATTGCAGAGGGCAGTGGTAACAAAGAACTAGAGCGCTGGCTTCCCTGTGAGTCTTCAACGAGGGAACTTATTGAGGCCTTTGATGAAACCCGAGTACAGAAACATTTTCCCAGGTCAAAGCCTTCCCTTCGTGCTCTCTTTTCTGTTCTCCTGTACTGAGCACTTCCTTCTCCAAAGCGCTTGAAACTCAGCTGTGCTGTGGGCAACCACTGCCAAGAGCAGTGTGTTTTCCACTGAGGAAACTACACTTCTGTTTGGTATGATTATTTCTGACCACTGTGCTGCATTGGGGGCATGGCTGAGGAATGACAAAGATGATGTGCTCAGAGTGACTACTGGAAAAGAATCAGGGAGTTTTGTCTAAAAGAAAAGAAAAAAATATACTTAGATGGGAAATGACAAGGAAAGGAAGAGTGGAAATAGGTTAGAATATATTCCCAACTGAAAATTTGATTTTCAGAAATATAAGCTTATCAAAGTATTCAGATTTTTTTCCCTATTAAGCCTGTTCTCATTTCGATGTTTGGTCATCTACCTCTTTTTTGTTGGTTTCTAGAAGTTTTCAAATATGTTCAGATGCCAATACTTTTGCCATGTGGTGCATATCTTTCTCCACTCTGTAGATGGTTGTCTAATGTCCAGAATAGGCAGCTTCTCTCTGAAGACCCTGGTGGGCAGCCATTGGGCTCCCCGCCCTCCTGTGTAATGTGGCCACGGTTCAGATTCTGACTTGTTGACCTGGGGTTCCAAAGAGCACTCTGAGTCCTGTGCATGCTGTGCATCACATGAAGGGGCTTCCCCTAGGCTGGCAGCAATAGTCGTGGTACCCAGGTCAGACACTGTTCCTGCAGTCCTTCAGAGGTTCTTGCCCTGGATGCTGGCGGTGGCACTTGACTGTGCTGGTCAGTACTCAGGTAAAGCTCGAGTGCAGCCTTTGTGGCTCTCTGGAGCGTTAGGTTGCTATAGCTCCCTGCCCTCCCCTCCTCAACTCTCCCAGAGCCACCACATTCACCTACCCAGATGCCCCTGTCCTTGATGCAAAATCAGACATGGTCAACTGCCACTGAAAACACAGTTTATTGTTTATAGCTTCCAGGGGTGGGGTACATGTCACATCACACAGGACCGCAAAGGGAGGCAGCCGGTTAGATTAGGAAGCAGAAGGGACAGATGACCTACAGCCTGTATTGTAGATTCCATGGAAGGATGAAGTAAAGCAGGTGGGGAGACCTAGGACTGGCCATTGGAAATTCTAAAGTTTCTGGGTAGTCTCTGTTGTCTGGTCCCTGGCCCTGGGGTGATTTCAGATGGAAGAAAGGGATGGTGCTGGGTTGCTCTGTCAAAGTTGTCCAAAGAGTAGATACCTAGGGTTCAAGGCTGATGGGTTAGCTTGTATAAGAAAGACGTGTTCACAGGAGAGTCTCTGTCTCTGACCTACAAAGTATTGATAACCAGGAATAGGAGTTTTGATTAAATATCCTCCACCTTGATAACATTCCAGCCTGCCAGTGCAGTAGAAAGGCCAGCTGGAAATGTGTGTTGACTGATAAGCTCTCGTATGGGCTATGAGAAGGCCTAACCAATATGCATCAGCCATGGAGGGGCCTTCCAAGGTCCCACATATGTGGCTTGAATTCTGCTGTTTTGCAGCACTAAATGGGTGACTTGCTGCCATGTATTTGGTATTTGTTAATAAAATCTTTTAGCCAAAAAACATCTAAACTTTAGCCACTGTTACTAAAAACTATTTCTGAATTAAATTTGTAAAACAGAGCCCAAAAAAAAAGTCTTCCTCATTAAATCTGAAGTGTGTCATGTTTCTAGATGTTTCCAGAGACAGAAAGTATAATCTCTTAATGAAGACTTCTGAATTGTAAAAGTAGCAGCCAGTGTGTTTAAATTGCTTATTTCCAAAAAAATTCTATTGGGAAGATCACAAGTAGATTTTTTTTTCAAATGGAAATAACTTCCCATTGCTCCTCCACTTCTGACACAAATAATAAGGACCTCGTTTGCCCTCTTGCCTAAAACAACTGAAAAAAAAAAAAAACAAATAAAATGTGAAAGCAAAGTTTTTAGGACACTGGATGTTGGACGGTGAAGAGCAGAGATTCTGAGAACAGAGAAAGCAATGAAGTGGGCTTTACACTTGTCTCCTGCTTCATGTTTCCCAGGTTGCTGTGCGGGGAGGGAGACCATTGTGGATGTCTTCTATATGGGACAGAGGGTGTTGGTCACGGTCTGATTCTCTGTGATGCATTGGCTTCTGAGGGTCTTGCTGGCCAGGGTAGGCCGCCCTGTCCCTCCTGGGGTTAGCCAAACTGTAGCCGTGGCCCTCTGTAAACACAGCTTCCTTTTGCAAGTCCACCAGCCAGCTCATACGCCTCCTTTACAACCACCAGTATCTCATGTCACACAGCACTTGGCATCTACAAAAATGGAACATGTGAATTTTCTAAAATTAATTGGACATTGATGTTTCTTCGATATATTCTAAGTGTTTAACTGTTGGTTGGTTGGTTTGTTTTTAATAAAGCTAACGCTGCCTACCTCGGGAGCCAAGAAATGGTCCAGATAGTGAAGAGAGATGATGACATCATAAAGGAGTTTCTCCCTAAGGTAACCATGGGGGCATTTTGGGTCAGTTGAGGCTGCCAGTTGATGGCTAGAAATGCTTCCTAAGGACACAAGGCAAGAATGGGCTAAGAACTGGATTTAAGATGCTGAAGTTACTATTTAGCCAGAGTTCTTCTGTTACCCTTGAGTTATGTGGTATAAGCAAAGCTGATTACAGCTTCATAAGTAGCTTTTGCCACTTGTTTAGTTGAATTTACCTTTAAAATCAATACTTCCCTGTTTAGCAGTGTATTATGCTAAGAAGTCTCAATAGTGTCTGTAAAATAAATGAGTTATTTTGAAATATAATAAAACAGTAGGAAAGAACTAACATTGTGTGCGACCTGATGACCATTTAGTTTGCCTTTCTCATTCTCCAACATGTAAGGCTATCTTGTTGCCACATAAAAAGCAGCTTTCTGGGCTGGAAAGATGGCCCAGTGGTTAAGAGCACTGACTGTTCTTCCAAAGGACCCAGGTTCAATTCCCAGCAGCCACATGCCATCTTTAACTCCAGTTGCAGGGGATCCTCAGGCCTTCTTGAGCACCAGACACTAGAGCATAGACATAAATGCAGTCAGAGCACCCCTACACCATAGTCATAAAATAAAATAATAAAGTTTTTAAAAGCAGCTTTCTGAGATATCAGGCGTGTGGCACCTGCAAACACTAGACTCAACACACAGATTTATTTGGAAGCACAAGTCTCTGAAGTTGTAACGCCACCATGGTTTGGAATATACCCAAACATCCTAGTATATGGATGGCCTTGGCACTTCTGGCACCTCATCTGTCTCTGTCATCCTGAAGATAGTAGATCTACACTGTTTGTTTATTTTTGTTTGTTTGTTTGTTTGTTTGTTTTTAAAGATGTGTTTTTTATGTGTGTTGGTGTTTTATTTGGATTAATGCATGTGTGAAGGTGCCGGATCCCCTGGAACTGGAGTTACAGACAGTTGTGAGCTGCCCCATAGGTGCTGGGAATTGGGCCCAGGTTCTCTGAAAGAGTAGCCAGTGCTCTTAACCACTGAGCCATCTCTCCAGCTCAAGTCTATGCTAATTCTGTTCTATGGCTTTGGTTCCATCAAACCCAGGGCCTTGCACATGCTAAGGGCACACAACCTGCTGCTAAACTTCGTGCACAGCCCAGAACTGCATGGTTAAAATCCCACATCCACACAAGTATTACATGTAATTAGTCTGTATTGAGGTGTTTCAGAAGTATAAATGCAAATTAATTTTTAAAGCATTAGTGCCTGGTGCGCAGAATATAGATCAGTAGTAGAGAGCTTGCCTGATGTTGTACAAGACCTGAGTTCAACCCTGGCACAGGCAGGAAAACAGTATCTTAAAAGGAAAGTATTTCATTAATATATTTATTACGTGTTGACATAGTTTAGACATATTGTAGTAAAAATGTTTAAAATACATCTAAAGTAATTTTACTCATTCCTTCATACTCTTTTTAACCTTGTTACTAAAATTGTCTTAAATATATATATGAACTTGCCCTATACTTTTTAAGATAGCACTGGCCTAGAACTTTACAGTTGATGTGACACTGACATCTGCTGGGTACAGAATGATCCTGATGGACATTTACTCGGCTAGAGCCTGCAGGTCAAATCCCAGATCGTCACGGCATTGAGGGGCTCTTCTTCAGCTGTGAGACATTAGACTGAAGCTTGTCCACAGGGCTATTCATAGTTCTGTAGCCTCCCAATACAACTTTCTGAAAGCAGGCATTATATGTGTTACTTTAAAGGGATTTTACAATATTAAAAATATTCCCTCCGACAGGTCCTTGGGAGATGTCATGTCTCTTTGGTTTGCCCATAGCCATCTTTATGTTTCTTAAGCAGCAGCTGTCTAGAGATAAAAATTTCGAATGAAGAGGAAGCTGTTACTAGTTAGATGGAGAAAACTGGGCAGGGAGAACCTGCTCTCCAGGGCTCTCAGATACTTCTAGCATTGAGGCTATGAAATTACCAGAAAACAGCATTTTATTTTGTAGTTAAATTATAACTGAGACTGTTTCCAAAATGCACTTTAGTTCTCCAGGTTGGAAGTTTATAAAAACAGTTCAACTGCTTTATAGTAAGATTGGCAGATGCTCACTTCCAAAATTCACACTTGGGGAATGACGGGGCCTGTCATGTTAGAGCCGGGCCTACCACCTGGGGAAGCCAGCTGCTGTAAAATACTACTCATTCTGGATCCTGTTTGTGTGTTTGTGCTAAGAAAGAGGTCAAAGAAAGGTGCTAGCTTATTCCTGTGCCGAGTTAAACCCATATGCACGAGTAATCATTCCCAGATAGAGGTCTGCTCATGGCAACTGTGGCAGGACTGGAAGTTTCCTGAGACTTTCTTGAGAGAAACCTGGGAATATTCTGGTGGCTAGTCAACATTTCAAGGTTAGTATTAACACAAGCTCGGGAATAAGCTGTCCAACTCCAGGAAATAATTGTGCCCCATGACAATAACATTAAATGCACACGTAGAATTTAAAGCAACTAGTGTGTATGTTGTTGAGCCTGGCGGGAAGCAGCTCCGTCCGTTGCTGTGACTCGGTAACTCCTTCCAGCCAGTCACTGACTGCCTTCTACCAGCTGAACAGCCACTCTCTACTCAGATAGGTTTGTCCCACTTCCTCGGCATTCCAAAGCGAAGTGAGGTGCAGACACAAGACCGCTTCATGTCACATAATGAAAAAGGAGGAGACATGCTACAATTTAATTTTGATAGAGATGGCTCAGCATACTGTGTCCCCATAGCTTAGGAAAGTAAGGGAACTTAACGGGGCACATCGCTCTAGGAAGGTGGGCATTGCCTCCCTGCTTCCAAGGTTCGTTTAGTCAAAGCTAAAAGCCCTGTTCCTGAGACTGCAGATGTCTCTTCCTTAGATGCTGTGTGCAAGGATGCCCTTGTCCATGTTTCAACCTAAGCAGAGGAACTCAGAACATTCTTGCCTATTCACACTGCCCAGTGTGAAGTTTTTGAACCAGCATTGATGCTAAAACCTTTTACATTTTTCACTTTGTTCAACTCAGAACAGTTACTAACAGTATTGTTTGTACCATCTAGCCAAGAAGCCACTTGAAAACTACTCTAAAAATAGTCTTGCTACCACATCCTGCCGAAAGCTTCCTGGATCCATCTTCCACCCTGATTGTCAGGCATCGGCTTGAAAGTCACATTCCGATTTTCTGCCACTGGTTTCCATTGTTGGCACATAGAGAGGTTTTACTATTCTTTAGGGAAACTGACCAATTTTAGCTCCGCAAAGTCTAGGCCAGCTGCCTTCCTTTGCAAGGTCTGGAGATTGTATGCCCAGTACTGGACAGTTGCATTGACATACAGTCTCCAACAGCAGGTAACTGCTTCTCTTTCCAGAAGAAAACTCATCATAGTTGTGTCCGGAAGAGTATAGCAGCCAGGTGACATCAGAGGTTACACCGTCTCTTCACCTGGCTAAATCCCACTTTTCCTTTAACTTGGCTCGCACTGACTGTCCCCTCCAGGAAGTTTCCCCAGCTGCAGGCCTACAGGCCTCCCCCTTGGCTCGCTGGCTCCCTGTTTAAGGTTATGTCACATTTGTCACACACAGTATGTAAATGAGCAGCCTTCCTCTCACCCCAAAGGAAGGAGCTGCTCTTGTCATCTGAGGCCTCAGCACAGCTCACAGCCTCTGGTGGATAGTGAACACTGTGCTCTAGGTAAAGAGACAGATCCAGTCAGGAAGCTTCCATAGAAAATAGAGTATTGAAATACAGTTAGCAAAATGTCTTAAAAATTAATTTGTGATATAGTACTGTGTGCATCTTTATTAACACATTGAATAGTAAGAGGAGACAATGGGTGCTGGAGAGGTAGCTCAGTGCTCAGCACTGCTCTGGCAGAGGACCCAAGTTCAGTTCGTTCACTCACATCAGGCAACCCAAAACCACTGTAGTTCCAGCACTGGGGGATCTGATGCCTCAGGTCTCTGTGGATACCCACACTCCTGTGTATAGACACATGCCCATATACATATAATTATATATATATATAATTAAAAATTAAATAAAATTAAAAATATATAACAGTCAAAGTTACTACTGTGAGTTTATAGTAGTGAGTGTAATTAATTCATCTTTTAGTCATCTACAGTAAGTTTACTGTGATTTGAATATATTATATATATATTATATATATTAATAACATAGTGGCTGATTGCCTGTATTTATAATCAAAAGAAAAATATTGTAGTAAATAACAAGTTTATACTCCCAAACACTGGGTCTGTTTGGGCCAGTAGACTCCAAGGTAGTCCTGCATTAGGGAAAGAGAGGCTGGATATGTCTGTCTGTCAGGGACACTGAGTTATAAGCAAGGTGACAGCATCTAGAACAGTGATTATCTACTTGTGGGTTGCAACCCCTTTGGATGATGAAATTCCTTTTCACAGGGATTGCCTGAGACCATGAGAAAACACAAATATTTACATTTTACTCCATAATGGTAGCAAAATTGCAGTTATGAAGTAGCCACAAAAATAAATTTATAGTTGGGTCAACTTAGCATAAGGGACTGTATTAAAGGGTCACAGCACTAGGAAGGTTGAGAACCACTGAACTGGGGTAATATTGCAAATATTTGGCAACCACCATTGATCTAGCCACTGACCAATCAGAACACAAAGCAGCTGCCAACAGCCCATTCAGGGATCCCAGCATGTATCAGTTGTCCCTAAAAATGTGACAAGATTGCCCCAGGAGAGGGATCATTTTGGGAAAAGTGTGGAAGAATATTGGAAAACAGTTACATTTTATGTGGCATGTCTGCTCCCAGGCCTCTAGAAGAATGGCAGCGGTGGGCTCGGGGCTGAAGAGATTGTAAAGGCACTGAGTGGACGTGAGATATCAGCGTATCTGATACGCATATGAGGTACTTGTGGAATAGCCAAGTGAATACATGCCCAGATGTATACTGACGATAAAGCAGAAACGGGAGGCTGGGTCCATTTTGTTTGTGGCATGATAGGCCTGTAGCTGAAGCTGTGAGCGTGCACAGTGGCTACTTACAGAAGTCTACAATATAAAGATAGAAACATCTCAAGATCGATGTCTGGCCATTTCGAATTAAAGGTTAGGGGAAAGGAGCCAGTTAATCCGAGAAGAGAGGCAGGGAGGGGCATAAGGTGAGCTCTGGAATAGAGTAAGCCAAGGGAGGAAAAATCACCTGTGTGGTGACTCGGAGCTATGACCCAGATCTGTGTGGGAGCCTCCGGGGTCTGCTGTGCTTTTCCGGGCACCTGGTGTATCTGAAGTAACAAGAAGACCAGCGCTCCCTTATCCTGTCATTGCTCTCAACTATAGGGGATCCAAGTCTCCTTCATAGCAAAGTGAACTCGAGTTTGCTTATAAACTTGAAGTTTTCATTTAAATAGGAGGGAAATTCTACTCTGCCGTGACCATCCTTGGCCCAAGCTTATGGAAACAGCTGTTGTGTGCTACTTCCGGGCTGAACCCGGGTATCACTCTGGGCCCACAGGAGTCTTCAGTTCTTAGAGAGAACACAGTGGTTGCAACCTTTGGGAGAAGACTGGCAGCCATGGCAGGGCAAGGGTACTGCCTCTGCTCCAGGCCAGGCTACCACATGGCTTAAAGGAGGCAAAGTACTCTCAGGTGGGGGGAGGGGGCTCTGCCCTCGCTCTGTCCCCACCCTCTGTTTAGCCTGCCACAGCCAGAGGTGTGTGCTGCTTGTGGGAACAGCCCTAGTACCGACATTTGCACAATGGCCATGCAAATCCTTCTGACATGCACACGTCCTGCTTGGTGGAGCATAGGAAAGTGCTCCCTGGACTAGCTCACCAGGACTGCCTTTCCGCCAAGCCCCACTCTGAAACGGATTGTGTTAGTTCTGCCTGTTTAACTTGAAACCTGTTCAGAATGTCGTGATCATCCTGGAAACAGATAGGCTTGTTTTTATCTCCGCCATGTTGATTTGACCTCGGGCACGGCATCCACAGAAGTTGCCTTGGCATGCCCTTAGGTTCTCTAGGGGAGCCTGGCTGAGAAGAGTTGAGTGTGGGAGAAGAGAGTCCTCTTCTCGGTGGCACAACCCGGGTTCAAACTTAAACTCAGCCACGTGCTTCATTGTGGGATGTCGTTCCCCATCAATGAAATCATTTAATATTAACATATTCTCAGATAGTTGTGCTAAAATGATAGCTATACCTCCTGTCTTATAATTTAGACTTCACACAGAGTGTCCAGTGTATATCAGGCATTCAATAAACATTCGTTATTACTCTAATAAAAGTAGTCAAAGCCTAGATAGACCTCTGAGTACATTTTTTTTAAAAGACTGGTCACTTTTGCATGCTTCTGTAACGAGAGTTATTGATATTAAGTGTGTGGCTGGGCCCTGGAATGTCCAGTCCACTGGTCCACAGAAGAAGCCTAAGGCAGCTGTATTTTGGGATCCATGATTCCGGGAAACTGTTGCTGAATTTTTACCAGGCCTGGGCTCAGTCCTCAAGTGCAGGGATTCTGATGAGCTGGGCTCCGGGTCTCTCAGCTTCGCCTGACTCCTCAAGCACACCGCTCTGAGGCATACGACCCAGGGAGCAATGGACGAGGATGATCTGCCTTTCAGGGCCTGTACTCAGTGGCCTCTGCAAAGGAAAGCATGCCCTGGCTCAGCTCCTCACTCAAGCCCCGAGGCCTTTAGATGAAGCTGCTTGCTAGCTACTTGGTACACACTCCTGGAGGGAGAAAGGAAGCTGTGCCTCCTGAGTGGTAATCATGCACACCTTTGGATGCATACTTGTTCAGCCAGCAGAGGTTGCATCAGGCAGAACCATGATAGGCCCTGCTCCCTGGGCTCCTCTGTTCCCACTGCTCTTCCAGTGCCAGTAAAGGGAAGCAGTGTTCTATAAGTAAGAAGCATGTCTTTTCTCCTCTGTCCCTTAAAATACAGTCTTTTTCTTTCCTTTTTTTTTTTTTTTTTTTTTTGTTCGAGACAGGGTTTCTCTGTATAGCCCTGGCTGTCCTGGAACTCACTCTGTAGACCAGGCTGGCCTCGAACTCAGAAATCCGCCTGCCTCTGCCTCCCAAGTGCTGGGATTAAAGGCGTGCGCCAACACTGCCCGGCTCTAGTCTTTTTTTTAATAAAGAGTATTACTATGGTATTTTACTGTGAAGGTCTAATGACCTGTTTGATTCCCCTGGACCTACATAAAGATGGAAGGAGAAAGCCACACATTTCTTAAATATTTTTAATCATCACTGTAACATTCTGAATATGATTTTACTGTTTTGCTGTTTTGTAAAGACTTAGAGGGTACAGGACAGTTTTTCAGTGGAGGACGGCAGTTTATAATGTAGCATCTATATGGTGCACATATCTTTTTTATGTGCACGTCTAGATAAATGTCCAGGAACAGTCTTAGGAATGCCTCAGAAGAGGCTCTGTTGCCACTCAGCCTCGTTGGTGTCACCGGAGACTGAGGTGAAGTGCTCTCCCTAAATGTAGCACACTCTGCTGTCACACTGAGCCTCCTTACACTGGCACAGACCCTTAGAGTGCTGGTCACATTTTATCAGCTACATTGAGAAGCCAGAGGCGATCTGACTTCTTTGTATCCATTCAGCAAACCTATCCATGTGCCTACTGAAAACAATAAGTTCACAGTCACTAGTCTCTCAGTGACTGTGTCTGCTTAACTGTGTCCCTCCCCCTCCTCCCCGGTTCCACTCCAACCTCAGCACTCACGACCTTTCCAGGTGCTCCCTTGGTGAGTTAGAGGAATCTGCCCCACAGAGTCTCCAGGTGGCTTTCTTCCCATCACATTCCCTTAATGAATCCTGTGGTCTCTGAGGGCTCTGAGGGCTCGGGGCGGGGGTTGGGGAGACCCTTAGGACCGGTGGGCAGAGTGCTGCCCTCAGGGCCCTGCAAACCACCCGTATCAGTTGCTACTGGGAAGGGAAGATAACGTGTTGCTGCTTTTCTTTCAGCTTAAGTTTTACTATGGTAAAGTCGACGGCTGGTGTCCAGTAAAGTACTATGAAGACATGAAGAAAGATTTTCCAGAAGGCAATATTTACCTCTGTGAGAAAGGAATACCACATGCTTTTGTTCTCGATTTTAGCCAGGAGATGGCTACCATAGTTGCTGAGTGGATAAATAATAGACCGCCCAGAAAATAAGTACTGGCCCGGGCTGGAGAGATGGCTCAGTGGTTAAGAGTACTGACTGCTCTTCCAGAGGTACTGAGTTCGATTCCCAGCAACCACATGGTGGCTCACAACCATCTGTAATGGGATCCGATGCCCTGTTCTGGTGTGTGTGAAGACAGCTACATAAACATTAAAAAAAATAAATAATTCTTAAAAAAAAAATAAGTACTGGCCCAAGTGGGGAAAAAAAGTCACCTACAGCCAATACATGAAAGTTCTAGGTGTGTTCTGCATAGGGGCAAATGTTTAATCCTAATGCTTAAAAGAAAACTAGAGACCTTCCTGGCTTACAGATTACCAGCTCCCACACCCTGCACTAAGACTAAAGTGAACCCGGCTGACAGCTCACTCCATGGGAGAGCAGTGAGCAGAGGATGCTGACGGTGCACTTGCCTAGTTCAGGGGAAATCAATTCTGACTTCATACATGTCCTTGCTGAGATCATCACCGTGATAGTCATGATTCACCTGCAATAAACCAAAAATCAAGTTTGCCTGACATTGATCAACTAACTCGACAGAGTTGCTGAAGGCTCCTGACTTCATCCTACCACAGGATAACCAACAGGCTCCTGACCCCTGAAAGGCCAGGTTCCTGCTGGCTCCTGCTGGCTCCTCTAGAGCAAGAAGGGAGGGATGAAGTGTCCACATCAGATTTGCATGGGATTTCTCATCAGTGTGATTCAGCCAGTGACCTCCATGGACAGGATGCAGTGAGCCACCCATTCCATTCATGATGCCATTAACTGCCTTGGGACTCTTCCCTTCTGAAAATTTCCTAGGACATCATCTTTGGAAAGGTGTTTTAAGTTGTTGAGTAAAGCATTAGCTCATCCTCCATTTGCCTAAACTTTATTGATTGGAAAGAAAGGATTTTGTGAATGTACAGAGTTCTGAAAGCCATTAAATTTGTATTTCTTCACTCCTGAAAGCCTTGAAGTCCAGTAGAAAAGCATATTCCTGGCCGAGATGCTTCCTTCCTGACATACTGGACAGCTATGCTACCTTACCTTAATTGACTCAGTCCTAAGATCTCAGAGGCGAATAAACCCAACTGTCTATATGACTTGAACAATTGGAAGCATTCCATTGTCTTGTAGAGAAAAGCTCTCATAGCAGTACCATTCATTCCTCAAGGGCAGTGAGACGGCCCTTCCTCTCAAATGCCTAAGGCCATGATGAAGGATTTGGTTCTGCTGTGCTGCCTCTCAGTGGTGAGAAGAATGGGTTCTCAACACTCCGCTCACTCCATGTGGTTTCTACAGAGGAGCTCAGCCTCTCAGCGGGGATAAGCCAGGCTCCAGACAAGGAGCCTTAGTCCAGGAAGACAACACAAGGTCCTCCCTGGTGCCTGCACAAGGATGCCTCCTGCAGAACTGACCTGCGAAGCCAGGATTCAGGCTGTGAGTACCTTGCTTATAGAACAGGCTTGGTCACTGGTGGGAATCAATGCATAAAAACAAGTCCTGGCAAGTCAGACCTATTGGAACAAAGGAATGGCATTTGTGGATCTCTCTTACAAATTATTTTACATCACTCTTTGTTTTCCAAATCCTGCTTAAAAGGCCCTGGTTCCTCATTCCTATTCCTCACCTCAACGTCAAATGATAGTTTATAATAAATGTCTCCTCCACAGCCACTACTGTGTCTGGTCTGATCTCTGTACTGTTGTATCCAAGATATTGTATAAGCAGTTTGAATTCAGCTATTAAAGGTGCTTCTGTCACTGCACTTTTGGAAGAGGGAAGAATCGGGTTTTAGGACAGTGAATCCTTGAGAAATACACAGAGGATCTGGAAAGATGGCTCCGTGCTTAAGAGTACTTAACCACTCTTCCAGAGGAAGGGACCCACACACCAGTTCCCACATGTCGCCTCACAACAGTCTGGAACTCCTGTTTCAGAGGCTCTGACACCCTCTTCTGGCCTCCCCAGACACCAGAAACATGCTTTGAGACCATCTCGAACTATGTGGCAAGACCCTGCCTCAAACATCAGACAAGAGAGGGCAAGAGACAAAACTATATGAGAAGTAGCTGTGATCCGTTTCCCGGGAGCTTTCTCTAGTGTTCCAGTTAAGCACATGATGGTCCCTATGCTCTTCATAGTGCTCACTATAAAACTGTCTGGTGCTGGGTGAAAAGCATTAGAACCTTGATCCAGGCCCATGCTGGTTCCTAGTCTGTCTTGAGCCATGAATGACGCTCCAGAGGCTCCTCGTGCGGGCTCATTTCTGGGGTCCTTTCAGTATTTAATTCAGTCAACCCTTGGACATCCCCATACCTCGGTGCTTTGATTTTCCCTCAACCTTATGAAAGTTGTCACAACTCAGATTAAATAAGAATAAAGGGGCATGATAAGCTAATACCACCCCTGACTCTAGATTGAATATTTTTATTATAAAATAAACTGGGGAATGATTTGGATAGTACCTAAAGATGGCAGTGTTAATGTTCGGACTTCAGTGACTGCACTGTGTAAGCCTAAGAGAATGCCTGTTTTATACTGAGAAGGCCAGAACACACCTAGGGACTGTGGTGCCTCCTGCCAGTTTTCTCACAAATGTACCAGAGAGTACTTCCCCTGGATCTATCAATATTTGGGGGCTTTGCAATACTTCAAGGATATATAAAAACAGTTTTCAAAACAGAAAGCTTTCCACTACGCCTCTCTGTCATTGTTTTCTAGACAGTAGATTTCTTCTAGGCAGTAAAGGGCAAACTGAGTTTAAATCACAGATCTTTTGTTTATATCTTCACAACACTATGTAATATTTCATCCCAGCCAGGCAGTGGTGGCATATATCTTTGATCCCAACTCTAGGGAGAAAGAGGCCAGAGCCCAGATATCTATGAGTTCAATGACAACCTGGTCTACAGAGAAACCCTGTCTCCAAAAAGATGCCATCTCTCCCTGAGCCTCCTCACCACTCACCTTTGAAGCTGGGATGATAGCAGCACTTGCCTGGTTAGGGGTTTTTGTTGTTGTTTGTCGGTTTGCTTGAGGAGATCGAAGATGTTTTGTTTCTTATAAAACAATGAGTTCATGTGTGTGGCAGTCAGCAAAGTGTCTGGCCAGCCTGCTATCACAGCCCCTAACGGGAGAAACTGGCAACCTCCCTCAGTCTCGCCAGTGAAGTAGAAGTACCCATGCTATCACCCAGGCTGTAAGGATGCTGTGGTCTCCAAGCTGCTGGACCTTGCTCCTGTTCAGTTGTGACATGCTAACCCAGCTCAGCCTTCTGGCCTTGGGTCATGCAGCCTCCACACACACAGCCTAGGATTCTGTCAGAGTGGGCTTAGAAAAGACCCTGGAAACACAGCAATTCTCAGAACATGTGAGACGTCTCTGTTCCTGGTCCCCTCCTGGGCACAGAAGAGAAGATATACTTGGGGGTGGGGGGGGATTGAGTCCTATCTGTGCCCCATAGATGAAGGGGAGAGATCCCCCTGGTCCAGGTGGGGAGCAGCTGGGATGCATTAGTAGGGACTCTGCCAGCTCCAGGTGACACAATGGCCATACACGGTGTTGCTGTAGTTCTGTGAGTTGAGGCTTCCTGGGGAAGAGGGGGAGGCCTTTTCTCATAAAGAGCAGGCAGGACTTGGGTCAGGTTGGCATAAAGAGAGCAAGTTCAGGTAAGTTTTCCCCTGTGCTGTCTCGCACGCAGACTTCCCAGTCCTCGGAGGCTCTGATTTGCCCAGTGTTCAAATAACCTGAGGTACAACGTGCCTTGGGTCACTCTCATAGCTGGAAAGATGGCTCAGTGATGAAGCACTCTCTTGCAGGGGACCTGAGTTTGGTTCCCAGCACACTAGTGGAGCTGCTCACAATGATCTACAGCTTCAACTGCAGGGAGATCTTATACCTCTGGTCTCTATGAGAGCAGACATGTGCTACAGCCACATGCACATCCACACAAATACACAGAAGTAAAATAAACTTTTAAAACATTAGTTTATAGCTAGCAGGTGACTGGAGCCAAGATCCTAGTTTAGGCCAGGGCTCTAAAGACATGGCATTGTCCCCTTCTTTCTACTACACCGTGCTGCCTCCTAGAGGCCACAGTGGGCAAGCTTGCAAGAGCAGAAGGACTGGAAAGGAAGTCACAGAAAGGGCAAGCGAGCCCCTCCCCCTGCCCGCCCCTAGGCAGAAGTGAAAGGAGGTGGTAGGTCATACATGAGGCTTGTAAAAGACTGAAAGCTGTAGCACTCCAAACAGGCAAGAGCTCCATCAGGCGATGGAAAACCCACATACTGGTGTCTATCACAGATACACTCTGCCAAGCCTTCTAGACACCTGGTTCTCTGGGCCTAACACAGAAACTCTTCTGCAGACGTGCTTGCTCTTAAGCCTTGAGAATCCCTGCTTCAAGTCTCAATCATGCCCATCCTGAGACTTGGCCCAAAAACACCAACTGCTTCTACCTCCTGAGTGTCCATCTAACTCCCTCTTGCCAGTCCATCCTGGAAGACTGGTCATGACTCTTGGATCTCTTAGCATCATGACTGCAGGAGCAGGAGCCTGGTTCTCCTGGCCCCTACTATCACCCCTCCTCCTTGTTCTTTTTTTTTTTTTTTTTTTTTTTTTTTTGGTTTTTTGAGACAGGGTTTCTCTGTGTAGTCATGGCTGTCCTGGAACTCACTCTGTAGCCCAGGCTGGCCTCGAACTCAGAAATCCGCCTGCCTCTGCCTCCCTAGTGCTGGGATTAAAGGCGTGTGCCACCATGCCCGGCTCTCCTTGTTCTTCAAATGAGTGTTGTAGAAGGTAGACTGGACTTGCAGTCATCACCAGAGAATAGGGCCTGCTACAGAAATTCAGTATAAATTTGGTTATCTAAAGTTAGTGTACATCTTTTCCAGACCTAGCAAGAAAGCTCTCACAGAATACAGGTTCTCAGCCGGACAGACTGTCAGGAAGTCACATTTGAGGAGGTCTGCATCCTCAAACTAGGGATGTCGATGAAAGCATCGGACAGAGCCATGTGTGCACTTCCTGAGCAGAGTAAATTCAAAGACAACCTTTCACTTCTGAGCGCAAACTGCAAAGCAAGGCCACTAACCCTTGTGGCCCGTCTCATCTGATATGACTACCATGGTTGTTTCTCTTCTTCTATAATTAGAAAACCTTTGCGGCTTAGGCATTGGCAGCTACCAAATATGTGGCTTATTAGTTACCGAGCATGATCCCTGCAGAGTGCCCCAAATGGGAATTACAGCAACAATACCCAGGACAATGGCCGAGCTGAGTCGAACGCTCTCATTTTGTATTGCATTCCTCAAACATTCTGGTGAAGGGTTTGTTCTGACCTCCCCACAGCAGGCTGGATTTCTTTTCCTGGGTATGTCTATGGGAAAATCCCTCTTCTCTGGGATGGGAATGTGACCCCTGACTGGGCGTCCATTAGAGCCACAGGGTGTGGGTGCACCTGCAAGGTCTCCCTCCCTCCCTCACAGAGGGACTAGATTCCCACCTCTGCAAATCCACCCAGCTCAAGCTCCGAAGAACATCTGGGCTTCCTCCTACCAGCCATCACGGTACACCTGCATGTGATTAGGACTCAGCAGACACCCACAGCCCCACCGAAGTCAGCACTGGCGACATATCCCAGCGGAGAAGCCTCTCCCCAGATCGCTGATCCTTCTGACCAGATGAGGACAGGTTCCAGGGATACACGAGCCCTGTGCATCTGTGACCACAGAGTCTCCGTTCCCGGGGGACAGCAGTGAGGACACCTTCACCCCTGCTCGGAAATGAGTGCCACCAGGGGCAGACTGCACAGCAGAGCCAGGGAGGGGGCAGAAGTTGAACTTGGCTTTCTCAGTGTCAGCCACTGGAGAGGCTTTTAGAGCTGTTCACAACAGTGTTTGGGAAGTTGGATACAATTTCAAATCCCTGACTTTCTCCCCACAAGTGCCCCTTCTCTTGTGAATGTGTGAGCCCCTGCACAGCAAGCTGGAATAGGTCATATAGACAATGAAAAACTGAAATTTTAGCCTAGGAATATGATGAACAAGACTTTACACCTTTCCATTGGAAGGGTCTTAGGACACATTTATTATACCTGCCACAGTATTTAGTTGAGAAGATATATATTCTCTCAATAAAAGAAAAATGTGTTTGATAATGAAATTAAGAGCACAGAGAGAGTCTGTCTGTCTTTGACAGGAGGGAAACATGACCACAGAGACCATCAACGAACTACAGAAACATTGGATCCAAACTGGGTAGGTGTTGCTGTTGCTATCAAAAAGGTGGGTCACCATATCCAGGACCCTATATCCTCAAAGGTCATATTGGTCACGAGTCCTTCATGAGGGCCAGGTCTGTCAGCTGTCACCCCTGCTCCTCTCCGTGATCAAAACCAGAAGGCAAATGAAGTAGCCTGCTGCAAATGTAGGAAGAAGTCGGGCAAAAGAGCCAAGAGAGCACACTACACACTACAGGCTGTTGGGGGAGAAGCTGGAGCAGCTAAGGAGGTGTGTGGAGGACCAAGCAGACTGGCTCGTCACGTTTTCTCTCAGACTTGGTCCTCGGAAATATGTGCTCGGTCTCAAAGAGGAAGCCACTCAACTGGCCTTTATGCCTTGAGACTTCCTTCAGAGGCTAGGCCATGCAGCCTCCAGAGCGAGAGGACCCATGCTTTCTGCAGTGAGATAGATCCTCAGCAGCCTGGAGTAGGCAAAAGCCAAAGGTTTATCCCTTCCAACTGTTTCTGAATGACTGTTCACTCCTTATAAGCTGCCGTGCTTGTCATTTCCTGGAGAGAAAAGCCCTCTTCTGTCTTGAACCCAGGACTACTCGGTGAACAGTTCGGGGCTATGCATAGGGACCTCAGCAGTTTCACAGTGATGGCCCTGTGCTTAGGGATCCCGGCCATGGATAGATACCTCATTGAAACCCTCTTGCTTGAGAGCACCATGGTCAACACAGACTAGCAGGGCCAGGCCTACCATGTATCTACCCATTTTGATCCAGTCATTTTGACGCACAAGTCCCTGGCTGCTGCTCTCCAAAGACTAAGTAGGCTAAACGGCACTGGTCCAGACCTCCATCTCCAAGCACCAGTCAGAAGCAGTTTTATGAGTAAAAGATTTAATCGACTTATCTGTACAAAATATTAGAGTGGTGAATGATGAGCATACAAGCTGTTTAACAAATATATACTGCTATGTAATGGTTAAGAAAAAATAGTTCGCTGTTTTACAGGTCATTTACATTTCAATATGTACAACCTACTTAAATTTGAGAATACATATACACATGGATTCGTGCCTGACCCCCAAGGGTTGGTTCTTTGCTAGCTAGTCTGGTCACAGCAGCACTGCGCAGTGTCATCGGGGACTGCCCAAGCGGCCAGGCTGGGCAGCAGGCAGATGCTCGACTGTAGCCTGCAAGCTCCCAAGCTCTGCTCTGGCCAAATCCAAGCTGGAAGATTGCCAACCAGGAGATTTCAGTTTTTAAAACCTCTCCCTCCCAGTGCCTGCTCCACTGTCTGAGGAACAGTAGGTGTCATTGCAAAATGAAAGCTACTTCCCCTGAAACTAATTAATTCTGTCTTTAGCCGCTGAGGGAACAGCTGTGGAATTGAGCCTTGGTGGCATTACCATCGCTCGAGTTCTGCCATTTCCATAAAATAACAGTATCAGAATCAGATTAAATTTACTTTTTAAGCCGCGGGCCACTCACCGTGTGCCGCATTCCACTGCCCACCCAGGACCTACTTACACAGCATCACGCCATGCGCAGGCTCAGCAACAACCTTCTCAGTGGAAGGACTGGAAGGATCTGCTCCTTTGTACAGAAGGCAAGATGAACAATCCCAAAGTTTTCAGAAGAGCTTACCTCATCTGCTGAAAGAGCAAGTCACAGACAGTGTGTTAAACCCTATTTTTGTTTTTATTGCATTTATAGTTCGGAGAAAAACAAACAAACAAAAATCGTCCAGCTAAAAGACCTAATTATGACTCTTTATCAAAGAACACAAAACATAAAAGCTCTTTGTTCTACCATAGAACGTGAAATGCAAAAATCAAATTACCCCAAGGGTGCTCTATTTAGTCTGTGATTTATCAGAGGTGGAGCATGCCGGAGAAACTGCTCTCGGAGTCTCCGTCCCCAGCTTGGAACACTAGCCTGCTGCCCAGCCAGGACGCGCGTTGCAGGCTGAACCTTCTCACTGAACTGGATCATGGTTTCTAAACAGAGGTGCAGATTAGTGAACTCTGTATGGACAGGCTGGCTCCAAAAGTGAGGCTCATTCCTCAAGCCATCCCACAATCCTCAAAGCAGATGGCTGCTGCACCACCACCCCAGCCCCCAACCCCGGGAGGAATCACAGACCTCACTCCTGTCTCAGGGAAAGCCACTCACCCACCCCTATCACTGCCTTGCAGACTTGATCCGCTGAGAAGCCAGGCAAGGGCTTTCTATCGCCTACGTGGGTTGTCTGAAAGGGGCTAGACTATCAGGAGGGTCTGGAAGTTCTAACTGTCTAAGTAGGGACAGGTTATACACAGTTGCTGAGAACAAGTATTTTTCAGGCATGGGGCCACATGTGCCCCCCACCCCCAAGGGAGTTGAGATTGTGTGCTTTGGAGGGATCAGTTCACATTTGCTTCTAACTCAGCAGGACTTCTACAGCACCTTTACCACAACTCTTGTTTTGGTCCACATTTGCACATGCCAAACGGCCAAACATAACTCTAGATAGTGACAGCCAAGAGTCTGAGGGCCCTAGATGCAGAGCATGGCATCTCATCCCATCTCTAGACAGTGCAAGATGCCAGTGCTGGTCATATGGAGCAGTACCTGGATACAAGAGGACAACGCCATGCCCACCTCCTGCCTGGCCACATCTCCAGCCACCACCATTCAAATAATAGCAAAACAACTAGCAAAAGCAAAATAGCTGGCCTTCTTCTGGAGGCCTGTAGCACTGTACCTACGGGGCCTGAATTTGGCTTCAGCCTCTTCTGATTTCCTTAGGCAGTTTATTTACGAAGCCATTGAAAGGGATAAGACGTTCTGGACTACGGAGCCTCTCTTGCCACTCCCTCTGAAAGCAGAGTTCCCCTCTGGAAGGGAGTTCATCTGATGAGCAAAATGTGCTTCTCACACCTTCACACCAAACACAGAAACAGATCTCAGGAAGCGTGTGGCTGCCAAAGCCCTCTTACCATTGAAAGGGATGCACAGGAAAGAAACCAGTCCTGAGTTTGCCTCACAGGTGCTGGACGAGACCTGCAAGCTCAACACCAAGCAGTAGAAATGGACCATTGAATAGATTTGCTGCTAAGAGATAACACTGACCAACAATAGCGAGAGAGTTTTGAAGTTCAGACTGGTCAGCGGTGACCTCACACCTGCCACTGGCCACGCTGACTTACACTCTATTGTAATGGTCGCCACTGCTGCCAGGAAGCACCATCCCCAGTTCTGTCTGGATGAAAGTCTAGAGCCAAGTTGTAAGCTGTCTACAAGCACAGCACAGATGGGGCCCAGTTAAGATGGATGTGTGCACACCAGAAACAGCATCCCCCAGTCCCTGGATCGTTCTCAGAGCTCACAGCCACTGATGAGAGATCAACTGCCAGTCTCAAGGCAGCCTGAAATTTGGACCTCTTAAGAACGGGGTACCATTACCACTGCCCCACTTGCGGTACCTCTTTGTGCTTTCCTCAGCTCTGGCACAAAAGCGGGGGGAGGAACTTAGCTTCAGCCTAAATCTACGAAGGGATTTGCTACAAAAATCAAAGCTGGGGGGTGGGGATCTTGAACTCTTCCCATTTAGTGCTTCTTAACGCTTAACTCTGCCACCATTTTCCAGGTCATATAAAAGAAGATGAGGTCGTCTGACTCCAATTCCTGCCACCAAATCACTATGCTGGTAAGCTTCAGGCAGATGTTAGACCCTGGGAGGGCAGCCTACCTGCACCCTTGGCTCCCGTACTTTACCTACAGCACCTGAGCTGCCAATAGAGTATAACTTTCACTTCCTTCCCTGTCTCCAGAGAGAACTCACAGCAGCCCTTCCCCAGCTCAGCCTGGATGTGACTGAATCTGAACTCGAGCACATGGAGCCAGGGTAACCACACTCTCCAAAACAAAACAGCTCCTGGCTGGTGGGGAGCCAAACCCCAGGCCCCAGATCCTGGCCTCTCCTGCACCTGCCTCAGCCTGGGTAGAAAACTGAAGCAACATTTGAGAAGCTCCACCATAGGCTGGCATTTAGATAAGATGGTAGGCGCGCACAAGCCCACACTCACAGAACTCTGGCGCTGTGGCTGTGGCTAGGATTATTTGCCTTGCCTTGGAACATCTGAACAGCTTTCTAGGAAGAATCTAGGAACCTTGAGACTAGAGCAGTTGTCATTTAAGGGATCTAGGTAGGGAGATGACTGCCCATGACTGAGTTTCCTCAGATGTCTCTCAAGAGATGTACTGTAATCCTGATACCTGCATGGCCTCCTACAAGGTGGGCCCAGGCTACACTATGAAGAGAGCTGGGTCCTTTGTGTACAGAAGCCTTGGCTCTAAGACTAACCAGAGACATCAGCTGACCACCCTATGGAGATCTAGTGATGTCTCACCCACTCCTCAGATGTTGTAACAACTTTTCCATCTTCTCCACATCCTCTCTTCCCTTTCCACCCCTGACACTTTTAAAAGGGGAGTAGAGGCCCACTGCTCCCTGGCAGAAAGCTACATTCAGATCCCCATCCTCCCAGCTCACCAGCTGAGGCCCCTGATGCTCAGTCCCTTGGAAAGGCCCCTACCTCCCTGTACCTGGCTCCCAAGAAGACACTCTCTGGAGAAGCATCCAGGCCTATGACAGTGTGTTCTCTACTTTCCACTGCCGTTTCAGGGCAGGCTCAGAGGAGGAGCTAGCCTCTCGGGACATCAGATGCTCTTGGAAAGGATGCGTCCGGACATGGCACTTTAAGAACAGGTGCAGTCTACAACTGCATTTGTGTTGGCCTTGAAAGGGAGGATCTGGCGAGATGAGAACCTGTAGAGTTAGCATCCAGAATCTACCCAGGCTCGCCTCAGGACTCACATCCAGCTTCTGTCCCTGCTGACACCATGATGGTTGTCAGGAAAGATCAGCACGGGACAGAGAGATCCACTGGCCTTTGGTAGCACTATCACACAAAGCACAAGCTAATTACCCCATACCATCCGAACATGAAATGCCAGGAAAGTGGGCCAAGGCCAAGCATGAACACTACAGCACAGCACAACTCCAGACATTCTTCCTCACGATAAGATTAAGTAGCCGACTACCCGCTCTGCTTGGTCCAGTCCAACTGCTTGGTAACCCCAAATCCCACAAGACCAGAGTCTAGGAATCCTGAAAATGCCTTCCTGCCAATGGAGGGGGCTACCTTAATCCATAAATTATGGCTTCAAGCAGCAAACCAGGCCAGTTTGGTGTCTGGCAGGACTGAGAGTCCAGCTGGCCTCCCCTACTTCCTTAGCAGGCCTGTCAGCCTTCCCTCACTTGAAGCAGTGGTTCAGGTTCCCAGCAACATGGAGAATTCGGTTTACTTCAGAAGGGAGGCTTTGGTGATCTCAGGCTGGGCAGGAGGGGGCACCCTAACTGACATGGTCTGTGCTGACTACAGCATCCAGACAGGGATTCCAGAATGCAGCTGAGTTTGTCCTGGTCACCCGCCCCTCTTAAAGCCTAGATGACAAGGCAGATGTTGAAGAGTGTTCCCAACTGTGCAGGCAGCAGCCTTTCTCCGCCTCTTGGCAAGCTAGTTTAACCACATCCCATCTGCCCCACATGCGGTTGGCCCTTTTGTGGTCATAAAATACATCCTCTAGAGGATGGCTACAGGAGACCGAACCAGAAGAAGAGCCCTGTTTCTAGTTCCACAGAGGATCCACGAAGGATCAAGGGAGCCCTGGGAGAAGTTCAGATCATTCAGCACACACCTGAGGCCTCAGAGGCACTACATGAACACTACAGCCCAGTGCACAATGTTGACCATTCTAGTGACGGTACCCTTCTGTGGGTGCAGCCTCAACACAGGGAGATTCCCACTCTCAAAACATCACTTTCTTGTTAGAAAGAGGTCATCAAGTTTAAAGGGGGTGGGACATGGATATATCCCTTCTGTACAACAACCAGGCTGAATTGAGTTAGTTTTCCCCAAAAATTGTTTGGCCTAGTCACAAAAATAAAAAAGTATTAAAATGTTTGCTTCTATACAAAAGTAGTAAGCACCCTAAATTTTCCTCAAATAATCCTCAAATTTTCCTAAGTAATCGTCAACTGTAATTTTCATTGATTTTTCTAAACTTTCTAATACAGCTTTTAGCTTTATGACCACTTTATTCTCCATTGTGACATCAGAACAGCCACTATTACATCATCTAAAACAGAAAAGGGAGGTTTCCCTGGCAGAATCAAGAAGTCTGGATGCACATTTCTGCCCAGGCACACCTCCCCCAAAGATGAAATTATATCAAGAGTAGCCACTTTATGATTTAAAAGAAAAAATGATAAAATAATTGCATTTTCTGGTTACAGAGATCCCCAGTCATATAAGTTCACATTCTAAAAGGAGAGAAGTCTTCATTTTAAGAATAAATTATACATGGATTATTTTCCCCTTGGGAGGAAATTTTACAAAATGAAAAGGACTCAGATGAGACTCTTAAATAAATTAGCTGAATCTAAATGTCCATCCTTCCTTCTCTCGGGAGTATCCACTAAAAACTAAAAGACCTGTAAACGTCATGGGCCTTGGCATTCAGGACAAGTGCAGAGTTGACTCCTCCCCTAAAACCTGAAGTGGGAAACCTCGGGTACTGTCAAAGTGGAAAACCTAGGGTACTGTCAAAGTGGGAAACCTCAGGTACTGTCAAAGTGGAAAGCCTAGGGTACTGTCAAAGTGGAAAACCTAGGGTACTGTTGTCAAAGTGGTCCTCTGACTCTCAACAGGTGCAGCCCAGCTTGTTTCTGTTTCCCTGGCCACTGACAGGAGGCCCCAAAGGATGAACTGGCACCAAGAAATCAAAGGGCTCTGCAGAACAAAAACTCTGGAGATGGGAGACAGGCTTGCCACCTTCTCATTCCACAGTGTAGGAGCGGAACCCTGCTTCCTCCAGCCCTGCATGTCCAGGCTGTGTGTTTAGGTCTGACAAAGGTGTTGGTGTGGCTTCACTCCGCCTTGCTGCCAAAAAAATAGCAACGAACACAGTGAAAGGCACACACAGGCTACCACACTCATTGCCTTTTGGAGGGGGCTGTGCCTATCTGGCAAATGGGTTTGAATCCTGGGCTGATGCTGGTGGCCCCAGGACACTGTATCCCTGACAACCCCTTAGGAAATCCTCTTGGCACCTTCTAGACACTCCTAAACCTGGCAGATCCTATCCTGTTCCTCACCTGTCTCCTCCATTTCACACACACCCTCCGGAGAAAACTATTCTTTCTACTTTCCAGATCATTCCTAATTGGAATGAAGTTTTAAAAGTCTGTGTTGGCATTTTGCAACACAACACATTCTTTTGGATAAAGCTTCCTTTTCAAAACTGAGCCAGTACCGCATCAGACTTGTTTAGGAAACGGGTGCTTCCTCCCAAGCCCCACGGCTCCTTACTTTTGAAGATTCCCAATGCCCACATCCAGAGACTCTGGGTATCACAGCCCTGCAGTGCACTCCATAGCCAATGTCAGGAATCCAGCCACACCGCCTCCAACTAAAAGGAGAATCCAATGCTAACCCGTTTCTACTAGGATTTCGTGCCAATTACTGCAACATAAACACAGATGCCCTTCCCTCTCCCAAAAAGGACAGAGGTTTGTATCAATGGTAGCAAATAAGCAAGGCTTTTAGCGCCTGCCGTCCACGGTAAACATGTGCGTGAGTGAAGGAGTGTGTAAATGTGAGTGTTAACTGTGTGCTCTCCTCTGTGCTGGCAGAGGCCATAGTCCGCCGTCCCTCGGGCCTGATGACATGTGCTCTTCAGCCAGGGTCCTGGGCGGCCAGACCCTCCCCAGACCGCATGCTACCTGCAGCCGCAGGCCTCCACCACCATGTCTTCGTACTGCTTGTAGACCACGTTGTTGGCGGCGTCGATGTAGAGAATGCTGATGGGACTGAGTCGTGCGGGTACGCAGCAAGAGGCTGGCGCAGCGTCGGGCGCCATGGAGTTGAGCAGCGTCTGAATGATGGCGTGGTTGGTAGGCTCCAGGTGCGAGCGCAGAGGAAAGTCGCAAACGCCCTCGCAGTGGTATGCCTCGTAGTCTAATGGCGCGATGATCCAGTCGTCCCAGCCCAGCTCCTTAAAGTCCACGTGCAGTGACTTGCGACTGCAGCGGCTCCGGCCTCTGCGCCCGTGGCCCCTGCCTGCGCCACCGCCGCCGCCGCCACCGCCGCCACCACCGCTTCCCTGCGCTCCCCGAGTCCCAGCCAGCGCAGTCCGCCGCCGCCTGCGACCGCCCAGGTTGGCTTTGCGAGACCCAGCGCCTGGTCCTGGATCCGGTGGCGGCTCTGCAGCGGCCCGGAGAGCGCGGGCCTGGGCTCGGATCTCCCGGAACAGACTCTCTTTTCTTTGCGTACGGGAGGAGATCACCAACAGCGCGCGCTCCTCGGCAGCAGTGCCGCCGCCGTCGCCACCGCCCGGCCAACCGAAGCCCAGTCGTCTCAGGGCCAGCGGGCTGCTCTCCGAGCCCGTCACCGCGCGCAGCACCAGGCAGAACTTGCGGGAGGCGCGCGGCCAGCGGCGGTGGCTCTGCACCGCGTCCGTCACGTCGAACGCTTCCCAGCGCGCACCGCCCAGGGGCTCGGCGGCCCGGGAGTGCAGCAGGTGAGCTGTGCCGGCCTCGTCCGGGCACGTGGACAGCAGCAGCCGCGGAAGGAGGGTCGCACTGTCCCTATCTGGTTCCGGAGACCTCCGGCGCAGAACGCGCAGCTCCGCATTCACCACCTCATCTGCTTCGGAGAGGCTGGATACGTCGAACAGGAAGCTCTGGCCTGGCTCGGCCGCCGTTTCGTCTGCGGGGAAGGACAGAAACAGAAAGAACAGTGTGAGGGTAAAGCCAGGACACGCAGCAATGGGGAGGGCAGCTTGGCCTCGTTTGGCTTGGCTATCCCTGACACATAAAGCGACCCAGAAAGGACCATAAGAGCCGGCAAGCGTCCCCGCATCTGCGTTCCCGCAGGAATGATGTCAATCCCTTGGGTAAAGGGATTCTTTCTTGTCGCCTACACCTGGAGCTTTGGTTCTTCGACCCCACCGTGACAGCCACACATACACACACCTAATAGCTGGACTGCGGGACCCAAGAGCGCACCACCGCATCTCCGGACCAAAAACTTAACCATTAGTTCTGCTGCCTGCACTGGCATCTTACTGTTGCCGAAAGGTAGGTCAATTTTCTGAGCAGGGGTGTCCTGAAGGGGGCCAAACAGAAAGCGCTCACACACTTTCCCAATAACTTGCTTTATGTGACAATTGTCCCTTACTGCTGAGCCGAGTGCCCCAGAGAGCTGCAAGCACTCCTGGATGTGCGGGAAAACGAAAACTTCTCATTCCCTAAAAGCACTTTTCCCTTTGGTTCCTTTCTTCTCCCAACCCAGCCTAGACACCTTCACTGACCACGGTTTCCCGTGCAAATTGGGCCCTTGAAAATTGTCCGGAAACGGAACGCATAAGCACTGCGACACCCTCTGCTTCAGCCCACCCTGCCCGTTCAGCCAGGATAGCGACGTCAACCCCGTTCTTGGCTCCTTCTGGTGCCCCCGCGGCCACCAAGAGGAATGGAAAAGACAGAGAACCTTCACGGAGACATTAAGAGGTGGCGGTGTTTCTGCTGTGGAGGCTTGCTTATTCTTTTGCTCTGGTGTGATTTATTTCGGGCTTGGGGTTTTATTTCTGGTCATGGGTCCTTTTTCTTTTGGGGTGGACTCAGACAAAAAAAAAATGTTTAAATTCCACCAAAGAGCAGATAAGGCGTTGCCTTTGAAGGGGGTCATATGGTTTCGTTTTGCCCCATCGGAGAGAGCATGCAAACTCCCCCCAGCTTTGGGGATTTGTTCTCAACCATGGAGCCAGGCCCTCATGTTCTAAGTCTACAGTCTGGGTGTACTGTTCTGCCTTCCCAGCTCTGTTCTAAACTGAAACTGGTGGGAGCAAGCTAGACAGAGGCCCTGGGCCATATTCCTTGTCCCTGCTTTTCCCCTCAAAGACCCTTCTCTGCAGCCTCCGCCTCACCCCGCTTACTCGGCCTTGCTACCTCCCCAGGGAGGGAGGGAGAAAAGGTGACCGGCCTCTGGGTCTTGTAGGTGAAACAGAGCTACACCGGAAGGAATTAGCTGATTTTATAACCTTGTACACTTGGCCAGCCCTAACAAAGTCTGATGCTTCTGTTACTTTAGGCCGCTCTCACTGTTGGCAGCTTGAAAGCATCCTATGCAGGGACAGGTTAGGAGTTTTCCCTGATTCTGCACACTGGGATTGGAGTTTCCAGTCAGTGTGGCGTGCCACGACAGACCCTTAGAAAATAGATGCTGGTCCTAAGTGCCCCATAGGACCATCTGGACCAGAGATTTCTATGTATGGAAACAAAGCTGTCTGTGCGTACATGCTGCGCACTGAGTGTGTTTCTGAGATGGCTGATGCGCGGTAGCCACAGCCTGCTTTCCCACGCTGGTATCAAAGGCCTGCAGACTGCCAAAGGCTGCCTAGACTCACTTTCCAGCCCTACTTGCCTTCCTTTCCCTCCTGATTTCCAAGCTAGATCTTTGGCTGGGCAGAATTGAAGCCAAAATTACTTGCATTTCCGCCTGAAATTAGTTAAATTTTCCCTATCTGTCTGCTTTAATGACTTCAATGGAGATTAATAAAAGCCAGATGACGCACACATTCTACAACCACCCCACAACCCCACCCACATCCTACCTTTGGAGGGCCCTACACAGGGTAAAATGGGATGTTTGAGCTCCAACCATCACTTTTCTCCCCACACAAGCCGAGGTCCTGGACTCTGGCAGCTGGGGCCTACTGCCACAGAAGGCAGTCACCCAAACTCTCTTCCCATACACAAGCCACCATCCACCCGAAACGGTCTGCCTGAGTGGGGTCCTCCTGATACCGAGAGAGGCCATTACTTTAATTGGATACCACCTTCTCTACCCTGAATTCCCCTGAGCTTCAATTTGTGTGTAGCCCCCAGTCCCCCGCTGGACACAAGGCACTACCATCACTGCTCGTCCCTCTTGGCGGAAACTCAAAGGCCCCAACTCCTGCCCTTCTTTCTTCTCCCAGGGCTCCAGGCCCGAGGCTACACTAGACCCTTCCCCCAAAGAAGCGGGTCTTGAACTCCGCTTGGCTTGAGGGGAACCTGCCAGCCTGTTCCGAAGAGCAGCTCCCACTCCCTCAGCCCTCGGAGACCAAGCCTGGACTAGCACCACCGTCCAGGCTTAGGGGTTCGTGAACAATGACTTCGAAGACAACGTTTTCTCTCCAGCACCTGAGGATAGCTATAGGGATCATAGTTCAGGGTCGAATCGGGCAGAGGCTTGCCTCCCCCGGCTCGTCTCCAGTCAAGAGTAGACGGGATGGGCTGGTGCGCAGAAGACGCGTAAAGTACCTTGAGTTGCTTGGTCTGTGAAGCCGGTGATTGTGTCCACGCGCCCGTGCCCTGAAGCTGCCGCGACCGGAGCCCTCCCCGCCAGGCTCCTGTAAAGCGACATCATGAAGTGGTGTGGCACCACCGAGCCGTTCCTGAAGCCAGAACCCGCAGCGCGGCGCACAGCTCGGGGACCCGGAACCGCAGCGGCCTGGAGAGCTGAAGGGCCTGGAGCCGGGGCGAGGGTCCGCCCGCCGCCGCCGCCGCCCCCGGGGCTCCAGGCTGGTCCTGCCCCCGCCGCTCGGAGCACCGCGGCAGCTTCTAGCCCGTCGCGGGGACGGCAAGCGCTCAGCAGCCAGAGACACAGCGCGGCGGCAGCGCTCAGGTCCATGGGCTCCTTGGGCCGGCCGGCCTCGCGACACGGGCTCCGTGGCTCCGGGAAGTCCCCCGACGCCTTTTGAACATAGTGTTTAATAATGGGGGAAGTGTGCGCAGCAAGCCGCTGCCCCCCTCCTCTCCCACCCCACCCCCGCCCAGCGCTCGGAGCAGCGCCCCCTGCTGAACGTTCAACCCGCAGCGCTGAGCCCCCCAACTCAGGCCTATCGCACAATGCAGGGTAGAAGTCGCCTCCCCTTGCTGTAGTGCCTGGTCCTTGTCCTTGCCAAGAGAAGGCCATCCGCCCGAGGCTCCTGCCACAACCCGGTGCCCCGCCTCCCCTCCCGAAGGCACTACGACCCCCCCTCCGCCCCAAGACCTCAGCGCACTCCTTGGCTGGAAGATGGGGCGTCGCGCGTACCCGCCCAGCTTCCTCCCGACTCCTTCATGGAGAAACACCGCCCTCTCCGTGATCTTGTGAGTGCTAGGGATGCCAGACCCGGGCCAAGACAAGACTGGGCCCCTCCCATCCAGCTTTCTCGCCGTACGCCCCCTTGTTGGATGCTCATTAGGGAGTTACTAGGGATGTTTACGATACACATTTGGATGCCACCCTCTCCTGTCCACAGCCCTCTGAAGATAACAGTGGGAGGCCAGAGAAAGGGAGAGAATCTGTGATGAAGGATGAGTAGGCTGGAGGGGACAGATGGGCACCGACCGGCTGTCGAAAAGGAAAAGCTTTGGGTGGGCATCTTGAGCCAAAGCAGGAGCTGAAACCTTAAAGGGTTTAATGAATTAGGAAGGCGGGAACCAGCTGAATCCTACTCAAATTAGGTCTCAGGGTTTGAATGTGCAAGCAAAGTAATCTGCCCGGGGGAGGGGGAGAGTGGGGCAGGTGACCACATTTCTTCAAGGTCTTCAGAGCAAGGGCAACGTTCGAGTGCAGCCACAAGCCCAGAGGCTGTGTAGCAAAGCCATGGAATAGCGCTCTGATGCCAGCGTGGTTATAGCACTCTATGAGCATGGGTGGAAAGGGCCACCTCTGGCCTATGCCTGGGTGACTCTTGAGCATACAGACGCTGGGACTTTTGTTTGGCTAACTTCCTCCCCACTCCTGCTCTGAGCGGGGAAGGCGCCAGCATGTGTGTCGATTTAGTTCAGACAAACCCCAGAGCAAGAATGTCCAGAAAATAGACCAACTGTCCGGGGGATTTAAAAGCCTGGACCCCAAACCCATTACTTTAACATTGTTCTGGATACCAAACTCAGAATCCATGCCCAGTCTGTGAGTCAGATGGAGGTGCTATCTAAAAGCCTCTTCCTAATAAACTACATAGCCCAGGCTCCCGCATTGGAGTCTTATACTCCCACCCCACCCTCTGGATAGCAGGCATGCGTGCATCTGGACCAGGGTCTGTGCTGCCGGCCTCCCTACTCAGGGCCTTCCTGCTGTTGCCAGATGGTGGGCATCTGGGATGACAACCTACCTTTGGTGGCCAGGTTGGGGAGCGGATGCAAAAGCCATAATTATGGGTTTCTTTCTTTGGGTGCCTGGAGGAAGTGGCTCTAGTAGGGTGGAGACTTCCTGGCATAACTCCCTGCCCACCCATCCACCCCTGCCTACAGTGGCCAGCCAGGGGTCTCTTTGCTCAGAGGGACAGTGGGTTCTGGTGCCTTACTGGCCTTCTTTCCACAGACGCCACTCATGTCCAGACTTTGAGTGTTTTACAAATCAATTCTATATTTAGAAAACAGAGAGCCCTGGCCTGTCACCACCCTGGTTCCAGCTCTGGCTTTGGCCACTAACAGTCCTGGCCCCTCCGAGTCCCCTCCACTTGTCTTGGTTTCCGTTTCACCAACTGTATAAAGGGAAGAGCAGAAGGGATCTGGCACTATGTTGGCCCAGTGGATGGTAAGTGTTTCTTGACTACATGACACCCCTTCCCTTAGGCCACCTTGGAGCTCAGGCCATTGGGACAGGTTAGTGATCCTTCCTGGAGTGGAGTCAAGGAAGCCACATAGCTACTGTTTGAGACTCAACTTCCTGGTCCATGATGTGTGGCTTAGGTGCAGCTTGGAGCAGAGGTGTTTCAGTCACTTGTTCCTGTCCCACAAGATGTTCTGAGCATTAACAGAGTTCAGAAGAGAAGTAGGTTTTATGAGCTCACTGGAAGCTGATGTTAGAGGAAAATAGAAAGGGGCGGGGGGGGGGGGGAGGCTCAGCCCAACCTGCCAGCTGTGGCTGCATGGAAGACATACTGTACTCTTGTCATTTGTACTTCTCGGTCCAGACCCATTCATTCACCCATCCATCTCCACTCATCTCTTCTTGTAGCAACTTCTTATTGCTAGGCACTCTTTCGGGTGTTGAGAATCCATCAATACTCAAGGCAAACTCATGGAGAGCCAGGGTGTGCAGAAGAAACAACAGCCAGTAATACACAAACGCCTGGCAGACCATCAAGGACGTTCTGAGTACCTTGATGGGAGAGGTTTTTTTCTGTCCGCAAAGACCACATTGAAGCAGAGCCCTAAAAAAAGGAAGGCATGGGGGTGTTGGAGGCCTGCCTGGCTCCTTTCCCTCTTCCTCCTGCTTAAGTGACACTAGCCACTTGTCACCAGCCCATTGCCTTACATGCCCCATGCCAGCTGTTCTATCCTGTGATAGAATTTTTTAAAAAGAAAGTTGAGTCACGAAGATGTGAACTTTGCCTGGGGTCATGTAATAAGTAGCCCAGCCTAGATTAACTGTCTTAGCTCAGATTTTGGCTTCCACCACACTAAGGAGTTAAGACTAGAAGGGGCTTTGGTCTGCTAATCCCTCCATGGCCCTCTCTGGCTCTCTGGAATCTTCTCAGCAAAGAAAGTGACTGTAAGGTCCCAGGGAGGGTTAAGAGAGAACTCCCCAATGGGCTCTCCTTTCTGCCTCAGCCACAAACTGGGAACTAGCTCACTGTGCTTGGGAAACAGCCTGGAGGAGATGCGGCAGGGTTCACCTGTCCTGCAGGTCTCTGGCTCCCTTGCCCAGGGCTTCCAAAGCATGAACACCAATCTGGGGTGAAAATTCAGAAGACAGAGAAAAAGAATGTCAGGGAATTCCCTCAGCCATTCACCCTTCACTGTGCTTAGCTCAAATCCTCCCGTTGAGGAGATGGCCCCTCTTGGATCCACAATTCCAAGCCTAGCCCAGGCATGCATAAGAGGCCCACATTTGGTGCTGGGAGCCTTTGGCAGCTGAGATCCCAGCCAGAGGACTCTAGAGGTGTGCTCTGCCACAGGCTAGGTCCCTGTCCTTGGCTCTGCCACAGGACTGACTCGCTGGAAAGCACCTGCAGCATCCCAGCGGACGATGGCAGAGTTCAGGGATGGGGCACAAACAAGACAGGAAGTCTTCACCTCCTGGTCTCTGTGATGCTCAGCCCCAGCACAGTCAGGAGGGGTGGGTGCCACATTTTTATCCCCAAGTGTTCTCCCTGGGGATAAACTCTCTGTGTATTGTCCCTTCAGAAACTATTGGCTTATTCTGAGCTCAAAGCCCCTGCTTCAGTCACAGAGCCTTCTTAGTTTAGCCCAGCTTTCCATTCCAGGGAGCTGGCTATGACCTGGGACGGTGCTACTTAGAAATCTAGTCTTAAATCGTATCACAAGAGATATTGTGATGGCTTCTGGGTACTGGAACTGAAAGAAACCTGAGATGCCTGTAGCCAGCTCCAGCCACACCCAAATGTCTAGGTCTCCTGTGTGCTGAGATGGGAACAAGGGGTCCCTTAGAAGTGAACTGCTGTGCAGCCCACATGGTCCATGAGAGGAAGCCAAGTCCTGCAGCAGACAGTGGTGACTTGCAGCCTATAATTTGGCATCACAGCCATCTCTGTGTCTGGCTAACCCTTCGCTCTCCACTGAGGTCCAGAACATTGTGGTTCTGCTCTGCCGAGGGTACTAGTGAATGAAGTGAAGAGTGACATGAAGCTCTCTGTCCTTGCCACTGAAGGGGGCTCTGGGTCCCTGCAGCCTCACAAACCTAAAGTCAAGAGACCTGAACTCAAGACTAACCTCTGGCTGCAAGCCCCTCACTCTTCCTGGCTTTGCCTCCTGCTCAATATAGTGAGACTGGGGACAAAGAGAGATGGAGGGGCCAGGAGAATCTCCTCTGTCTGGAGAAACAGGGTACCAGTTTAGACTTCCCTGAGAGGAGATGGAGGGAGAGAAGAATAACCTGTAGAGACGTTCACCTTTTCCTTCTCTTCTGATAACACGAGCTCCCCTACTCAGCCCCTAGGAAAGCTTCATGAGTCTCTTCCAGAAAGACCTGAATTCCAGAAGGTTCTAGCACAGCACAGCACCCAGGGTCAGGCTTCCTCGAGCTGCAGGAATTTCCCATGCTTAACCTATAAGTAGACTGCCCGGGTTGCCCCCAGCAACAGCTCTGGCATTCACACTGGGGTCCTCAAAAGCCCTGGCCCCAGGCCTCTGGGCGTGGTCTGCTCTATGACCCAGACCACCCGGTGGGGGAGGGGAGGAAAGGAGGGATAAGATAGAAGGGTAGCTTCTTTCCCAGAGGCCTTCCTGGGGTACATTTCAGTGCCTCCTAGTCGGGACAAACTGCAAAAGACTTGTGGATAGTGCCACCTTCTGGCCACAGTATGTAACTGCATCTGATTGCTTCAGCCCGGGACTATTAAACTGAGATGACCATCCAGAGTTAAAACAAACAAACATAACACTGCAGTATGGGGAGGAACTTGCCTTCAAACCACCATTACTATGGACTTTTTGACCTTGACAGAGTTGACCTCTATCCACTATCCCAGAATTCACGGAGCAAAGAGATTTTGACTTTCTAGCCAGCCTGGGCTACATGATGAGACGCCATCTCTCCAAACAAAGCCTAACACCTACTCTGCCTCTTTAAATGGGAATAGGTGGGGCCTTGGAGGAGGTGTGGCCTTGTTGGAAGCGGTGTGGTCTGGTTGAAGGGGTGTGGTCTGGTTGGAAGAGGTGTGTCACTGGGGGTAGGTTTTGAGGTTTCAAAAGCCCATACCAGGCCCAGTGTCTGTCTGTCTGTCTGTCTGTCTCTGCCTGCTACCTGCATATGAGGATGTAAACCTGTTCCACTGCTTTCTACCACAATGACAATGGACTAGAACTGTAAAACTGTAAGCAAGACCTCAATTAAATGCTTTCTTTCATAAGTTGCTTTGGTCATGGTGTCTCTTCACAGCAATAAAGCAGTAATGAAGACAGTACCCAAAATTAGAAATCAACAAGGACTTTTAGAATCAGTGCTGCCATTGGGTGATAGTTTGGAGTGCCCATTCCTCCAACCGTGGTCAAAGAACTCAGGGTTCCTGTTCTAGATACACAAAGATGAAGGGGGTTGTGATGGTTCGTGCTTGCCAACTTAACACAAACTACAGTCACTTGGGAAGCAGAACCGCTAGTGAGGAATTGCCTCCATAAACATGGCTGGCTAGCATGTCTGAGGGATGTTTTCTTGATTAATGATTGATATGGGAGGGCCCTGACTTCTGTGGGTATCACTACTCCTGGTGTTCCTGCATTGTATAAGAAAGCAAGCTGAGCAAATCACGGGAATTAAGTCAGTAAGCAGTGTGCCCCTATGGTCTGCTCCAGTTCCTGCCTCCAGGTTCCTGCCTTGAGTTCCTGCCCAGGCTTCCCTTGAAGATAGTTTGTAACCTGTAAGGGTTGGTGGTGGTGGTGGGGGGGGGGAACCCTCTCCTCCCCAAGTTGCTTTTAGTCATGAAACATCTAGTTGTAAAATTTTAAACCATAGCCAGGCAGTGGTGGTGCACGCCTTTAATCTCAGCACTCGGGAGGCAAAGGCAGGCAGATTTCTGAGTTTGAGGACAGCCTGCTCTACAGAGTGAGTTTCAGGACAGCCAGGGCTACACAGAGAAACCCTGTCTCAGAAAAAAAAAAAAGTCTTGAACCATGCATATAAAATATTCTAAGTACAGAGATGACTTTAACTAAATGATCACACTCAACACTACCATCTCAGGGAACACTGACATCGTGGTTTCTCCTCACACCAATGATGGGTTCTTTCAACATAGTGTTCCCCAGGACGCTATTCCCCAAACCCATGCTCCCCAACAACACAGTTCTGGGGGCTCTGCTGCATTGTTGGCGGTCGTGTCTGGCATTAAGTCAGAGGTGATTTTTGTTGCTTTTAAAAAACAATCTGTCTCCTCCTCCTTCTCTCCCTTTCCCTCTTTCCCTTTCCCCCTCCCTCCCTCCTCTCTCTCTCTCCTCCTCCTCCTCCTCCTCTTTTTCTTCTTCTTCTTTTTCTTCTTCTTCTTTTTCTTCTTCTTCTTCTTCTTCTTCTTCTTCTTCTTCTTCTTCTTCTTCTTCTTCTTCTTCTTCTTCTTCTTCTTCTCCATCCCCCCTCCCCCCCCTCTCCTCTGTCAGAATCATGTTCCATCAGATCTCAGATTCTTACATCCTGAACACGTTGGCTCCAAACACATGTTTGTATCTCATGCTCACAAGATGGCTGTCTTCATCTCCAACATTAAAGCTCTTTTCAGGTAGAAGAAGACATAAATTTTCTCCTGGTAATGCAACATACCCCTCTCCCCACCCCCAGGACTTTTTTTTTAAGACTTATTTTTAGAGTTGGGATTGGTGGTGCACTCCTTTGCAGAGACAGGTAGGTCTCTATGAGTTCAAGGCCAGTCTAGTCTACAAAGCAAGTTCTAGGCTACACAGAAGAAGAAGGAGGAGGAAGAGGAGGAGGAGGAGGAGGAGGAGGAGGAGAAGGAACCTGTCTCAAAAAGCCAAAAAAACAAAAAAAAACTTTATTTTTATTTGTGTTTGTGTGAATGTACTCTCTCTCTCTCTCTCTCTCTCTCTCTCTCTCTCTCTCTCTCTCTCTCTGTGTGTGTGTGTGTGTGTGTGTGTGTATGTGCAAAAGTCAGAAGAGAGCGAGCACCAGGTCCTCTGCAGCGGGTGACTCCTGACCTCCTGACCTCCAGCGCCTGTTGTGCATTTTGTTCTGCTCCATTGCTTTCACCACTCTGGGCTGTGGCTCTGTTAGACCCATTTCTTCACAGAGAAAGCTAGAACAAGAACATTCACTTTTTCATTTCTTAAGTCTGGTACCAACTCCTCCTGGCAGTTCTTTGTACCCCCACCCCCACCCCACGCTGTTACTCATATGCCCTTCATCTCCAGGGTGTCCTCATGTCCCCAGAGCCTGCGTTCTCGTTGAAATCTCCAACTATCCTCAAGTGGTCAGTGAACACCACTGGACAAAGCCGAGTCTCCTTCTGCAGCCCCAGGCCTGAGCTGTGCCTGTGAGCACTGGCTGGATGGCCAGCAAGATGGTGGGGCCTCCCACTTTATCACATGAGGATGAGCAGACCCCTTGAGCATCATTTAGTGGACAGAGGTAACGAGCAGCTCCTCAGACAGCCCACCCCACTAGAAACAAACCTGGGGGTGCCAGGAGGCTAAGCCAGCATTTAGACATCCCCCTGCAGAGTCTGAGTGGCCTCGGCGCTGGAGTCTGACTCCCTCTGGGAGAAGCACATGTGGAGTGGTCCTCCCAGGGTGAGACGGGAAGGAGGACAACACTGTGCAGCGTGGTCTTTGTTACCACCGCCTTAGCCATGGCGTTGAGCAGGAAGCACACAATATCAGATTCAGATCCCACATTCCAGGTATTGCACACAATTATGCACTGGAGCCTGTGGGACCCATGGAAGCAGAAAATGGAATTGCTATCAAGGAAGCGGGTCACTTCCACAGGAATCCTGGGGTACTCTTGACAGGCACCAGGTGTGCTGAATTTCCTGTGGTGCACAGGACAAGCCCAAGTCACCGGGAAGTCCAGCTCATTAGCTCACAAGGTATTGGTGGCAGGCATGCTAGCAGTCTGGGGTTTCCTGGCAAGTCCCCATTATGGTTTCTGCTTTCCTAGACCCCCCTCAAAATATCTCTTCAGGACTCTCATGCAGGATGTGTCACCTGGAAAGACTATCTCCTTTCCACCTAGGACCCCACACCCAAGTCTCACATCCCCAGGTCCTGACCAGAGAGATTCAATGGCCTCTATATCCCAGGCCCTGAAACCTTTCTTGTCCAAACCAGACTGATCATTTTACCACCTCAGGCTCCTCCAGATGTCCAGCCACTCACACGAGCCAAACCATAGCAACATCTTTTTAAACTTTTACATTCACACACTCACACACATTGAGGGGACAAGGTCTCGTATGCCCTCAGGCTGCCTCTGTCTCAAACTCTCTGTAGAGTGGAAGATGACCTTAAACTTCTGCTTCTCCTCCCTTCAGCCCTCCTGAGTGCTGGGCTTCTGGCCATGGATTTTCATGGTACTGGCGTGAAACGCAGGCCCTCGTGTGTGGCCGGCAAGCACAGTAAGAGCAGAGCTGCCGCTCAGCCACACAGCAGCATCCTGACTCCTCTGCTCGTGCTCATGAAAAGCCCCATCTCCTGCGGTTCTCACGCCCGCTCCCTATTATTCTGCACCTCAGCAGCCTTCGCCATCTCCCCTATTCTGGGTTCCTGTGCTGTACGTGCATTTCCACACCACTGCACACAGCTAGGCTGTTCAGGAGGGTCCTTTGTGCACACCTCTCTGGTGACCAGTGTCAGTGCAAAGGCTAAGCTCAAACACACTGAGCTTCATGCCCTGACTCCTGCTTTCCTCCGCTGCTCAGACCCTACTGACTCCTTCCTTGTCGGGAACATTCCTAGTTTGCCAATTCTTGTCTCTCTAGGAAACTGCTCCTTCACACAGCCCTTTTTGACTCCATTTTGTTCTGCAATGGAGAAGAGAAGGAGGAAGAGGAGGAGGAGGAAGGGGATAGAAGGGAAGGGTGGAAAAAGGAGAGGGGCTTAGGATGGGACAGGAGGGGAGGCTCCACTAAATCTCTGTGTTAATGCCTATGAGGTGGCTCAGTGAGTAAAATAACATTCTATACAAGCCTGATCTCCTAAATTCTATCCGCACCCCAGAATCCATGGTGCAAGGAGAGATCCAGCTCCTGAAAGTTGTCCTTGATCTCACAAGTGCAGAGTTAACTGCACACACACACATGCACACACACACATGCACACACACACACACATGCACACACTCACACACATGCACACACACACACACATGCACACACACTCACACACATGCACACACACACATGCACACACACTCACACACATGCACACACACACATGCACACACACTCACATGCACACACACATGAACACACACATGCACACATGCACACATACACACACATACACACACATGCACACACACACATGCACACACACTCACATGCACACACACATGAACACACACATGCACACATGCACACATACACACACATGCACACATACACACACATACACACATGCACACACACACGCACACATGCACACACACGCACACATGCACACACATGCACACATGCACACACACGGGGGGGAGAGGGAGAGAAAGAGAGTAGTAAATGGTGGTAATAATTATAAGTTTAACATTTAAAACATCTATTATTGTCACCTTTTCTCTAGACAAATCCAAAACATCGCTAACAAAGTGCATGAATGTATATGTTTCAAGAGGCAAAGTTTGAAGTCATTTTCAAACTTTTAAAATTGACTGTGAGATTACTTCACTGAAGCACAGAGGATAATGGTTTGAGTGTGCTGAGATGGTACCTAGAGAGCATGGCATGGAGCCTGCAAGATGACTCAAGTTAAAATAATTTCTTGCAAATCTGACCTCCAGATTCCAATCCCTACAAGCTATGGAAATGTGGAAGGAGAGAATCAACTCCATAGAGCTGTCTTTCGACCTCTATAGACTCTCCATGGTGCATGTGCGCACGCGCACACACACACACACACACACACACACACACACACACTAAAACGGGAACATAATATGTCCCTTAAGTGCTTCTGGTGTGGCCCAGCATCTGCAGCTACTTATCACTGGAGAGAGCAAGGGACAGACAGCAGTTTGTACCTGTCACCTGGCCCTGGTTTCAGTCTCCTGAGCCACGGGCAGAAGACAGGAAACAGCAGGTATGGTCTCTCTCATTCTCCTGGGGTAGAGAGTTGAGTACATTCCCAGGGGATCCACTAAGCCAGAGACATACAGAATAAAATGTCCAAGACCTCCTCCTCAATGCAAAGCAAGCCAGGCCAAGACCAAGAGTACATGTTTGAGGGGAGGGAGAGAGGAGGGGGGGGGGCAGAGACAGAGACAGAGACTGAGACAGAAAGAAGAGGTGGAGGGGACAGGAAACCTTAGGAGAAGAGCCCGAAAGGAGGGTTGTATTCAATGACAGCCCACAAGCCTGAAGGGACAGAGTTGACTGAGTGATTGACTGCATAAGTGAAAATGACCCCAGGGAGAGAAGAGAGTGCTTTTGTAGCTAGCCTGGAGAGAAACCTGAAAACTAGCGGCTGGATTCCTGTACCGTTAGAGGTTAAGCCAATACTAGGATTAAATGGCATGAGGTGGCTATGGGGGACCTAGGGAGGGAGGAGCAGCAGGGATAACCTCTCTACTCCGAGGCCACAGACACTGCGATGTGCACAGCCGCTGCCACCAGGGGGCGGGCAAGGGCTGGGGAGATGGCGCTGCGCCGGAGCAGGGCGGGGCGGGGACGCAGCGACGCCCAGGACGCCAGATCCCGTGACCGTCCGCCAGCCCGCAGCCGACATGCAGTCCCCGGCGGTGCTCCGCACCTCCAGGTGAGCCAGACCCCCAACATGCACTATCCAGACGTCCCAGCAGCTGACGGTTTATCCCGCTGCACCGCACACTATCCTGCTGGCGTGTTGGCGCGCCGTCAAGAGTCCCCGTTTTACAGACAAGGAAACTGAGGCCCCCTAAAGGATCAAGCACTCACCCAAGTCTCCAGAAAAGCCTGGGATTAGCGAGATAGTGCTGGCTGGGACAGGGCCCAGCTTCCTGTCCCTGCGTGTGTGTGTGGGGGGGGGGGGCGGATTTCTTCCGGTCCCCCAAACCTTTCTGCGCTAGCTTTGTGAATAGCTCGATGCTAAGCACCAGGGACGAGGTGAATAAAACAAGGTGTCCCTGGAGGTGATACGCGCACCAAAATGACTGGTGCTGCGGGAGGGGGCGTATTACGTTCTGTTGGCAGGGCAACACACTGCTGCTGTTGAACCCCAACTACGCAGAACTAAGACCCTGGCAGTTATTGCTGGAGAGAGCGCAGGAGCTTCCTCAAAGGGGTCAGAGCAGTGTGCGACCACCCAAGGCCATACTCACAGCTAGGGTGAGGCTTGGAAAGGCTTGTGGGTAGGGTGGATGTCCTACTCCTTCCTCGATTTTTAGGTAACTCTGAAATGATGAACTTTAAGGATAATCGTATACTCTGCCTTTATTCCCCGTATACAAACTCTAGCCAAGATGGGCAAACGGGTGCTTACCCAACACAAGTTCAGTTGTAGTCCCAGCTCCCTGGTTAGAAAAGTATGGTCCCGTACATACGCCCTGATCTTGAAAGCTGCTTGCTCTCCTTGGTGTGGTGAGGCCGCAGGCCACATCCCCATAAAAGAGATGTTCCTATGACCCCGTGAGTTGTTCCCTTTCACAGAGCCTCAGTTTCCCTTCCTGTAGAGAAAGGTTCCATCTAGAGAGATAGGAGTACAGGAGCAGTAAATGTCCCTGTGGGCCACCAGACTGTGACTGTGAGTTTGGTGCTGCTGCCTAGGAAGGGTAGTGGTGGCTTCCCTTGGTGCTAGCATGCCCGCGGGTGTTAGCAGGCATAGTGTGCTGCTGATGGTGAGGGTGGAGGAGTCGTGCCCTGTCCACCATTCTGATAGTCACAGCAGACCCAAGGAGCTTGCCTTTGAGGAGCGCAGCCACCTAAGTAAGCACTGAAGTGGCCCTGCACCCAGAATCAGCTGGAGTTTCCAGCCTCCTCCTGCGCGGCATCTCTGGGCTTCATGCAGTATCCACCCAGCAGGTGTTTTCTCGGGATCCCTTCGATGCTAGACACCAGTCCAGGTTCTAGGATACAGTAGGGAGGCTTTGGAGGGAATGGCTGGGCAGCGAGAAAACATAAGCTATGTCGAGGGTAGTAAATGCTGAGAAGGAAGCTGAATGATGGGGAGGCAGGTCAGGTGACAGACATGAGTTTTATACTATGTGGTCAAGGGATATCTTTCGGAGAGATGGCAGGTGAACAAGCTCTTGAGAAGTCTCACAGTGGAAAGGACTATAGGAAGGAGAGCTTGCAGTGTGTGCTCAGCAGGAAAGACAGAAAATCCAAAGGCCAGTGTGCTGATGTAGAGGGAGCCTGGAGACTGTGAGGTGTCCTGCAATGGAGAAAGGCCATGAGGTTTCATTCTGAGTGCAGTGGGAAACATAGGCAGCCTGGCCATGGGAGCAAGGGGACAGAGAACCCGTGGCTGCTGCACCCATGTCCTTCAGGCACCGGCCGGAATCCACGTGGACAGTGGCGGAGTGGCTGCACGGAGGGGAGGGAGGAGGGGCTGCGGCCTGTTTAGGTTCTCTGTGTATTCTGAATGATGAACTTTGGGGTCTGGAGGATGGTAAGGTTGGCTGTCAGCTGATGGGCTATACTGTCCTGAGCGCACTGCTTCCTGGGATAGGGAGTGGGTAGAACCAGGGAACCAGCATTTGTTCAGATGGGTTTGTTTTAAAGCATGATTGACGATCAAATGGAGATGCTAGGTAAGTAAGAGGCGAGATGTTTGGAGGGAAGAGTCTGGACCATGGGTAGGAATTGGGCCGCCCTTGGCTCTGGATGCTATGGAAGGTCTTGAGTCTGGGTGAGGTCATTGGAGGGCAGTGTGAGCCAGATCAGGCTGAGCCTTGGGGATAAAGGATGCATAAGAGATCTGTAGCCACATCACAACTGAGCCGCTTGGTTTAGGACACAAGTGAGTATACTGTGCCTGTGAGTATATCCTACCAACCGCTTGCTTTTGTGATAAGATAGCATGCAACGCTTGAGATATTATGCTCCCAGGCTTCTGGTTGAGTGACCCAAGTGTATCTTTCTTGCGCGTTCCAGAGTGATGCTTATACTGTCTGGGGACCACTTCTTGCGAACTCTATGTCTGGATGAGGCGGTGTTCCCAGGCTTACTGCTCTTGCCTAAAACTCAGGAGTCAGGAGTCTTAGGGAAGGACGGGGGAGCATAATTGTGCCAATCCAGGAGGGATAAGGAAATATAATTGTGTCGGGGCACAGGAGCAAAGGAGCTGATGAACAGGGCATTTTAAAGGAAGCTGAGCCCTAGGCATGAAGACAAGGGAGCCAAGCTGGAGATGGAGAGATTCACTTAGATGGTAGAGCCGATACAGGGGCTCTAAGGACAGGGATAGGGTGTGAGTTCAGTTCCTGGTGTGGTTGTCTGTGGGAAACCTCCTTGGGAGGTTCCAAGTGGGGCTTGACAACCCTCTGCCATCTTCTACCATTCAGGGTGATCAGCCTGCATTCCCTGCCCAATCCCTCAGCTTCATTGCCCTGACAAGCCTGAAGAAAAAGTGCCTCATTTCCCTATCACAGCTAGCAAGGCTGCCTGGGATTGCTCCCTGAAACTCTGACAGCAAAGATAAGCTACTTCCTGTTGGAGCCTTTGTTCCTATCAGTTAGGTAGAACCACCTGCTGGGCGTGCCGGCTGCTTTCTCCACACCTTAGCCTCTGCTCCCATACCCCTTCTTGTCCTTGTGACAGTCTAGCACTTCAGACCCTGGATACTGAAAACTTCATTCAGCCTCAGAGAGCACTCTCATTTGGCCATTGGTTAAGAAGTGGCCTGGCTCGGGGGCTCAGGGATTAAGAGCACTGGCTGTTCTTCCAGAGGAGTTCAACTCCCAGTACCCACGGGGCAGCTCACTGCTGTCTGTAACTCCAGTTCCTGAGTTCCAATGCCCTCTTCTGGTCTCTGAGGAGACTACATTCATGCAGACAAAGCTCCTGTAGGCATAAAATAAAATGTACAAAAGAGAAGTGGCCTGGTGTAGTGTCTCTCATCTCACAGCATGTGTCTGCTGTGGATGCCTTTGTGATGCTTCGCCAGATGCAGCCAACTCAAGCCGGCAGAGGGATTCATGCTTGGAATGCGAGTATTCCTGTGTGTACAAGGCTGTACAGTCCCTGGACACACACACACACAGACACATTGCATATTTCATGCTTTTAGCATGCTGTCCCAGTGTGACAGCCTTGTTCTCAGGCCTGTGTGTGTGTTTGTATGTATGTTGTGTTGCATTAAAAACACTCCATGGGAAAAGGGGGATGGGGGGTGGGGGGGGGACTGGAGAGATGGCTCAGTGGTTAGGAGCACTGACTGCTCTTCCAGAAGTCCTGAGTTCAATTCCTAGCAACCACATGGTGGCTCACAAACCATCTGTAATGGGATCTGATGCCCTCTTCTGGTGTGAATGAAGAGATCAACACGTACTCACACATAAAATAAGTTTTTAAAAAAAACCAAAAAACAAAACCCTCCACTCACTCCATGGGCTCTGGTAGGTCCTCACTGCTCTCTGAGAGCAAAAGGATTGGCCAGCACATCCTTGCAGCCCAGAGAGCTTGCTCTGACTGTACTCAGGCAAGGCTCTCTGTCCCCTAAGGATATCCAGAGGAGGAAGCCACTGTTTCCCTGCAGCCTCTGACATCATTCCAAGCTGCCACTGAATGCTCTGGTTAAAGGCAGATGGAAGCATCTGGCCTTTTGAACCTTGCTGCCTTCAGAACTGAGGAAGTACGTCTGTCCAGATTCCCTAGAGGGCTTCAGTCCTGCTCTGTCTTCTCAGACTCAGGCTCCTCTCTTGGTCTACGTACCCCTAACCCCTCAGAATGTAAGGACAGACTGACAAGGACACAGCTGAATGACCCAGCACCTGGAGACTGGGCCCCACTGACCACCTCATTGGTGAAGCCTGCTAACTTGCATTTGATCCTGACCTGCCTTCCTTTGCTTTACAGACAAGTTCAGAATGCGCACACAGGCCTCGACCTGACTGTCCCACAGCACCAGGAGGTGCGGGGTAAGATGATGTCCGGCCATGTGGAGTACCAGATCCTGGTGGTGACGCGGTTAGCTGTGTTCAAGTCAGCCAAGCACCGGCCCGAAGATGTCGTCCAGTTCTTGGTGAGCAAGGGACCCTAGCCATGGTGCTCTGAGGGTGCCCAGGCAGGTATGTCTGCCTCTCCGAGGAATGACACTTCTCTATACCACATGGGTCCAAGGTCTGGAGTGCTAGACTGTGTGGGATGACAGGAACGCCAGAGTAGACCTGCGCCTAGAGTCCACAGCAAGGCAGACTTGCAAAGAGGCATAGAGGGTGACAGAGCCTGGGAAGGTGTAGAGGGACAGCCTAATGCACTTTGAAGAGAAGATGCTGGCAGCATCTTGGAAGAGGCGAAGGGAGGACGATGGTTTAAAGAGTGTATGTATGGTAGCACTGGATGGTGGTGGCGCACACCTTTAATTACAGCACTCAGGAGTCAGAGGGAGGTGGAGCTCTTGAGTTCAGGGCTAGCCTGGTCTACAGAGTTCCAGGAAAGCCAGGGCTACACAGAGAAACCCTGTCTCAAGAGCATAGATGGTGTTAAACAACAGGAGAGGTGGGAAGACTGTCCCAGAAACAGGACTCGGGTTGGGGTGGCATGGGAGGAGACAAGGGTAGATGACTTGCAGGGTTCAGGTTGAACCTGGACGTGTCTTGCGGCCATGTAGTTTTAAGCAGGGAAGTGACAGTCCTGCCTGCCTTTAACCAGAGCATCTAGTGACAGCAAAGCACTGGGGGCCAAGAGACACTTGGTTCTGAGGACACCATAGTAAGCCTCCATGCTGGGAGCCCGCAGAAACAGCAGGCTAAGAGACAAGGAGAGGAGATGCTTACAGTGTGCACAAGGCCGAGATCAGCCACACCGGCCAGGAGCACCTTAGAGGCTGTGGTGAGCGTGTAGTACTCACCCACTGGGCGGGCATGGGAAGCCCAGCATAGGAGTGGTACTTAGGTATCAGCTTTGAGGCCCTGTTAAGAGCTGGGAGTGGGTGAAGCTACCCAGAGAGCAGAGGTGGAGAGACGGGAGAAATGCTGAGATGATGTCCTGAAACACCAGCCAGGCCAATGACGACAGCTGGGGCAGCCATCAAGGCAGAAGGGAAGGCTGGCAGGCTGAAGGCAAGGAAGCTAAGGGAACAGAGAACTTCAACTAAACAGTGTAATGGGTTCATACATTTTTCTACCCTTTGGCCTCTTATGGAAGGGATCCAGACCTGGTGAGAATGAAAAACAGGCCTCAGGATCTTAGGCTAAGGTAAAATGAACCAAAGTCCTTTAGTACCACAGGGGAGTGGCTGCAATGGTTTGGTTGGGCACCTCCAGGCAGCTCAGAGAAAAGGAAAGGATAGAATATATATCATGAGTCACTCCCCCAGTGCTATTTTTTATCTGATTGCTCCTTAGACCAACTCTTGATTGAACCCAGGTGGACCGTAAGCCACGGTTCTGGGTCTGCTGCGTTCTAGTGTGGCTCTTCTGTGAGGGGCCAGTTGCAGCTCCTGGTGGTCGGAACGTGAGCTCAGGTACACCCAGTGATTCTGGGCTCTGAGGGAGAGAGGCAGCATCCTGGGAGCCCTTGGGGTCCAGCGCAGCCTGTTCTGTCCTGCACAAAAGGCTGGGTGAATGAAAGGTCACCTGTCACACTGCCACACGCCACATTAGTGCTGCATGGTCCTAAACAGCGATGCCCACGCCCTGTGGAAAGCATGTTGGGGCGTGTACAGAGTATGGGTGTGCACATACATGCAGGGGCCTCACAGACCTGAGAGGGCCAGGGAAACTCATTTGCTTACGCACACACACACAGTGGTATCTAAGGGTGTAGGCCAGAGTTATGCTTCCAGGTCTGTGGTCCCCCTAGAATTGGATGAGTTAGCTAAAAGAATTAGTGAGCCTTTTGTGTCTGTGCCTTAGGAGGATATATGCTTCTTAATAGAAGCAAGCATTTAGTTGCTAGCCATGAAATGAAGCCAGCCCCCAGGCAGGAGCACTGTGCCTGAGGTCTGGCAGACACCCTGCGTATCTCATTACACAGATGTGTGTGTATGTGTGTGTGTGCGCGTACGTGTACATGTACGTACATACGTACCTATTAGAGGACAGAGGCAGCGTCGTGCTGGCCCAGTGCTCTGCACTGCCTGCCACACAGAGCCATTCGATCCTTCTGTGTCCCCACTTAGCTCCCTGTTGTCCTTGCCGTGTTTGCTGTTGGCTGCCTGATGTTCTGCCTAGCACACAAGTGGATGAGAGCCCTGGATGGTGCCAGGAGCCTGGGCTTAAAGCTCCCTCTCTGCCCCTCACAGGGCCTGGCTTGTGGGTCTGTGGCCTGAGCCTGCATGGAGCAGTTAGGCCAGCAGGGGGTGCTCATCCCTCACTGTGGCCAGGCTGCAGCTGCCTGATCCTCAGATCAACTCAGGAACTCCAGCCTGAGCACCCAGCTGGTGCACCAAGAATCCTCCGTACCCTTTCCCTGGGAGTTCTTTCCAGGAAAGTTCCAGAACCAGGCTCTTGTGTTCAACTATGGACAGCAGCTACCTATCCCAGGGGACCCCCCCCCACTTGGAGGTTTCTGGGGTTCCACCCCCACTGCCACTATACAAATATCTCCTGGGTTCTAAGACCTTAACACTGGGTGGTGTGTTGGTTATTGAGATGTGGCCCACAAGGAAACCACCATGCCTTTCTGAGCCCCCAAATGATGGGGACATCCACAGTCTGCCACACACTAGCATACATACCCAAGGTGGTGCAGCCAGGCCTGGAGGAGTGGGCAGGCGGGCCATCCATGCCTTCATTCTTAACGTTGCCACATATTTCCTGGGGAGATGGGCCTGGCCTCCAGGGAACCACCAAGGAGTTCAGGACTGAGATAAATGGAGGGTGTTGGTGAAGGCTGTGGCATAAGGCAAGTGACTTTTGTCTGAGCTCATACGGATTGTACAGATCCCGGCAATGGCGGGGCTATGGCTGCTCACCACACGGCGTCCAGAGCCAGCTGGGGATTTCTGTGTCAACAAATGCATGCTCACGGAGCTGTGGGGAGGTAGAGGAGGCAGATTCGACCCATCGGAGCAGCTATCCTGTGATTTACAGTAAACCAAGTACCACCTTCAGAGATGCAAGGGACACCTGGGACCCCTTGGCGGCAGCAGCAGGAGCTGTGGTCTGCTTCACCCAGACCCCTATGCACCATTGACTCCTGCTAACCTTACTCAACCTCTGTCAGGAAAGGCCCCACCTGTCCTGTTCTGGGGAAAGGTCACACAGTGCTGTCACAAGATGGCCTGACATCGGCCAGGTGCCAAGCTCACTCTACTCAGGTTCAGAAAGCCCAGAATAGGCGGAGGCCAGGTTCAGGTCCCTGTGTCCTTTACATGAGCCTGCAGGGGTACCTTAAATCACTCCATTGTTGTGTCCTTCCTTTGGGACTCTGAGATGTCCCTGGGGAAGAGATTGGGGCTGGGAGGGGTATAGAGGGCCAGCAGGCAGGCCTGCTCCAGGCACATATCTGGTCAGGGTGAGGAAACTTCTCAGCCTTGGTTCTTCTCTCAGGAAACCCCATGCTCCTCTCATTCCAGGTCTCTAAAAAATACAGCGAGATCGAGGAGTTTTACCAGAAGCTGTACAGTTGTTACCCAGCAGCCAACCTGCCCCCGCTACCTAGGAAGGTCCTGTTTGTCGGGGAGTCTGACATCCGGGAGAGGCGAGCCATGTTTGATGAGATCCTACGCTGTGTCTCCAAGGATGCCCAGTTGGCAGGCAGCCCAGAGCTGCTAGAATTCTTAGGTACCCAAGGTTTTGTCCCATGTCCGTGAGGTCTCTGCATCCCAGAACCCACCTCACCACTGTGACTCAGTGGGAGGCCCGTTACCACCCTCCATGGCCTTCGAGCTTTAGCAAGGATATTTAGGGAGTTGGGCCTCGATAAGCCCCTGGGCTGAATGGTGAGCGGGAGACCCAGCCCACAGAGTGACCTCACCATGTCCTTCCTGGCCATCGTCGATGTATATCTCCCTTCGCGTTGACACTTGCTATGTGTCCATATGTCCCTCTGCCTCCTGCCACCCAGACCTGTCAGCCTGGGAATACTGTTCTGCTGGCCCCATCCCTCGTGGGCTATACGCTCAGCCCACGCCCCACACAGAGACTATGGGCGTGTCTGACACCCTTGTTCCCAGCACTAAGGACCTCACACTCTCGGTACAGCACCAGGGAGCTCCCCACCCCCGCTCTCCCTTACACCAGTGTTCTCTCTAAGAGAAGTCGTTTTCTGATGGAGACTGTGGCGATCGTATGAACTAACACGCGAAGTGCTTCAGACAGAGCGTATCATTGGGGGAAATGATCAAAAGACCCCCCCCTTCTGTCTACCGAAGTTCCCCTAGAGAAGAGAAGCGTCTGCCCTTCCTGCCCTGAATGGCAGGGCCAGGCCACAGCTATGGATGGAGCCTGGCTCCCTCCTCACCTTCTCGGTCTTCTGGTCAGTCATTTCACTTTGCTCTTTTCTAATCCTATGGATCTCCAGTTCTACGGCACAGAGCATAATTCCCATAAACCAAATGCCAAGGTTTTAACTACTGAGTGACATTTATTCACTCATTCATTCATGCATTCATTCATTCAAGACACGGTTTCTTATATAGCCCTGGCTATTTTGGAACTCACTACACAGACCATGCTGGCCTCGAACTCACAGAGATCTACCTGTCTCTGCCTCCCATGCAGGGATTAAAGGTGTGTGCCACCACACCTAGCTGGGTGATTTTTATTTTTTAAGTGACTGTTTGAAGGATAACTAGCTAGTCATTCCCAGCCTTTCACAGACAGATGCATTCACAATCCTGTGTGCTCAGAGGCTGTGGTGATGCCAAGCCCCTACAGACATTTCTGGGCCTTGCTTCCCCTTTCTGAACTTAACTTATCTTGAATACCTGTCTCTGAACCGTGCTTTGAGCAGCACTGATGTAAGCCCGGTTGTCCTGGGGTGATCGCGTCTGTCCTGGGATCTTCCACATGCTCACTGCACTCATCCGGTGGTAATCTGATACTGCAAGCTCTTGGCGTTGTCTGTCTATGTCAGCAGAGTTCATTGCTGGACTTACTACTGTAAAACATTCTGAAAGAAACAGCCCTGGTCCAGCCTGATTGGACGTTGGCTGTTGCACTTCACCACTGCGTTAGTGGGCAGTTATCTGTGGCATGGATAACTCTGGGTATTGTGGCACACTCTCCTCTGGCATGACATAGCCCTCTTGAATTCTTAGCATCTGTGACCACTTACCTGTATGTGAGCGATACAAGATTGGGTCCATTAACCTTCCCTCGTGGGGGTAGGAGGGGCTCACAAGGCCCTACACCTCCCCAGGGGACTGACAGGGCAGATGGAAGAACAGACAAATAGATTGATGGATAGATAGGTAGCTAGACAGGTGGATGGATGGATGGACAGGCAGATAATTAAGAGGTAGATGGGGGGTGGATAGACAGACAGACTGTTAACAGTGGTTAGGAGAGAGGCTTTTTTTACATAGTGTAACTGTTATAAGCATTCCATGCCCCTGTTAGTAGCTCCAGTTAAATTCAGCTCGTTAAGCTACACATGGGTGGAATTCTTCCTCTGTTCTGCAGATAGTACCCTATCAACATAGAATGTCTCCCTGGAAAAAGTTTATAAGACACTTTTGGGAACTCCTGCCTTAGGCTTGGTCTGACGTTGCCCATGGCCAGGCAGCAGCGGGTTCCCTTGAGCGTCATGTCACAGTGGGACAGCACAGCACTTGGCGCTCTCCAGACTCTCCACTCAGGTTAAAGCAGAGCTTGGTGTCAGGAGGTTAATGGAATCAATCCCTCAACCTCAGAACCTGGCTTAGGCTTAGGCAGGTGGGTGTGGTGATGTCACCTTGAAAGCAGACAGCAAGCTCTTGTTTTCCTTTTCTTCCACAGGCACCAGAGCCCCAGGGGCTACAGGCCTTGCCACCCGAGATCCCTCTGTGTTGGATGACACAGCCAGCCAGCCAGGGGACAGTGATGAGGCTTTTGACTTCTTTGAGCAGCAGGATGAAGTGCAGCCACCCACATTGGGCCTGAGCAGCAAGGATGTGGAGAAGTCCTTGGTGGAAGAGGAGGAGGAGGAAGAGGAGGAGGAAGAGGTGCTGGATCCCCTGGGAATCATGCGGTAGGTCTCCACTTCTTCCGATGTCATTTGTTCAAATGTCTGGGCCATGGGGCTTTAACCTGGTGTGCTCAAGAGAGTTGGCTCAGTTCCCCCTCAGTATCACTCATTATCACCCGTCTTTGTGGTGGCTGGGTGTCTTAGTCAGGGTTTCTATTCCTGCACAAACATCATGACCAAGAAGCAAGTTGGGGAGGAAAGGGTTTATTCGGCTTACACTTCCATGCTGCTGTTCATCACCAAAGGAAGTCAGGACTGGAACTCAGACAGGTCAGGGAGCAGGAGCTGATACAGAGGCCATGGAGGGATGTTCTTTACTGGCTTGCCTCCCCTGGCTTGCTCAGCCTGCTCTCTTATAGAACCCAAGACTACCAGCCCAGGTATGGTCCCACCCACAAGGGGCCTTTCCCCCTTGATCACTAATTGAGAAAATGCCTTACAGTTGGATCTCATGGAGGCATTTCCTCAACTGAAGCTCCTTTCTCTGTGATAACTCCAGCTGTGTCAAGTTGACACAAAAATAGCCAGTACAATTGACCCCTTGTCAACTTGACACACAAACACATCACTAGTAAGCCTCAACCCTTACATTCTTATTCATCCCCAAGATCTAAATAACTTTAAAAGTCCCACAGTCTTTACATATTCTTAAAATTTCAATCTCTTTAAAATATCCATCTCTTTTAAAATCCAAATTCTCTTTACAATTAAAAGTCTCTTAACTGTGGGCTCCACTAAAACAGTTTCTTCCTTCAAGAGGGAAAATATCAGGGCACAGTCACAATCAAAGCAAAAATCAATCTCCAACCGTCCAACGTCTGGGATCCAACTCACGATCTTCTGGGCTCCTCCAAGGGCTTGGGTCACTTCTCCAGCCATGCCCTTTGTAGCACATACGTCGTCCTCTGGGCTCCAGATGCCTGTACTCCACTGCTGCTGCTGCTCTTGGTGGTCATCTCGTGGTACTGGCATCTCCAAAACACTGCGTGACCCCTTCAGTCCTGGGCCTTCAATTACAACTGGGGCTGCACCTTCACCAATGGCCTTCCATGGCCTCTCACAGTGCCGAGCCTGAGCTGCTGTGTGACCCCTTCATGCCTTCAAAACCAGTACCACCTGGGTGACCCTTACACATTACCAAGTCCCACTGCAGAAGGAGTACAACCTTGCCTATCTCTGGAACACAGTCTCTTTGTGCTTTCAGAAAACACTTCCCAGAAGATGTCACCTCAACGATGCTGGTCTCTTCTTAATCACCGCTAATTTCTTAGCTCCAGCTAACCAGCATCAATAGTCCCAGTAATGCAAAGTTTTTGCTTTAGTAGTTCTGGTATCTTGTTAATCACAGCTGATTCTTCAGCCCCAGCTAACCAGAACTACAAAATCTTCACAATAAAAACAGTAATGGCCCTGAAGAGAGTCTTTAATTTTCCCTCTGAAATTTCACAAACCAGGCCTCCATCTTCTGCACTGTTCTCAGCATTATCTTCCAAGCTCCTACACAACATCTGACAGAGCTCTTAACAACGAATGGATCTTCAAGCCCAAAGTTCCAAAGTCCTTCCACAGTCCTCCCCAAAACATGGTCAGGTTGTCACAGGAATACCCCACTCTGCTGGTACCAATTTGTCTTAGTCAGGGTTTCTATTCCTGCACAAACATCATGACCAAGAAGCAAGTTGACACAAAAATAGCCAGTACACTGGGCTCAGAATCACCCGCCCCTCCCCAGTGATATCCCCCATCTGTGGCTAACCCCACAGAGTTAACCCTATGATAGCTCGGTAGTACAGACTGCTGGGCCCACTCTGCTGCCATTGGGACCCGGCTTCTCCTTGCAGAGTGGCAGTGTGACTTGTTGGCCCCCAGAGCATGCTTCGCCATCTGTAAGGCAGGACTTCCTTCAGCTCCTGCAGGACAATTGGAGACCTCCATGAACATGGGTGTAAGCACCAACAGGTGCTGGCTGCAGTGAGTGACGGGACAGTGTCCACTTCACACACTCGCCCCACTCCGGTAGACGATGAGGAGGCAGACCAGCTACTTCCTTGGCTTTACTCCTCTAGGAGGCATCCCGCCAATTAGACGGACACTCCTGAGTGTGGGTGGCATGGATCTCCCTATGCTGGCCATGGGGACAGGGCACAGGCTGGAGGAGGAGAGCCAGACATCTCCTGCCACAGCCCCTCCAGTGGAAACAATGAGCTGAGAACGCAATGGCTTCCCTATGGAAATCGGCCACTCAGTCATCCCAGAATACTTCTTTTCCTTCTTGACTCAAGCAAAGAGCAGCTAATATTTTCTGTGCTAGGCATGATATTGTACCCCCCATGCTGAGCCTCATCTGTTCCTTGCCTGTAAGCATCAGTTGGAGGTGGGAACGGTACTAGATTGGCACGGAGTTTGAGGGCTTACTGCTGGGACCTGAATTCTAGCTCCATCCTTTGGTAGCCAAGGCTCCTGGCTATCTGCAGCTTCAGTTTCCTTCAGTAAATGAACGGGCTCTTGGAAGTACCTGCTGCCTGGAGCAGTCCGGGGAAGATCATCTAATGTGCATACATGTTAGCATTAGCTGTCATCACAGACTACTTTCAGCAGAACCTGACCACCACGGGCCAGGGCACTGTCCTCAGCACCGTGACAAATGGGTCTTAGGAATTTACTGCTGTCCCCAGTATACAGACAGGGAAGGCCGGCCTGAAACTAGAGCCGCCAAAGAATCGGACAGAGTCGTGTTCAGTGCAATGACATACCAAATGAAGTCCCCCAAATCGGTGCCCGCTCAGCACTGGTCTTCCCCCAGTGTGATATGTGAGCCAGGGGCTGCAGAATCCTGAGATCACCACAGAGGCCTCACACTGGCCACAGCTGCCCAGGCAGGCACAGTGGCTGCCGCAGGCCCACGGGAATCCCTGGCCTCCCGGTACTCTCCAGCCAGTGGGGATCTGGTCCCCAAGCGACAGGCAGTAAGGATACCAGGGTGACATGGGGAGACACCTGTAATGCCACCCCTTATCGGCCTCGCCCATCCCTGGGGCCCTGCCATAAGGCCTTGTTTGAACTCATGCCATCTGTGGTTCTAAGTAACCATGAGTAGTGACAAACTGAAATGGACTTTTGAGGCTGCACCAGCCTTTGGCTGAACAACAGAGTTAGCCAAGTGGCTCCTTTTTTGGGTAGGAAACTGCTCCTGGGGCTGGCAAGTGCTGCCTTGAATTTCTTTCTCTAGTGGCAGAGTTGCGGGTGGGGGCGGGGCGGAGGTCTTAGGCGCCTGACAGCCAGCCTGGGACCACCTGCAGTGAGCTCTGTGCTCTTGGGGGGCCCCTGGCTCCTGGATTCTGGGAACACAGCACCAAGCAGACCCCCCTTCCTGCCAGATTTTTTTTTAAGGACCCATGTGACACCCAGTTGGTATTATCAGCTCTGTCAGGCATAATAAGTAATGTTTTTCCAGAGCTTTTTCAATGCCAGGAACTGAGCTAACTGGCGTTTGCTTGCGGGAGCTCATGTTACCTCTGAGACTTGCACTTCTGAAATTGGCTGTGACCCGCAGTAAGTGCGGTATGCGGCAGGACACACGTATGTGTGCTTCGTGTGGGACCAGGCGAGGTTCGAGAGCACAGGGAAGCCCGCTGAGTGCATTCCGTGCTCATGGCTCCTCTCGGGCCTCATTTGTGAAAAGATTCATAATGTGCCAAATGGCTTTCTGGGCCCATTGCCGGAGCCGCTTGGGAAAGGGAGCCCTGGAGGCTGACACCGGGCATTGCTTTTGTTTTCTGTGGTAGGACACTGGAGCCTCTGAGAGTCAGATGGCTTGAGCTCGTTCGTATAGCCCCAAGTGGCAGCACCAGGGCTTGAGGCCACTGCAGGCATCTTTCAGCAATGTGGCAAGAGGTAGGGTGGAGCCCTTACACATAGGGCCATCAAAAGATTCGCCTGGTGGCGACTCGGGGACTCGGCCAAAGCCTGCTGGTCTGGTTTACTCTCTACCACTGTGATAAAGGCCGTGGGCGAAAGCAACTCAGGGAAGAAAGGCTGTCTTTACTTGGCTTACGCTTCAGGTTCATCCCTGAGGGATGAGAGACAAGAACTAAAGCACAGAGCAGGGAGGAACGCTGCTCACTGGACTGCACCTCCTGGCTTGCTCGGTTTGCTTTCTTATACAACCCAGGCCCACCTACCTGAAGGTGGCACCGCCCCTGTGGCTGCGATCTCCCTCCTCAGTCATTAATCAAGAAAATGCCCCACAGACTTCATGAAGGCAATCTGAGGGAGGCTTTTTCTCAGCTGAGGTTCCCTTCTCAGGAAACTCTAGCTTGGGTCAAGTCAACATACATACATGAATGAATAAACAAACAAACAAACAAACAAATCCATCTGGTATGTGACAGAGCAGGTCATGTTTCCCACTCACAGACGCAAGGGCTGCCCACCTCACCCTTTGGGGCATTCTTCTTATTCTCGAGAGCTTTGTAGTCTGTATTTCCTCAGCAACTCTATACACACATCTCATATTCCCTGCTGTGGCCACAAGGGGGCGCTCGGGCTCCGTTTCAGGAGTGTCTGCAAGGGTGGGAGCAGTTGGCACAAAGCGGAGTCTGCCGGGCCGGCTTTCCTTTGTCTCTGCAACCTGCCTCTGACTAGGAAAAAGTCGGCTGTGTTTTACTGTTACGGGGCACAGAAAAGACCCCACTCTAGCCCATTGAAACAGCATCGCTTCTTATTTTCTGGTTCTTTTTGTTTTTTTGTTTTTGTTTTTGTTTTTTTGCTGACCCTGTCCCAGAGCCATCTGGACTCTAGACTTCACCATTCCAATTAATGTTCTGTCTCGGGCACCTTTCTCTGTCATACATACTTTCCGTATTTAGCTCTATTTTAGTGTCTGTGTGGCTTTGAGAAAATCGTGCCTTGCACTAGAAACATTTTCAATGCAACTCAAAACTACCGTGGTCCTAGGGCCTGATTGGCGAGAGTCCCTTCCCAGGAACAGGGATCTTTCCCGCAGCCTTCCCTTCTCCTACTTCTCCCTGAACAAAGGGATTGTTTCATGTCTGTGCCTCCACGGTTTGGAATGGTCTCTTTCCAGACCCTGAGCCAGTCCCTCAGCCCAGTCACTGCAAACTGCACTGTCGGCCCCGGCTTGTGCTACCTTTCATGGGCTTTTGCTGTGGTGGGCTGTAATGTGAGGAACTTCACGGGTCCGGAGTTATCATTCCATAGAACTTTTCATCTAAATAATAGCCTCAGAACAAGGCCCCTGAGGGTTCTGCAGGGGACAGTATGATAAAAGCTCTTTGGGGGCTACACATTTGCCCTGTTGAAGGTCCCTCTTCTTTTCCACCCCTCCTGCCACTTCTCCGGCCTGCTTGCTGGTGACAGAGGAAACAGCTGGCTCTTTTCCCTGCCTATCTGTGAGACTGGTTTCTCAGGCTCTCAAAGGGAGGGGAGAGCCTGGCACCCAAGTGGAGAAGGCCTTTCCTTGGATACTGTTTTATCATTAGTTTTATATAAATTTAGTTTCATTTTTTCCATGAAGCAGCCACTTCTGTTGAACCTAAAAATGGCTTTTTGTATTTAGATGAAATTTCTGCTCTGGGATGACCCTCCAGTTTTTGCCCGTAGACACCCACCCACCCACCCACCACCCGCTCGTCCTCCTGGATTTGCAAACCCGGCATCTAGAATCTCTGGGGATGGGATGGTTTGAGCCTTGCCCCCTCCTGCCTCCAATCAACTGTGGAATGCCTTCCTTGGGTGCCTCTTGCTAAGTAAATAACATTACCTCAGTCCTGTCCTGGGGATTCTGAGCCAGGAGAGGAAGGCTTTGCTGGATACTCCTTTGCAGCAGAGAGCAGTTAGGGGCTGTGTTTCAGCCTGGAACCAGGTGGGGATACAGATTTCCAGGCCCCCTTGGCCCTGCGTGGAACCATGGCCTCTCAGTGAGCCTGTGTGTGCGAGTCATGCAGATACTCCAGGCACTAAAGTATGCAGAAGTCTGAGAGATGCCCTACACAGTGCAGAGGGGAGGGGTGAACAGGGATCCCCTGCTCCCCTTGACTCTCTCTCTGCTGTCTGTCTTTCCTGAAGTGGTTCTCTGAGGACCTGACACCATAGTGGAGATCCCTAGGAGAGTCACCATGGTCCCATGTCATGGCTAGCCCCAAAGTAGGAAGAGAGACTGAGTCAAAACATTCAGCCACACTTAGCAAGGGGTACAGTTATCTCTGCTGTTTCCCATCCAGGTGCCTATTGCTCCTGGCCCAGCCTCAGTGAAGAGACTCTGGGGACTATGGTTAGCACAGTGATTTCTGTCCTTTTTATTTGATTAGCAAAGGCTTCAAGAGGTTCAAGAGGAAAGCCTCACACAGACCCCTAATGTAAAGACCATACCCAAGTAGAATTGTCTTCATTTGGATAGGCATGGAAACTAGATCTTTGTCTTCTAAAGTGGCCCTAGATAGCTTTAGAAGAGTCTGGGGCCTCTTGTAGCATCGCTTGAAAGCCATCGGGGAGGCTGGAGCTCCAGGATATATGGTCACCCCCTAAGGGACTCAAAGGGCTCGGCATTCCCATCCCAGCTCTGAAGCGGGCCCAGGGCAGTTTGCTGACTCCAAGCTGTGGCTTCTTCAGGTATGGAACAGTTAGGGTCTCAGAAGCAAAGGGACCTCCAGTGGGGTGGAGGAGTCGGGGCTCTCTAGTGTTTCCCACCAAAGCCCCCAAGGGTCTAGGCCAAGAGTCCAAAAGGAAGAACGCAGAGTTCTTGGTAAAATGCTGTAACTAGTTTGTACTCATCCTGAGGCCTCACACGTCTTTCACTTCTGATGAACTATAGAGGGCATTAGCTCCTATTGTTGAGCAAGTCCCAGCGCCAGGTCCTAGCTTCTGGGAGTCCCGGGATGGCACCTCCTGCCAAGTACAGTGGGGAGGCTGGCTTCCCTCCCACAGCACTGCCCCTAGAGGAGGCAGTTTGCTAGGCTGAGGCCTTAATGGATACTTATCTGACTCCTCAGTCATGGGAGGTCATGTCTACCACCCTCCTACTTGAGGCTGTCCCCAACATCAAGCGTGGCACTCCGTGTTCAGTAGGTCAGACTTGGTGTTCTGGGTACAGTTGGGGAACATTAGTAAGACAGCAGGCGCATGCAGAGAGTAGGTATTTCAGTGACCAGGCGGGTGGCTCAGACTCTTCATGCCCAGCTGAGACCTCTACCTACGTCAAGTCTGGACTTCTTCAGTGTTTTGTTTCTTGGCTTGCTTCTCAAGATAGGGTTCCACTGTGTAACCTTGACTGTCCTAGAACTCACTCTGTAGACCAGGCTAGCCTCGAACTCAGCGATCTTCCTGCCTCTGCTTCCCGAGCGCTGGGACTAATGATACATGTACAGCCACCACCCCCGACTTTCTGTTTTTATCCGCTTGCTCTCTGTTTGGATGCCGTGGGTGATGATGGGCAGCTCTTCCACAGTGGCAGCAATTAGAATACTGTGGGATCTTGATGGGGACCAGAGAAAAGACAATGCAAATAAGAGTGTACAAAGACTGCTCGCTCGGTCTGCGGTAGCCAGGGTGAAACTGGCCACCAGCAACCTTCATTGCCAGAGACTCCAAAGCAGACGGGCAGGAGTGAGAAGCCTCAGAGTGGACAAAGGGGAAGGCGAGGTTGCACTGTCACTGGGGGTCAGCGTGTCACCAAGAAGCAGGACTTCTGGGTCCTAGGGAATTGTTAAGGAGGTGTTTGGCCTCCTTTCTCTGATTGATCCCACTAAATTGGAAGTGAAGGTGACACTTAAGCATCCCAGCAGGTATTGATCACGCTTGGCCTTTGGGGACTAACAGCTGCATAGGGTGTAGTTTGCTGCAGGCTCTGGTCAGAGTGTCCATATAACCTGGCCCTTGTCCCCTTGTGCATGTTGTATCTCTCGGAATAATTGCAGCCTGAGCAAGGCTGGATATTCACCTCAGGCCAAAGGGTTGCCTTTGCAAATGAGACCCCTTGCTTTCCTGGTGGTATGTTGTAGGTAGGAGACAGAGAAAATGAAATGGTGTGACCCCGAATCTAAGAAGAGGGGGTCACTACTGAGGTCCTGGTTGCTGTAGTAGGCCTTGGCTGTGGAAAGCTTGGACAGGCTTAGGCTGTGGCCATTGGGATTCACAGCACTGAGGCCTGTCCAGGGTGGTTCCTCACACGGGGCCTGTTTTCTTGTTAAGCCCACAATCATAAGCCGGACATCATGAGATGACCTCAAGCCCCTGGTCTTGCCCACTGCCCTCTGTGTACAGGCTGCAGGGAGCTTTCATAGTTCCTCCCGCTGAGTCCCACTTACCAAATTAAGAGAAAGGACTCTGAGGCAATGTGGTGACCCAGGTGTGCCAAGCTGTGTTCTTGCCTGCGCTTCCACAGGGCATGGGTACTATACTCCAGCTCTTCTACCCAGTCTCTCCCTGAAGTCCCAGACTATTCCATGAGGCGGCCTGAGCCTCTCCTGACAGTTGCTGCCCCAGGTAAAGCTGTGCGGGGATAAAGTTCAGAGAGGATGGAGGAGATTGCCTAAACAAACTCAGAATCCACAGATAAAAAGCCAGAGGTGCTGGCATACACTTATACACTGGGACTGGAGCACCGGAGACAAGTGACCTCTGGACTGCACTGGCCAGGTGTCTTAGAGACCCTGGTTCAAAAACCCAAGTGGCACAGCCCCAGGGGAATGACAGCTGAGGTTGTCTTTGGGCTTGCACACACACATGCACAGGCATGCTCACACAAAAAAAGATTGCTTTGTGGCACCCTAAGAATTTTCTACAGTTGAAATAAACAGGTTGAGATGTGGGAAATGCTTCATTTTTAAAAGCAAGAAAGTTGTCTTGTCGGGAAAGAGATTTGTTGCCATATTTGGTGCAGCATGGCCCTGGCATCGAAGGTGGTCTGTGTGTGCTGTGGACGCCCAGCCTTCTGTCCAGACCTGGGCGGGCTGGCCGTGTCTGGAGACCCTCTCTGTTACTCCCTTGCTCTCAGGTCCAGGGCAGCTGGTGCCCGTCACTGGTTGCTACAGGAGGTGGATGAGTCTGGAATGACTCCACGAGGCCCCTGGGTGGCCAGAGGGAGGCTGCTCTCAGGTGTCAATCACTGTCACCAGAAGTGCCTGAGCCACAGGGAGTGAGACACTTCTTGGCCAGGCAGAGCTTTGGAACTGTCAGCAGCAGCTGCCACATCTCCCCGAGTTTGCTACACCCGGCTCTGAACGTGGCCCGGCTGTGCATCTGGCTCCTGTCAGACACACAGTAGGAGAACTGGAGTCTGTACACCAGCATGAACATGCTTACACATGCCTGCGGCCACACAGGGACCACTACCTATCTCACACAGCCTGTGCTGGGCAAGATGCCTCTTTAGGTAGCCCTCAGGATCTGTACAGGTTTGCCAGGAAGTCAGGGGCTGCAGACCCTGCTCTGTCCCTGGTGTCAGGACATGGCTTTCTCTCCTGTCAGCGCGGAGGGTGAGCTGCTTGTCTGTGGCCAGCTGGGTGGAGGCGTTGGCCTTGGGGAGTGTAGGAGGAAGCATGCTCAGAGCCCCAGTGACTCAAATCCAGATGAAGTGATTGACCCCATCCATCCAACACGTAGGTTACAGTTCTTGTAATGGCGCCGTAATGTCCCCTCCCGCCAGCATTAACCCTGACCTTCCCTGTCTTCCTGCTGCTTTGTTCTACAAGTCAGACTGTCTATGAGCAAAGCTCCATGAGGGGCGGCTTCCCCCTCCCTCATCACCTAGCGGGGTTTATGTTCCTTGTCATGCCACAGTTGGGCTCCTTCCATGTGTGGGGTGACTGGCAGCTGGTCTGCCAGAGACGTCCCTCTCCCCTCAGCCCACTAGGTAAGCTGCCATTACCTCCTCCAGGAGTCCCTCCCTGTGCCTTCCTTGAGTTCTCTGTGCTCCAGCTGTGACAGCCTGGCTCGCATCTCAGGCGGGTCTGTCTGCATCACCTAGAGCAGGCACCTCTACACAGGCACTGCGTGGGGAGTGCTGGTTGGAGGAAGGGGAGGAGGAGGAATGGACAGGCTGCTTGCTGCTGAAAGGCTGGCAGGGGTTATTGTTAAAGGAGCAGCGATGGAATAGAGATAGGGCTTTGTAAACATGAGCACTGACAACTGCTGCTCTGACCCCTCATTCCCTGTCTTATTACTCTGTCTGTCTGTCTGTCGGTCTGTATGTATGCCTGCCTGCCTGCCTGTCTGTCTCCCCTTCCTTCCAGTCAGCTAATCAGTTTCCTTCTATCTGATGACTATCCAGCTACACAGGACAGATGCCTATCTGTCGGTCTGTCTGTCGGTCTGTCTGCCTGCCTGCCTTCTTCCTTTTAGTATTTGCTGAACACCTCTCTGCAGTTTTAGGATCAATCAGACAAGACCCTGGGGGCTTCCAGGTCCCCTGATGTCCCTTGCGTTCTCTTGGGTGATCTGAGGGATTTGAGGACAGGACCACCAGGTAGCTGGGCAGGGCACAGTCAGTGCCTGACTGAACACTGTTGTGCTTAGCATCTGCTTCAGTTCAGTTCAGCAGAAATCACAGATGTCACCAAGGAGGACAAAGATGTGTGTCAAGCTTGTGAGGGAAGCTCGCCCAGAAGAACGGTCTAGCCTTATCTGTGTCCGTTCAGGAGAAGGACGGATGGTCTAGCCTTATCTGTGTCTGTCCTGGACAGACTGAGCAGAACTGGAGAAGTGGTTGGAACCTCCCTCACCTGGCTTCCCGCCTGTTCTCTCATGCGCTGTGCTTCCTGCTGTTCTTGATCCATAGGCAACTTTGCTCTCCTGCCCTCTGGGCCTTTTAAATGGGTAGCATGCGCATTGGGTCCCCAAAGAAAGTGGTTTCTGAGTCAGTAAGCACAGGACATGGAGGGCAAAGCTACCAGAATAGCTGAGGATCAGCCTCAAGCCCTGAAGCGACTGGGCCAGGCACTGCCAGTACAGGTGTCAATGTGGTTCTCTGCCAGTCACTGCTGCTGTGCCCACTGGATCCAGGGCCAGGGCCAAGCAAAGGACATTATGATGGGTGATCAAGAGACGGACATATTGGTGATGAAACAGAGCCTACAGTTCTCATAGGGCTGGTCCAAGGGGCCCCCCAAACCCAACTGATGGTCACATTCCACAGAGCCGTGCTCACAGCTTCCATCCAGGGCCCTCTAGGCATATTGACACAGGGAGTCCCGACTCTGGTCACCCTTGCTATGGCCATGGCCTGTTAGTCACCAGGACTGTTGATTCTGCCTGATAGATAAAACTATAGGGGAGCCCTCCCACAAGGAGCAGCTGAGTCCAGCCTGCAGGATCTGAGAGGAGCTAGAGTCTAGACTTTCTGAAGGGTGCTAACTAGCGGGCTAGCGATCCTTCACCCACCCCCAGTACCACAGGCAGGGCAGAGCTCTGTCGGCACTTCACCGTGGTGGCCCCTGTTGACGTGCACATACTGCAGTAGGGACACAGATGCCATCACTGTTGAAATGTACCACTTTCACCCCAGTGGACAGCACAGACAATCCTGTTCATGGGATATTGAGAGTAACAAGCAAAATCATAAGTATTGTCCTATTATGATCATAATTAGTTACTACCCTACTCCCAGGCCCAAAATGTCCGGCCTGCTAGGTAATCTCCACCAGACACTCTATGCCTCTGAACTAGGGTGGGAGGGGGGTTCTGCAGGAATAGTCACCTCAGAGTCCCTGGCCTTGCAGCACCCAGGGACCTGGTATTTTCATCTGAGACTGGATAGTCTGTGTTACAGCTTTTGGCAATGGCCAGCCTCTGTGCAGTTTGCCACTGTGTTGCCAACATGAGCTCAGAGGTGACCTCAGCACAGTGGAACCGGCCGCCAGGCACTTGGGAGAATGCAATCCTGGGTTCCAGTAAAAAGTAAAAAAACAAACAAAACAAAACAAAAAACTTTTGCCGTTTATAGGAATCTTAAAATGCCTAACGTGGGTGGTAGCCCCAGAGCTTGAGGTCAGCTTGTTAAAATAAAACCAAGTTTGTGATCTGGAGACAGTGTCACAAAGGCAGCCCAGATCATGTGATCCAGCAAACATGAAGCTTGCCTATCCACCTGGATCAAGAAATAAAACTGTGGCACACCCCAGGAAACCTCTCTGGTGACCCCCAGTTTCCCACCACAAGCATCTCAGGGCAGGAGCTCTTCAGTCAGTGAACAGGTGTGGCAGAGCCAAGCCCAGCTGACTCCAGAGGAACTTCAGAAAGGAGTAGGCTACCCTACCCAGGAGGAACCACAGCGTTGCTTAGAAGGGCAGCAGGTATACTACTTAGAGAAGACTGATATCCGGCGAAGCAGGGCTTAGGCTGTGTGATGGTTAATATTGCCCATCTAACAGGATCAAGGGTTAACTAGAACGCTAGCCTCTGAGCGTATCTGTGAAGGGTTTTTGGATTGGACTAGTTGAGGTTGGAAACCCCTCCCTATGGGCAGCACCCGGGTGTGGTCTGGAGTCCTGGACTTAATAAAGGGGTGAAGCAAACCAAGCACCAACATCAACCCCCACCCCGGGGGCCGCCGTGGTAGGCAAACCGTGAACCTATACAATCCCTGCCTTCTTGAAGTTGTCTGTTATTGTTGTTGTTGTTCATTGTTTTGTACCAACAAGAGAAGTCACTGACATAGGCATCCTCCTGCTCTCCTGGGCCCTATCCCTTGAACTTTGAGCCCCAGATCATATCAACCCCATGTCTAAGTGGCTGTGGGGTGCAGGCTTCTGACCCCAAGGTCTCTGTTAGGTAGCTCCACTGTCTTAGTTAGGGTTTCTTTCCATTGCTATGAAGAGACACCATGACTAAGGCAGCTCTCATAATGGACAACATTTAATTGGGACTGGCTTACAGGTTCAGAGGCTCAGTCCATTGTCATCATAGTGGGAAGCATGGCAGCATCCAGGCAGGCATGGTGGTGGAAGAGTTGAGAGTTCTACATCTTGTTCCAAAGGCAAACAGGAAAAAAAAAACTGTTGTCTACTGGGCAGCTAGGAGGAGGGCCTCAAAGCCACCCCTACAGTGGCACACTTCCTCCAACAAGGCCACACCTACTCCAGCAAGGCCATACCTGCTAATAGTGCTGCTCCCTGGGTCAAGCGTATTGAAACCACCACAGCCACCTTCAGAAGAAAAGCATGTTGTCAGGCCCATGGACATGTGGTGGCATGATACTCAAGAAGGTTAGCAGCTGTCTGGCCATCAGTCTGTAGTCCAGATAGCCCCTTGCTTCTCCTGCCTTTCCCAGTCCCCATCACACCTGAGCACAGTAGTGGGGGCTCATCACACCCTTCAGTAGCGGGTGGGGGGGGTCTCTTTGCTCTATGTCAGATGATAACAAAGCTCCTTCCTAGCACATGGCCAACCCTGCCTCCTCCCTTCTCCCTGCTCTTGCCTGTTTGACCCCCTTGGGTCAGGAGGACCTGTCAGCTGAAGATTTGATGACTACTAAGGTTGCTTCACCTGCCAAGATGGCTCTGGTTGGGCTACCCCTGACCTTCCTATGGTCCTCCGTTGAACTTCTTCTATGTTCTATGCTGAGCTGGGGACCTGGCAATGACCAGTAGGCCCCCAGTGTACTCATGAGAATCCTTACCTTGTGTTTTATCTCCAGCTCCAAGAAACCCAAGAAACGCCCAGAAGTGGCTGTGAGGCCCAAGCCTGCACCTCGGCTCACCATCTTTGATGAGGAGGTAGACCCTGACGCAGGGCTCTTCAGCTCAGACAAGAAGGTGTCTGAGACCCGGAGACCTCTGGAGACCACACAGGACTGTAAGTACTAGTGTTGTTCCTGGTACTGGCTTAGAGCTTGGTGAATGTCTATGTCCCTGAGAGAGTGGGTCTCATCCTTGTCCTGTTTAGAAAGAATACAGATTAGGTATGTAGAGACTTCCTGCTGGTGTCTCTCACACCTGGTGTTCCCACGGACTGCAACATTTGGGGATTACACACTTACTCTGAATGTCCTAGAGAGAAGAGAATGTCCGGCTTCTTAGTTGCCTAGGGACCTAGTTCCTTAATTACATCTGCAGCCACAGGGGCACAGGGATCCCTGGAACTATTTAATGGAACGTGGGCGTGCATGTGACTCTGTACAGTTTTTAATTTTAATGAGTGTATGCCACCCACATAGATTCTACTGCAAGGCGTGGTACAAGGTTCCGAGGGAATGCTTAGAGGCTTTGGGACTTTTCCACATGTCTCTGACCTTTCCTCATGCCTGCCCAGGTCCTCCTCCCCAGGGAAAGAATTGATGGTAATTTATTGATTCACCCAGTGCTTACTGAGCATCCACTGAGGGAAGATCCAGCTCAAATCCCCAGCCTTAGCATTTCAGAGCCCATGGAGGATAAAGATAGATAATATCACCCAAAAATTCAGCACAGCCCAAGTCTCTTTCAGGGCTGAGCAGAGAGATACCGGTTCCCATAGGACAGCAGGCATTCTGCGTTAGAGTGCAGTGGTGGATCCCAAAAGGCCAGGAGGCTTAACCGGGTCCACTGGGAAAAGACGCTTCAAGTAAACACATGGTTGACTCCCAAAGAGAGGCTCACGTGGGAGAGATTGGGAAGGCCCGGGCTTCCTGAAGACGGGTCCTGTGGGTAATTTGTGTCTGTTGCCTCTGCTTATCTTTCACAACCTTGACAAGATCTGTGGCTGGTGGCTGCCCCTCAGTACCTGCTCATTAGTACCTGTGGGCAAGCTCAGGGACCCTGTCCAGCCAGAGCTCTGGGGATCCTGGTGCAATGTCCTGAAGCCACTTCCGCCAGCAGTGAGAAGCCCTCAAGGACTGGAACAGAGCCAGGCCAAGGCGGACAGGCAGCTCAGACCCGTGTATTGCTGCTCTGTTCTTGCCTTCCTTCTGCCCGACTGTCTCCCTACACTCTGTCTTCCTTGCTCGCTCACTGGGATGCAATAGGAGGCTTAGCAGGCCTGCTCTCTCTCTCATCTGAGGATAGATAAGTACTTCCTTTCTCATCTGCTACGTCTTCTCTCCCCACAGCCCTGAAGCTGTTTGATGACCCTGACCTTGGCGGGGCTGTCTCCCTGGGTGACCCTCTACTGCTGCCTGCTGCCAGTGAAAGCAGAGGACCCACATCCCGCCCAGAACACGGGGATGCCTCCAAGGAGCTGTTCAGGTACTCCTGTTCCCTGGGAAGACTTCATTAGCTTGTAAGCCAAGTACAAGAGGATCATACCAGCTTCAGCCCACAAGGGAGGAGGGATCCAGGCCTGGCCAAGTCTAGCAGCCATGAGTAGCTAAAAGAGTGTGAGGATTTGTAGAGAGAAGGCTGTGGGTAACCAGGGCAGCCCCACTGTTTCCATGAACTACACTCATTTTCTTCTCACACTTCTGTTTTAATAGCTTCTTTAAAGGAATAAATTACATAATTTATGAGCAAGTATATTTGGCATAAGTGAGTTCGGGAACAAATAAAATTGACCCTAGATATACTATAGCATACTCAGAGAGAAAAAAGCACAGAGGTACTTAGCAACAATGGCCCAGTCTGCCAGGAGGGGCCTGTCAGAGGGAGAGTAAAGCCATGGTTAATCTGTTACGTAAAGGTTGATGTCAGATGTGGTTAAAAAAAAAAAAAGACTATTTCCTTAGAGTTTACTGTGTGCTTGTCATTGTAAGAAATTTGCTTCACTACAGGTAATTTTATCTTTCCAACCCCTACAATGGGTGCTGTTCTCTGCAATTACAGAAAATAGTTTAGAAAAGAACACTTGCCCAAGGCTACCACTCCTGGCTGCCTTTCTCGACACCTCTCTATCCCAGCAGGAGCCCCGAGCCCTTGGAGAAGAGGCTGAGAGACCTGTTTTGCTGTCTCTGGCTGCCTTTCTCCCTGACTTCTCCTTGTGCCAGAACCCAATTTCCGGTTGCTTCCAGTATGGTGTCTCTCTCTCCCTGGCCATGCTGCACGTGTTTGGTGCAGGAAGCTGAGCTGCCTCTTTCCAGGAATAGTTTAAATGGCACCGAGGCCTGGGTCCTTAGAGGCTGTCATGAGCACCCCTCATTAGCAGCCCCAAGCTATTACACAGCCCTCTAAGTGCCCGCCAAGCCTGAGTCACCTCGATGGCAGTCTTGTGTTTACATCTCCCAGAGGCCCCTGGCATCTGTTCACTCTCTCCTCCTGTGTCCTTGCTCTTGACATCCTGCTGGCTGGGAGGAGCCAGACCATGGTTATTCCATTAGGAGAGAAACTGAGGCACAGGGAAGTCTGAAAGCAGGGTATGTATGCCCATGGGACAGACATCACAGGGCCTCTCCTGCATGGCATATTATAAACCCTTCCCTTTCAATCCCACCTTCCACAGAGCACTGTTCTGTGGGTGTGTCGAGGCAATTTTCACAGGACTCCAAGGCCAGCTGACACCAGCTTTTAGCAGTCTTGTCATGCACACGCCAACACTGCCATGCTGCAATTCATGACCCTATTGGTCCCTGGGAACCTTCGTTTTCATTGCACCTCCCTATCTTGCACAGCCCCTGGGAGTCACAGCTCAGAGAGTGTGCGCTTCGCATCCCTGTCTCCATCAACAGACATCTGGTGGTGAAGAACTGGCTTCTTGAGAGCAGCAGCCAGAATTTGTTTTTCTTTATGCCTACCTTGTTCCTGTTTAGGCAGTGAGTGGCCTGCTTCTTGGTAGCAGGCTTTCGCTGTTAGCCACCGGTCTGAGGTGGCAGTGTCTGAGTTGTTGAGTAAACCAAGCGGACATTAAGAAGCCTTTGTCTCAGGCCTTAGGTGGATCTGTAGCTGAGTTCTGTCCTCTGTGGGGGCTTAGGAAGGAGGAGAATGTTATGGCTTCAGGACACAGAACTCTTCAGGATGACCACCTCAAGAAACAACGGCTGCCTGGAGAAAGCTCATACACACCAGGGCTGAGACCAGCGGGAACAGTCTTCCCATGGATGACACACCCAGCATCTCCCTATAGGGGCCAGTCTTTCTAGAAACTAGCCCACCCATTCCCTCCGTGTCTAGACTTTTTGCTGGCTTCTTTACCACCCAAGCAGGCTCTGAAAGCCCCAGTCAGCCCAGAAATCAGGCAGGACAATCCAGAGCTCCCAAGCAGCTGGGTCCTGGCGGGCAGTGCTCTGGGAAGCTCTGTGCTCACTCAGGCCTCTTTCAGGCTTTGTAGGAGCAGAGCATTGTTCAGACCAAAAGCAGCTCTGTTCATGCCTGGCTCCCTCCCCCACCGCAGTCCTGCTGGGGTAGTGATGTAAGGACACACTGTCCAGGGCAGAGAGCCTCCATCACAGGCCTGAATCCTTTTGGCTTTTCATTCCCACCGCCCTTTGCTCTCTGTCATTTCCCTCTCCAGGATCCTGCCCTTCTGTGGCAGGGCCATCTTTCTTCTCCCTTTCCTTAAGAACCTGTTCCAAAGCCGGGTGTGGTGGCGCACGCCTTTAATCTCAGCACTCGGGAGGCAGAGGCAGGCGGATTTCTGAGTTCGAGGCCAGCCTGGTCTACAGAGTGAGTTCAGGACAGCCAGGGCTATACAGAGAAACCCTGTCTCGAAAAACCAAAAAAAAAAAAAAAAAAAAAAAAAAAAGAACCTGTTCCAATCTTTTCTGGCCACACCCTTCCCCGGCCATCAATGACTGCTTCTTGGCCCCTGTCACTCTCAGATCCTCTCTGTCCAGCTGGGTTGGGTTCCCCGCTGGAGGAGCAAAGCATCAGCCCTGCAACAGCCGATGCCTGCTCTGTCTAACATCCCTCAGCTGTCGGTCCAAGTCAGCATGTGCAAGATCCCCTCAAACTTGAGAAGCACCTCTTGTGTGTTGCTTTCTTTGGTCCTTACAGGGATCCCTGTGAGGTTAGAGGAGCAAGAACACCCCTTCTTTACACATGGGCAGAGACTGAGAGAGCCAGAGAGGCGTTGTGGCCTGAGGCCACCCACTCAGGAGCTGACCGATCCGAAGTAGAAGTAGAAGCCAATCCTTCACACAGCTGCTGGACGGCACTTAAGGGCTCCCCTCCCCCTCCCCTTCCTGGAGATGGGGGAGTTGAGTGGTCCCCAGGTTGTCCGCTTTCTATGGCTGTGCTGTGTCTACCTGGCACGGCTGAAGGATGTCTGTGGAGATAACCGTCACCACAGGACGGCCCCATCCTGAAGCTGAGAAGGGGCCTCCATGTAGTGGTACCCAGGAAGGCGATGAGAGCCAGCCACCGATAGGTCAGGTGCTTCATCCTCATCCTAGCTATGGAGCCCAAGACAGGGCCCTTCATCTTGCCATAGCTCAGTTTGCACCTCTGTAAAATAAGGTTCATGTCTGCTCCCAGACAGTGTTTAAAGCCTCACATAAAACTAAAGAAGGCAGAAGCACCTGCCCTGTAGGTGTCGCCACAGTGTTGAGTAGGCAGAATGCGTTAATGGAGACTGTTTTGTCCATCTGGTTCTGAGATAGCTTCTCCGCTGGGGACTCCCAATATGAGCTCTCCCAGGCTAAAGACAGGTGAACTGTGGGCCCTTGGTCAGGCCCTTTGGTATCCAGACACGTTCTCCTCCTTGCCAATCACTACTAAAGCCTCATCCCGTCAGCCTGTGGGCAATCTAGGACTTGCTCTCACCTGGACATTTTTAATTTTTTTTTTATTTTGTTACTTTGTGTGTATGGGTGTATATGCACATGTATCTGTGCATTGTGTGTACAGTGCTCCCAGAGGCCAGAAGAGGGATTGCATTCCCTTGTACTGGAGTTGTTGCAGGTAGCTGTGAACCTGCATCCCCTGGAACAGCCTGTGCTCTTAACTGCTGAGTCATTGCTCCAAGCTCACACGACCCAATCTTGGTGAGCACTGGCTGAGTCCACGGCAGCTCAGAATCCAGTGTCTACCGTGTCTCCTAGGAGTTGATTTAGCTTCCTGTTGTGTCTCCTAGGTCAAGACTATGATCTAGGGCCCTCTCATTGAGCCACCCAGTCTCTTGGACTGTAGCTTCCTGTCTGCAAAATAAGAAACATATATGTCCTTTCCTGAAATAGGAATTTGAAAGACAGAGAAGATAATGATTCTGGGGTGCTCTGGCAAAGGCTGGGAGTCTGTACCAGGCAGCAGGCAGCTATTTCTAATGGGCTGGGAGGCAAGTCCCCTGAAGACACCAGCAGGTTTGAAGTGGTGTCACCACCAAGGGACTGGCGCTCCTCTGGCTGCTGTGGAGATGGAGAGTCAGAGAGCCCTGCCCTTGGATTTCTCCTCAGTGCTGGTAGGATACGGTAAGCTCAGTGCCCACATGGGGAATGGCTAGGCTCCAGCCCCTTGCTCCTTTGTGGATATAGTTATGCTAAGACTGCTCTTGCTTCTCTAGAGTTGAAGAGGACCTGGACCAGATTCTGAACCTGGGATCTGAACCAAAACCCAAGCCCCAGACTAAGCCCAAGCCTCTAGTCCCAGCTAAGCCAGCATTGCCCAGGAAACCCACTCTGCCCGCATCAGTGGGCCCATCAGAAACTGGGTCTGGACCACAGAAGCAGCAACAGATCCAAGCTATGGATGAAATGGACATCTTGCAGTATATCCGGGACCATGACACACTTGCCCAAGACTCCCCCAGCCTCTTCTGACTTCCCCACAAGCCTGCCCTTCACCCTGTGCTGGGCCTGGGCAGGAGGCCTGTATGTGACTGTGTGGGCTCTGCTTGCCAGGCAGAGACTCCCCAGCCCCAGCCCCACATCCTTCTTTTCTCTTGGGCTATGGGATGGACAAGGACTCTGCAGAATGTAGAGCTGGGAACACCACAGGAATCAAGCCGTATCATCTCCACCCAGCGGGCTATGGAAAAGAGGGTATTTGTGGGCATGTCTTGAGATCAGAGGACAGTGCCCCCGCCAAGGGAAAGGACATCTTCATACTTGTGCCCACTGGCTCTGCCAGCTCAGCATGGGAAGGAGAGCTTATCCTGAGCCTAGGCTGGGCTAAAGGAGAACATGGGGCAGGCCACTCTGAACTCTCTACTTAGCATGGCTGCTAGGGCCCCCAAGGTGTGTTCTGAGGAGAAAGCCCAGCTCTCCAGGCTGCCCTGACCCAAGTCCCTTCTCAGTCTCTTCTGGCTTCCAATGCTAAGAAGAAAACGTAGTCCCAGCCTTGCCTTTCTAGTGCACGGAGGGCTTCCAGGACCCCAAGCCTTCTACTCCCTTTCCCATGAGAGGGCCTGGCCAGCCCATGGCCCTTGGATGTGGCTTTCAACAAAGTAGGTCTTAGCATCTCCCAGAGTTTAGCCCATGGGGTTTGAGGCTCTGAGGCCTTGTCTTCCCTCAGATCTGAACTTGCTCATCAGCCTTTCTCCGGTGGAGCCACAGCCAAGCGAGAAGGAGCTGTGCCCCAGAGCAACCCTGTGCCTTCCAGTAGATGGTGTTTTGTGGAGCATAGAACGTTAGAATGTATTCTGTGTGTCAGGAACTTTTTTTTTTTAATGAAACACACTTTTTTTTTTTTTTAAACGAAATGCAGCCACTTTGTTCCTTGGGTGAGTTGTGCTTCACAGAGGCATTAGAAGGGCCCAGTTGGGCCCAAGAGTCACTTTCAGGAGCCCCTGAGTGGCACAGCTCAATTGTTTGTTGCCTTCAGTATCTTGGGTCCCCAGCTCCTACTCTGTAGTAAGACCTACAGGATCAGGCTAGGAGTATCAAGTCTGACCGGCCTTTCATCTCACTGTGTCCCTTGTCGCTTGCCTAGTTCTGAGCAGGCCCCTGTCCAGGCTGTTCTATGTAAGGACCAGATACTCTGCTTTCCTAGGTTAAGGGTGTCCCCAGAGCTGAGGACTGACTCTAGACAGCCTCCACCCCAACTCTACTTCCCTTTCACCAGCAGGCCTTCACCCCCTCCATCTCTTGGTGCCCAGAACTCAGCTCAGTGCCCAGAAGCCCCTTCCTGTCTGACTGCAGAGGAAGGTTCACATGGCCTAGTCTTGTGTAGAGCCACCCTACTGTGTTCCCTGGGCATCTTTGAACCCTAGTCCCTTTATATCCATTCCTGTGTGCCTTGGCTACCAGCTCTCTACCTCTTTCATACACACCTTGCACCTGCTTTGGGTGACAGATGACATAGGAGCCAATGGGTGTGTAGGAGCTTGGATGACCATGGACTGATCCCCACGTGGGGTCCCGAACAGTGTCTGACCTGACCTACCACTCTCTAGTGTGGCTTTGCCCACTAGTGGGGACTTGTCTGCTGTGGAGCTTTTGGGACACCCTGGCATGGTTGTTTGCCCCACAGATAGCATTTTTCCAATCATGACTTGTTTTGATCACTGGTCTGTGACCTCAGCCAGTCTGTCTCCCAGTTATCCAGTCTGTCTCCCAGTTATCCAGTAAAGTCTGTGTGTGATAAAGCCAGAATTTCAGTGTTGTTCTTTTCCATGCCTGGGCTGAGAGGAGACGTGGTGGTGGTGGTGGTGGTGGTGGTGGTGGTGGTGGTGGTGGTGGTGGTGGTGGTGTGTGTGTTGAGGGGATTGTCCTTTGTAGCCAGGGAAGATACTCTTATGTCTCTGACTCTTATGTTTTTCTCTGTGTGTGTGTCTGTCTGTCTCCATGTCTCTGTCTATTTCTATCCCCACCTCTCTATCTCTGTCTTTCTGTCTCTCTCTTCATTTCTCTCTTCCTTCCTCTCTTTGTGATGGAGGCTGGGATAGGGCCTTGTAACCAGGGAAGGTACTCTATGCCTCTGACTCTCTGTGTTTCTGTCTCTCTCTGTGTTTCTGTGTGTGTCTCTCTATGTGTGTCTGTCTCTGTTTCTGTCTCCCCCTCTCTATTGCCCTGTCTCTCTGTCTCTCTCTGTGTGTCTCTCAATGTCTCTCTGTCCATCTCTGTGTCTCTGTCTCTCTCTCTCTGTCTGTCTCTCTCTCTCTCTCTCTCTCTCTCTCTCTCTGTCTCTCTCTGTCTCTCTCTCTCTCTGGTGGGGGGCTGGAATAGTCCTTTGTAACCAGGGTAGGTGTTCTATGTCTGCTAACTCTGCCCCAGCCCTCCAGACTGTCTCTTAGCTGGAACTAAGAGAAAGGAAGGAAGGAAGGGATCTAGGAGGTCTAGTTTTTCCCACTGTGTAAACTGAGGCAGAGGGCCCAGAAGGAGTCTCTGGCCAGTAATCACTCAGCCAAGCCCTGTGTGGAATGAGAACCCCTTCCCTCCAGATTCTCATCTTGGGTTCTCCCCAGGGAACTGGAACTACCATGATTTCCCGCCTGATGGATAATACACAGGCCTAGCCTTGCACCTCAGCAGCCCAGCACGGCACTGCTGCATGTCCGGTTCTTCAGCATACAGCTCTGCAGGCTGCTACCCACCACAGAGCAAACAGCTTCTTAGGGATTCTCAGATGTGTGCAGTCTGAGCCACCCCACAGCCTCTCTTCCCAGCACTTAGGTTTAAATCTTAGGACTGAGTTGGAGTCTGTTCTTGAGGATGAACTAACAGCTGTTCTGTTCTGAGGACTGACTCTTCGGGAGCCTGCAGTTACAATATCTCCAAGCAAGAGAAAGTGAAGGCTGGGCAGCAGTGTGTGCTTCTTTGGGGCTATTATGGGCCCCGTGGGCAGGAAGTGTTGCCAGCGGCTGCATCCGCTGCTCCCTTCCTCCCATCGTTGTTCTTAGAACATTGTGAACTTGGGACAGTTCTGCAAAGTCCCAGTTCTAGGGCTAATTCTGGCCAGGCTGGCATCCTGTGTTCTGCTGCATAGAGGGGCCATTTCTGCATCTCTGTTCATGCCCATGTGCTCAAGGATCTGCTCTGAAACTAGAGTCCTTGCCGCAGAGGCTAATCACAGACAAGTCCTGCTGCTCTTTGTTCATAGCTATCACTAGGCTTGGTGTCTACAAACTGCCACCCAGAGCCAGGCTGATGTGAAAGGCTGTGTGTGCTTAGCTTTCGAGCTCGCTCACCACCCGGGCTATACGCATCCCCAGAAGAGAACCACAAAGCCACCAGTGTATCTCCTGCCTGGATGCCAGATACTTCCCAGTTCAGCTACCTCTCCATAGGCCAAGGACAGCCCAGAGCAGGCATGATGTGCAAAGCGCCTTGGAGTAGCTGAGCCCTCAGTTCCAGTCTTAGATGCCCCCATGGACTGCAGACTGTTGTTTTGAGCAATCATTACCCAACTCTATACCCTAAGGAGTCAGGAGAAAGGTGGCCAGGGACTGGTAGAGAAGTGACACAAACAGCTAGCAGTCCTCATGTGGCTCTCAGCACTTTGGTGAGAGGTAGTCAGGTTGGGATCATGGAAGCTTGCGGCTCTCCTAAAGGATCAAAGTCTGGGACCTACAACCCATGACAGGTTGGGTTTCTCACAGCCACCTGTAACTGCAGATGGAAGGAATATGCCGTCCTCTTCCCACTGCTGTGCGAGCCTGTTCACACCTACAGGCATCCTATCAAATGCTCACAATCGAATCTTTTTGGAAAAGATTATTGCAGGGGCTGGGGAGATGACTCAGTAGTTAAGAGCACTTAACTGTTCTTCTGGAGGTCCTGAGTTCGATTCCCAGAAAACCACATGGTGGCTCACAACCATTTGTAATGAGATCTGATGCTGTTTTCTGGTGTGTCTGAAGACAGCTACAGTGTACTCATATAAATAAAATAAATAAATCTTTTTAAAAAATATTAACTCAGCCAGGCGGTGGTGGCCCACACCTTTCATCCCAGCACTTGGGAGGCAGAGGCAGGTGGATTTCTGAATTCGAGGCCAGCCTGGTCTACAAAGTGAGTTCCAGGACAGCCAGGGCGACACAGAGAAACCCTGTCTCAAAAAACAAAAAACAAACAGATTAACTCTCTCAATTCCTAAAATAGGATGGACTTTAGCTGAGTTGTGTCTGTGCTTGAAGAAGCTTCGAGAGCTGGTCGTAGAGGGACTCTTACCAAGGCGAGCTGCCTACTAAGTGGCAGTGGCCAGGTGAAGTCATCAGAGGCCTTCACCTCAGTGAGCCTCTGTGCAGCACTGGCTGTTATACGTGCTGGGTGTTGTGCAGTGAATAACCATAATGTGCAGACCTCGGGGCCCGCTCTGCTTGCTGACTCCTGGCTCTTGTTTCCATGGCTCTGGCCACTGTGAGGGGCTAGAGATTGTACTCCTCGGGTCACGTCATGCTGAGAATAAAGCTTCAGCCACTGACACGGAGATCATGCGCTCCACATGGGTTCAGTGAGTTGGTTTTCCCTCTGCTGATAACGTTCAGAGGCCTGATGCTTCTCTGCCAACCCCACAAACACAGCCTCAGTCACTTCCTTCAGGAAAGCTTGATTAGCTGGATTCCTACAACCAAGCTGTCCAGTCATGTCCAATACCCCGTCGCCAGACAGTGTTCAGTGGGAGCCTACTGTGTGCAGAATTGCATCCTATGAACCACAGGGCATCAGGTGTCCCAGGGAAGCAGAAAAGATGTCAACAGAATAGGTCAGTCCTGTACAGAAAGGACCACATCGCGCTGGTGGCAGCAGGCCGGGAGAGTGAACATAAGCTATCAGGAACAAGACAGGGGCACAGAGCATTCGGTGTAAGCAGAGGAGAATGAGGCACAGGTGTGCTGTGTACAGCTCTGGGACTCAGAGGACACAAAAGAGAACAGACTGTGTAGACGGTGAACATTCCTGTTGACCTACTATCTGCAGAGTCTGCTCTAGTTGTGGAAATGGACCTGAAGATGGAAAATGAGTCACTACTGTTGGCCCTCCCAGAAGCCATCCAGCTTTACTCCTGTTCTTTAGGTTCTTGCCCAAACATCAGATAACTCCAAAATGGTCCCTTCTCTCAGCCACCTGCCAGTACCACCTGGCCCCAGTTGTTGATCCCTGCATGGGTATCTGAAATTCTCCCTAACAAAGTGCATCTTAAAAACAAACAAACAAATGAAAGCTTCCTGAACCGTTCAAGAAGCCAGATACATAATGCCTGGGAATTTATAGTCTCCAAGGTCACCTCCTATCACTCCGTGGCTCCTGGGGACTTCAGAGCAACCCTGGGCCTGCCCCAGCTTAGAGCTTCGTCACTCCAGTCTCTGCCTCCAGCTTTGATTGATGAGTGCCCCATGTGTCTCCATCTGCACACAGGGGTCTCTCCCACATCTCTGTATCCTAATTTCCCTTTTATAGGAGCTCTAGCTGAGGTTAGTGTTGCCTGATCTTGTACATAATACACTCCATTTTCTCTTAATCACATTTACAGCCTCCTTCCCCAAAAAGCCATCTTCACCGCCTCTAGGTAGTCTTAAACTTTGGGGAGACTCTCTTCAACTCATTGCATTCACCTCCAGTCCTGAGCATTTGGCCTTCACAATTAGCCCCAGGCAGACAGTACCCACTTCCCTTTTGGTTCATCCTGCATCCTGGGGCTGTGTCAGGTTCTGTGCTTGAGCCCCCCGGTTGGTGTCTATTCTTTGTGCCTCCTGCTCCAAAGAGCTCACAAAGATGTCTCTGCTAAGTGGCATGACTGCCTTCCTTCCTACAGGGCAGCACAGGCCGGGGAACACATTTATGGAGCATTGCCTGCCATCCAGAACATTGTCCTTGTGTGGCTCTGCGTGGCTCAGCTGTCCTTGGCAGCTGGTTCCTGAACATCCCTCCAACCTGCTTCCCATCATCTACTCTCAACCTCTGAGGAAGTCAGAAAAAGGCCCCAAAGAAGCCTGGAGGTTAGAGCCTAGGGCTTGCAGAGCGTGAGGGCTGCATGCGTTGTGCGCTACCGTCTGAGAACTGGCTGGCCACACTGGTTTCCTGCCTCTGGAGCGCAGGCTCTTAGCTTCCCCTGTGTTTGTTTCCCTTTTTGCTTTTGGTTTAATGGCCACTTTACTGACTTCCCCTGACAAGGCTTTAGGTCCCAGAGGGCCATGCTTTTAGATGAGGAAGAGGACAACAGGTTTCTTGTCCACCTGTTTCCCTAGCATCCAAGGCTGTAGAGAAGCTGAGCAGACACCCAACAGTGACCTCACTTCTGCCCCAGGCTGGTATACAACTCCAGTGAACTTCTCTCTGGTTGTCTGGGTGGCTAAGGATTCGAACCCAGGCCCGCTGGACTGTGAAATCCCTAAAAGGGAGGACCAAATATTAGATGGAAAGGGAAGCTGAGGTGGTGCTGTGGAGCACAGATGTGACTGAGAGAAGAAGCCCATCTCATTAGATGTCTCATTTCATAGCTGCCACTCAGCTCCCCTGAGATGGTCTGCAGGCCTGGGTAGTGACATGCTTCCGTTGTCTTACTATGGCTCAGGAACCTTAGAAGATGGCAGCACGGAATCATCTGACCCACTGAGGCCGGGATCATGCTGTTTGGTGTGGACCATGGAGCATGTGGAAGGAGGGTAGATGGGACATACTGGAAACCAGCCATACAGATGAGACTCAGTAATAACAGCAGGGCGGTGGGAGTGACGACCTCATCCCAGCTCACTCTACCAAGGAGACAAGGGAATTTTCCCAGCACCATGGAGATGAATAAACACATCTTCTTCTCTCTCCCAGGCCCTGACCTTTTGTTCAGAGCTGCAGGCTGGGTGCCACTGGAAGGAGCCTGTGGACAGAGGCAGCTGCATCCATGGATCCCCACCCTACCCCACCCCCCACCCCCACATTTCTCCTCTGTGGCTCGCTCCCACCAGGTAGCAGAGCTAGCATTCAATGTGTAGACTTTCCAGAGTCTACACACAAATACTTGGGCACGGATGGTCATGGCAGTGTTATTCTCAGCAGTTTCCTGTCCACAGGAAATGCCCGAGGGTTAATGGACAACTATACCGTGGTATATCCATATATGGTATAACGCCATTCGCATGGAGAAGAAGAACTTCCAGTGACGGTGGCAGCCTGGACCTCAAAACTTGTTAAGTCAAAGAAGCCAGACCCAAAATGCATTGCAAGATCCCATTTGTGTGGAAATCTGGAAAGGGTAAGAATGTGGTGTGGGCAGAAGGCAGATAGGAGGGGTTGGGGGGCTGAGAGGTGGGGGAGAGAACCAACTGCCAGCAGCCAGGAGGAAACATTTACATTTCAGAGCAGGGGAAATGGTGTAAATGTGAGCATGCCTCTAAGCATTCACTTGGATTCTCCCAGCTCCTCGCTTTCAATGGGGCAGCGTTTACTGCGTCTAAACCCTGACGATGTGAAGCTTTTCAAAGAGGAACCACGGTCCAAAGCCAACCCTGCCCCAGCGGATCCAGCAATGGTGCACGTTGGTATTTACCCAGAAGAGTTGAAAGATTTGGGTCTGCACACTAGCCTAGTGTTTACAGCTTCAGTTTTACTCCTAATTGCTCAAACATGGAAGCAATCAAACTGCCCTTCCCTGAATGAATGGATGAAGACTGGTACCCAGACAGTGGAATACATTAGTACTGTGGTGAGATGCACTAGGAGGCCTTGAAAGGTTAGGGAAGAGCATGCACATTGCAAAGTGAAAGAGACCACCTGAGAGACAGCACTGAGTCATGCCAGTTCAGTAGCACAGAGAGGGACACTACAGGGCCAATGAGGACATCACTGGTCGACAAAGGGTCAAGAGAAAGGAAGGGTGAGGGGCTCTTAGATCACTGGTCATTCTTTATAGCAGAGTATCCACAGTAGGGAGGCTATGCATTTGGGGGAGGGGAGGCCAGAAGACTATGGACAATGGGGACTCTGTGCTGTCTGTTGTTTTTCTGCAAACCTAAGAACGCTCTAAAATATAAAAATCTATCTAAAAACAAGGGCTGGAGAAATGACTCAGTTTGGCAAAGGGCTCAAGTTCAGATCCCCGGCACACATATAAAAAGTAGGTATGGTAGTGTGAACCTGTGGCAGTGTGGACCTATGGCAGTGTGAACCTATAGTCTCAGTCATTGGAGAGGCACAGACGGGACGGGCCCTGGAGCTCACAGGCCAGGGAACCTAGCCAAGTTGGTAAGCCTTAGGTTTAGTGACACTGTCTCAAGAAATAAGGTGGAGAGTGATTGCAGAAGACACCAAGTGTCGACATCTGACCTCTAAAGATGAGCTCCCAGTGAGTGCACACATACGCACCTGCATGTATACACACCTAAAAAGCACGCGTGTGCGCACATACACACACACAGACACACAATCTTTCTGAGAACGTAAATTTAGGAAGGAAACACCAGGAGAAGGTCTTTTAACTCAGAAGACAGCTGCCAGTCCTAGAGGTTAGCCCTGCCTCCCTATACCCTGACCCTTCTCTGTGCTGTCCCTCATCTGGGATTTAGGTAAGACTCAGCAAACATCTTCCTGGTGGTGGTCAGGAATTTTGTCCCAGAGATAACCACATCGAAGGAAGGAGCTGTGGACATCTATGGAAGAACAGAAGTCTCTAAAAATCCCCTGGAGAAATTCAGGGACAAAATCTCCAGCAGGCAGGCCTGGAAGCCCTGGACACCAGCTCTCTGCTGCGTCCTCAAGTTGTCCCGTGTTATCCTAAACAGTCAAGGGTCGCTGGTGAGGAAGACATGTCCAAGGTTCTCCCTGAAGCCTTCAGTAAATCCCAGGAGCCTAGGCCACTGTGGCTGTTGAGAAGATAGGCCATCCTGGGCCTGAGTCCCTCATCACTACCCACCACCCATCCCGGACCCCTGAAGTAAGCTATGAAGTTACAGTGCTGCCGATGCTCTCCGGGAAGCCCTTTGGATTCAGTGTTGGGCCTTGGCTTGTTAACATCCAGGAAGTACTGCTGTATGACCTGACCTGTAGGAAGCTAACTGCATTATCTCAGACTGCTCACTGCTGTGTGTGTGTGTGTGTCTGCCTGGTGTGTGTGTCTGCCTGGTGAGGTGGGGACCTCTCCCTTCCAAGCAGTACTCACTCAGCTGCTGACAGTGACCCAAAAGAAGTGGGTGCTTCACTGTTCTTTGTTTTGTTCCGTCTCATGGTTACAAGGGACAAGCTAAGCAAGTCATTTCCTGTCCCCGACTTTCAGCCTGAGACGTTGTTGTTGCTAATAAATAAGAGGCAGGCTCCTGCTGTTGCTCTTGCCTGAAGTCATCCTGATCCCACCCCCTGCCGTGGCATCGGAGCTGGTCCTGAGGACACTCCTTGGATCTATGGCTCAAGGGTCCTAAGTATAAGGAGCAAGTTTGAGAGCCTGAATTCAAGAATAGGGTGCCCAGGCTCATGTGGGGATCAGGATAGCAGAGTGAGCTTTGCAGGAAATACCAAGCTGTCTGGGGCTCCCCCATACCCCCCCTCAGCTCATCAATATTTACCTGTTTCTTCAATGGATGTTAATGTCATGTCTTCTAATGCTTTTCTAGTTAGCTTTTAACCTTTATATTTTTCTAGAAAAGCACCCACTTCTTTAGATTTCAAAAGTTTGCATTCTTCTCCTATAACTTTAAAATTGATTTTGTGCTATCAATAGTTTTCAATCTAGGAGGTTTTTAAAATCTTTTAGCACTTATATCTACGAAAAATGACAGTCACCATTCTTTCTGTTTTAAATGTATGTGAAGGGGTGTGTGTATGTGTGTTTGTGTGTATTTGTTATATGATTATGGTACATGGACTTGTTAGTGTGTGTGTGTGTGTGTGTACATGCTTTTAGAGGTCAGAGGTTAACACTGTATGTCAGTCCTCAATCATTTTCTACCTTTATTTTTTGAGTCAGGGTCTCCCACAGAGCCTAAACTCATCAGTTCAACAAAGCTGGCCAGCCAATGAGCTCCGACTTAAGTCCTTGCATGGCGAAAAGTTCGCAAGCCCTTCTATCTGTCATTTATCGTGTCTTTAATCCCAGCACTCAGGAAACAGAGGCAGGTGGATTATTCAAGTTCAAGGCCAGCCTGGTCTACAGGGAGACTTCCAGGACAGATAAGGCTGTTACACAGAGAAGCCCTGTCTCAAAAAAACAAAACAAAAATAAGTAATAGATATAACAATAAAAAGCCTGGTCTATCTGATGAGTGTCAGAACAGCCAGAGCTAAATAGTGAGACCCTGTCTCTGACAGATCGATAGATAGATAGATAAATAGATAGATAGATAGATGAATAATTTTTAAACTGATAGTTTGTGTTTTAAATGTATATGTTAGTATACTTCCTACTTTTATTAGATGTCGTTATTTGGATGTGGGTCTTTACCTATGAAGCACCTCATCAGCATCCAATATTTTCTATCCATCAAAACACAGTCTGGGTCCCTCCTATTTATTTTATCATTTATCATTCTCATTTTTGTTGATTTTTCAACAAGTATAAATTTAAAATTTTTATTTCTTATTTTAAATATAATAAATTATTTTAAATACTGGTAATGTTTATGTGTTTATATTTGTTTCCCAGGTCCTCTCCTTAGTTTTGCTATCCCTTTGTAATTCATTTTAAATTTCATTGAATTATACCTTGTTTGGAGGGAATATATACTTTCAAATTTATTGATTATATTTCCTAGGGTTTCTGTATTTTTATTTATTTCGGATTACTTGGCCCATCATTTATGAGAGAGGATATTAATACATCTCACTGTAGTGATTTTTGTCAAGTGCTTCTGGGTACCATTTTGTGCCAGTTCTAACTAAGGATCTGCAAGGTAGACTCTGGCCTCATGCAAAGCAGGGCCGGGGACTTCCCTGGGCTCCTTCTGGCTTTGTATTCTAACCAGCACACAGTCAATGCTCTGACAGCACAATGGTCTCCAGCCATTGCCTTCACAGAGGTACTTGGCTCAGGGGCTGGGCACATCTGGCCTCCTCTAGCTGAAAGAGACAGGGTTTCAGTTTTGTTTTGTTTGCTTCTACAGATTGTCAGCAGGTGCCACCTGCCATGGGTCAGAGCACCTGTGAGTCAGTGATCGCCTTCGGTTCTTCTGCCAATCAGGCTGGAGAGTTTGGAGATTATTTGTCCTGTCCCAGCAGGTTAAGACATCCTTCGTCAAGGCAAACCTGACCTCTAAAACACTGTCTAAAGGCTTCCAGCATGCTCCCCAGCACTCACGATGAATCCCTGGGGCTGCATGTTCTGAACCGTGAGGAAAAGCTCAGAACTCATGCTAACTAACCCGATGGAGCCACGTAAACTAGGCCCAGAAGTCCCTCAGAGCAGTCTTAGTTGTAAACATGGGGTGTTTTCTGAGGAAATGGTGCGCAGAAATGGGACTAGTGGCCAAAGGTAGGAGAGTGAGGGGAGGGGTGGGAGCCACCCTGAAGGCCACAGAGGGATTACAAGAAGCAGGAGAATATTGATGGCAACCTGATCTCTCTCTCTCTCTCTCTCTCTCTCTCTCTCTCTCTCTCTCTCTCTCTCTCTCTCTCTCTCTCTCTCTCTCTCTCTCTCTCTCACACACACACACACACACACACACACACACACACTGTACTGGTTGGGTTTGTGTGTCAACTTGACACAAACTAGAATTATCAAACCTTAATTGAGAAAACACCTCCATAAGGTCCAGCTGCAGGCATTTTCATAATTAGCAATTGATTGGGGAGAGCCCAGCCCACTGTGGGTGGTGTCATCCCTGGGCTGGTGGTCCTGGGTTCTATAAGAAAACAGGATGAGCAAGCCATGAGGAGCAAGGCGGTAAATAACACCCTCTATGGCCTCTGCATCAGCTCCTGCCTCTAGGTGACAGCCCTCCTTGAGGTCCTGTCCTGACCTCCTCCAATGAGAGATGATGATCTGAAAGCCAAGTAAGTCCCTTTCTCTCCAACGTGCTTTTGGGTCATGATATTTTCTTTGCAGCAATAGAAATCCTAACAAACACACACACCCCAGGTACACACACACACACACACACACACACACACCAGGTCAGCAACAAGACCAGAAGTTCTAGCCAGAGTGATTAGGCAAGAAGAGATCAAAGGCACCCACAATGCTAAAGAAGCAGTAAAAGTGGTCTTTTGGCAGATGATGTGATCTTACATGTAGACAGACACTCATAAAAAATACTCATTCAGACAGAGAAAATTATGATAGCTAATAAATGAATTCTATGGAGCCAAAGGGTATAATAAAAACATACAAATCTCTCATATGTGGAAAGCAAGTTAAGAAAGCAATCCCATGCTTTCCTTCTGTAATATCCACCAAATAAAATACTCAGAAATGAATTAACCAAGAAAGTTAAAGGCTTGTCCACTGAAGACCATTAAACATCATTGATGGGACTGGGAACATGATGAGTCAACAGCGAAGGCCAGAGTTAAGATCCCAAACACCCACTAAGTGCTCTGTGGGCATGGTGACCCACCCGCAATTCTGGCCTTGGAAGGCAGAGACAAGGCATCCCCAGGTGAGCTGGCCAGGGACAATAGCTTTATTGACACGCTCTGGATTCAATTGTGATACTCTGCTTCAAAAAAAAAAAAAAAATAAGATAGAGGACAAGTAAGGAAGATTCCCTACATAAGCCTTGGGCTTCCATGTCTCACACGCACCACACACACACACACGCACACACACACACGCACACACACAAGAATACACATGTGCAGCATATATACATACACATAAAAGAAAATGAGAGAACGCTGCTAAAAGAAACTAAAGACCCGGGGAAATAAAAAGACACGTGTCATGGGTTGAAAGTCTTAATTAACACTGGTGCTAGAGAGTTGCCCAATAAGTAAATCTAAATTTTGTAAGTCTTAATATTGTTAGAAGGCAGTAACCTTCAGTTTGATATCTAGGACAATGTCATCCTTATCTAAATCCCAGTGACAAAGAAAGAAAGAAAGAAAGAAAGAAAGAAAGAAAGAAAGAAAGAAAGAAAGAAAGAAAGAAAGAGACAAGCCAATCTTAAGCTGTGCATGGAGCCAGGCACGACGCTTCACACCTAATGCCACCATTTTGGAGGTTGGAGCATGAGGCTCTCCATGAGTTCCAGGCCAGTTTGGGATACAGAGTGGAACCTTGTCTCAGAGGACTGCAATAAAGAGAATTGCAAGGGACTCTGAACAGCCAACACAGTCCTGAAAAAGGACAGAGTTGAAGGCCTCATACGTCCTGATTTCAAAACTTACCACGAAATTAGACTAATGAAATCAGTAGGTACTGGCACATGGCTAGACATGGAGATCTGAGAATTCAGATATAAACTTGGACACCTATGGAACTTGATTCTTTTTTTTTTTTTTTTTTTTTTGAGGCAGGCCCTCATATAGCTCAGGCTGGCCTCAACCTTGCTATGTGGTCAAGCATGACCTTGAACGTCAGATCCTCTTGCTTCTAAGTTCTGGGTTACGGGTGTGGACCATCATGCATGTCTATGCAGTCCTGGGAATGAACTTAGGACCTCATGCATACTGGACACAATCAGCTCAAAGGAGAAAAAATATAAAACTTGATCAAATCAAGAACTCTTCCGCATCAAACTTCGTCAGTAAGAGCATGGAAGATGACCCTGAAACGGAAAGGAGACAGTTTGATGAATGCTTTTTCCCCTGAGACAGGGTTTCTGTGCATAGCCCTGACTGTCCTGGAACTTGCTCTGTAAACCAAGCTGGGCTTGAACTAAGGGATCCACCTGTCTTTGCCTCCTGAGTTCAGGGATTAAGCCTAGCTTGGTTTGGTTGTTGTTGTTGTTGTTGTTGTTGTTGTTGTTGTTGTTCTTCTTCTTCTTCTTCTTCTTCTTTTAAGATTTACTTATTTTATGTATATGAGTACACTGTAGCTGTACAGATGGTTATGAGCCTTCATGTGGCTGTTGGGAATTGAATTTTTAGGACCTCTGCTCACTCAGGTCAACCCTGCCTGCTCTGGTCGGTCCTGCTCACTCAGTCCCTGCTCGCTCCAGCCCAAAGCTTTATTTATTATTATATGTAAGTACACTGTAGCTGACTTCAGACACACCAGAAGAGAGCATCAGATCTCATTACGGTGGTTATGAGCCACCATGTGGTGGCTGAGATTTGAACTCAGGGCATTTGGAAGAGAGAGCAGTCAGTGCTCTTACCAGCTGAGCCATCTCGCCAGCCCCCTTGGTGGTTCTTAAAACACTCATCAGAACTTCTAAATAGAAATGATATGATATGCCCCAGCGATCCAACGACTAAATAGAAATGATATGCCCCAGCAATCCAACGACTAAATAGAAATGATATGCCCCAGCAATCCAACGACTAAGTTATACAGGCAAGATCGTTCAAGACAGGATTTGAATAAATGAAACATACAAAAAATGTATAACGCTGTTTATAATAAACTATAAGTAGAAACAACCGAAATGTCCACTAACTGATGGGTGAATATACAATGTGGTATATCCATACAATAGAATATTATTCAGCCATAAAATACATCAAGTATAGTAGCTAAAGTATGAATGAATTTTGGGAACTCTAAGCAGAGTGAATGAAGCCATGCTATAGAATACTATTTATATGAATTACATAAACCATGGAAAAGTTGGAGACAGAGATGAGAGGCCACTTACCAGAGGCTAGAGGAGGGAGGAGTGAGAAGAAATTTCTTGTTGAGTGTGAGCAGCTTCCTGCAGTGGCAAATGGTCTGGAAATGGATGGTGGTGATGGTTGCACCATATGGTGAACGCACTAAATACCACCGAATTGGACACTTGGGAATGATTAGAATGCTAAATGTTATGCTCTGTGTATTTTATCAATCCCCTAAAAAATTTAAAAGATAAACCTAGAGTGTCACATAGAACTTCCCTGCCAGGTCTCCTTCCCTGTCAAACCAGGACACCATGGAGCAAAGCATGATGGGAAAGATGGGATGACCTAGGAAGTCTATCAGTTGTGTGAGGGTTGAGGCTGAACCCTTGAAGCCTGTCACAGCCTAGCCAAGCAACTTCTGTACTCGGTGTTGGAATCCTGCTGAAGAGAGGCTGACCGCCAGGAGCTGCGGGCCTCCCAGGTTTGAGATGCTCTCTCTCTCCTTGTGTGTGCGAGCATTTCCTGTGACTAATGTGGGCCGGGGCTTGTCTCTCTTGGCTGCAGCTAGACTGAAGACAAGCTCTCCCCTGGTTTGGCAGGAAGTGTTTGAAGCTACTGCCAAGACATCTGCTTCATCTCTCTTGGCAACAACAGGCATCCTGAGAGACAGACTCGGCTTGGAAGTCACAGCAGCCAGCAATGCTTCTCTCTCCTTTTCTCCTGTGGGACATTAAACGGAAGCTCCAGCCTCAGCTTCAGATGGATCATATGCAGGGAGTCTGAGTTACAGAGAAGCCAGTATTGGGGTACAGAAATGAGGAGGGTGGGGAGACATGGAGACTTCTGGCTTAGACATATTGGGTTTGATTCCCAGCTTGCCATTGTCTTAACGTCATATGTGAAGTTTCTGTGTGGAAAGGAGAACATCTTCCTCCGGAGTTGAGCAGTGGGGTTCTGAGGGAGAACACCCTGAAAATACAAAATGCGAGCACATTCAGGCATGCTGGAAGAGTTTGAGAAAAGCTCCCTGGGGCTTCCAGGGAAGTGGCCTCCAGAGACCTGAAAGGACCAGTTCAAAACACCCTAAGACCAAATCTCAGCACAAAGGAGATTTATTTGTCCCAGAGGGATGAAGGGCAAGGGATAAAAGACAAAGACAGGAGATAGAGGAAGGACAAGGGAGAGGTGGGAATTTTTCTCCTGGAGGGGGACAAAGGACTGCCTCTGGATAGAGAGGAGGCAGGCATGGCCCACAGGCAAATGGTGGTTTATAAAGGTAAATTTCTTGTTGAGTGTAAGCAGGGAAAGACCTGTGTTAGAATGAGGTGTTTGATTTTAATTGGGCATGTTAATTAGGTGAGCCAAGGAGAGCTTTTGATTGCTGGACTTCAGTACTTTGATAGCTGGACCTTAGAAGTCAGCCTCAGGAGGAAGTGACCAAATAAGGGACTAGACCTTGGGGGCTAGCTTTAGGAATGCAATCAACAGTTTTTAGCAAGGCAGAGGGGATGGAGGAGAAGAGCAAGGCCTGCCAGAGCCCTGCTTGCTAAGCTCGAGCTGGCCAGAGTCCCTTCAAGATCACCATATCAGGCACCCTGGCCTTGTGTCCTCTGCCTTCTAATCTCCAGTCACCAGGGCCCTGGCATTGACTCACTAAGGCTATAACCAAGGCCTCCAGACTCAGGGCTAACCCTGGTCAGGCTTTAAATATAGTTGCTGATTCAGAACCCCAGAGCAGTGGGACACAAGAGTGTAGACAAAAAGCCTACTGCCACTCCATCTAAGCACTGACATGTGGATAGCCATCTCTCATACCATTTCTGGGCTTTCTGTGGAATAGGGCAGGGTAGCTTCCCACAGCCACCCCGCAGCTCCTGTCTCCCTCTCGGAGACTGTCATTCCCATAAACTTTGCTATTTGATTTTTAAACATTTTTTGGAGGAGTACGTGTCCAGTGGTGTCTGTGAAGGTCAGAGGACAGCTTGCTAGAATCTGCTCTCTCCTTCTAGTGTGTGGATTCTGGGAATTGAGGTCAGGCTTGGCAGCAAGCTCTAAGCCATCTCTCAGGGCTCCAGCATTGTTATTTAAACATTAGCAGGACCAACATTCCTATAAAGGGAATCTATGAGGGCCATGTATTTGTAACACCTACTGAGGACGGGGGACTTATAGAGATGTGCCTTTGACTGTTTTCTGTTGCTATAACAAAGTACTTGAAACCAAGTAGATTATAAAGAATAGATGTTTATTCACTCAGTGGTTCTGGAGGCTGGGAAATAAAAGAGCTCATGGTGTGTCATCTGCTAGGCCCTGCGGTCAGAGGGCATCACATGGTGAGACAGCATGCCAGCATGCCAGCTCCAGTTTCCTTCCTCTCTTCATAAAGCCACTAAGATTATCATAGTGGCCACACCCTAGTCTTAACTAACTCCCAAAGGGGCTCCAGCCCTCCAAATATCTCGTGTGTGTGTGTGTGTGTGTGTGTGTGTGTGTGTGTGTGTGTGTGTTGGGGAATTAGATTTCCTTTGTGTGTGTGTGTGTGTGTTGTGTGTGCGCGTGCACGCGCGTACCAGAGGCCAACCTTGGGTGTCATTCAAGAACCATCCCTCTTGTTTTGGTTTGGTTTTGGTTTTGGTTTTGAGACAAAACCAGTGTCTTTCACTCTCCTGGAACTTACTGAGTGGCCAACAAGCCCCAGGGATTCTCCAGTCTCTGCCTCTCGGGGCTGGAATTACAAGATTATAGCAGCCCATCCAGCCTTTCTTGAAGTTCTAGGGACTTATGCAGGAAGCATTTTACAAACTGTGCTATCTTCTAAGCCCCTTCATGTGAACTCAAACCGTAGCAGCCCCTTCAGGACATAGCGTGTACAGCTCCTCTGGTGCTCACACCTCCAGATCCACACAAGCATACTGTGCCTCAGGTGTCACTATCTCCCAAGTAAAGGCATACAGCGATTGTCTGAGAATGTTGCACTGTGGGCTTGTGCACCTTGGACAAGTGGTTGAGCCAGAGTTCAAACCAGCTCAGGATCACACCTGAGTTCCCATCTGTGTCCCTAGACTTCTAGGTGGGCCAAGTAAACTAAATACCACATGCTTGCTTCCTTCTGCCTTCTTCCGTCCCTCCCTCCCTCCCTCCCTCCCTCCCTCCCTCCCTCCCTCCCTCTTGCCTCCCTCCTCCCTCCCTTCCTTTCACTTCTCTTCTCTTCTCTTCTCTTCTCTTCTCTTCTCTTCTCTTCTCTTCTCTTCTCTTCTCTTCTCTTCTCTTCTCTTCTCTCTTCTTTCCTTCTTTCCTTTTGTTGTTTTTTTTTGTTGTTGTTATGTTTTGGTTCAGATTTTCTCTGTGTAGCCCTGGCTGTCCTGGAACTCACTCTATAGACCAGGCTGACCTCTAACTCAGAGATCTACCTGCCTCTGCCTCTCAAAAGCATGTGTCACCACACCCAGCTACCAGGTGCTTTTCAATGGCTTTATTAGGATATAATTGGCATGCCATAGAGCACACCCATATGAACTGTACAATTCGGTGGGTTTTACTACGTTCACAGAGTATACAATCACCACAACCAATTTTAGAAGATGAATATCGCTCTTCCGGTCAGAAAAGCACCGGGGTAGCGAGGGCGCAGATTCGGCTGACACTCGCCAGCTACCCACAACACCCGCCACAGGATCTTAAGACTTCTGGTGAGTGGAACACAGCTTCTGCTCCAATCCAATTGCGCGCAGGACCTGAGACTGCATTAGTTAGGGAAGCAGAAACCGGCCTGAGTAGGGCCACAGGCCTCATCCGGCCGGATCAGCACCGGGGTAGCTAGAGCGCAGGGTCGGCTGACACCCGCCAGCTACCCACGACCCCCGCCACAGGATTTTGAGACTGCTGGTGAGTGGAACACAGCTTCTGCTCCAGTCCAATCACGCGGGACCTGAGACTGCTCTGGTTGGGGAGAGAGAAATCCGGCCTACATAGGGCCACAAGCCTCTTCCGGTCAGAAAAGCACCAGAAGGGCGCAGGGTCGGCTGACACTCGCCAGCTACCCACAACACCCGCCACAGGATCTTAAGACTTCTGGTGAGTGGAACACAGCTTCTGCTCCAATCCAATTGCGCGCGGGACCTGAGACTGCATTAGTTAGGGAAGCAGAAACCGGCCTGAGTAGGGCCACAGGCCTCATCCGGCCGGATCAGCACCGGGGTAGCTAGGGCGCAGGGTCGGCTGACACTCGCCAGCTACCCACAACACCCGCCACAGGATCTTAAGATTTCTGGAGAGTGGAACACAGCTTCTGCTCCAATCCAATTGCGCGCGGGACCTGAGACTGCATTAGTTAGGGAAGCAGAAAACCGGCCTGAGTAGGACCACAGGCCTCTTCCGGCTGGAACAGCACCGGGGCACTGCCAGCTACCCACGACCCCCGCCACAGGACTTTGAGACTGCTGGTGAGTGGAACACAGCTTCTGCTCCAATCTTTAAATAGTGACAACGACAACAACTAACCCCAGAGATTACCAGATGGCGAAAGGTAAACGTAATAATCTTACTAACAGAAACCAAGACCACTCACCATCATCAGAACCCAGCACTCCCACTTCGCCCAGTCCAGGGCACCCCAACACACCGGAAAAGCTAGACACGGATCTAAAAGCATATCTCCTGATGATAGTAGAGGACTTCAAGAAGGACTTTAATAACACACTTAAAGAAATACAAAGGAACACTGGTAAACAGGCAGAAGACACTAAAGAGGAAGCACAAAAATCCCTTAAAGAATTGCAGGAGAACACTGCTAAAGAGTTACAAATCCTTAAAGAAAAACAGGATAACATAATCAAACAGGTAGAAGTCCTTACAGAAAAACAGGAAAACACATCCAAACAGATGATGGAAATGAACAAAACCATACTAGACCTAAAAAGGGAAGTAGACACAATAAAGAAAACCCAAAATGAGGCAACACTGGAGATAGAAACCCTAGGAAAGAAATCTGGAACCATAGATACGAGCATCAGCAACAGAATACAAGAGATGGAAGAGAGAATCTCAGGTGCAGAAGATTCCATAGAGAACATCGGCACAACAATCAAGGAAAATGTAAAATTCAAAAAGATCCTAACTCAAAACATCTAAGAAATACAGGACACAATGAGAAGACCAAACCTACGGATAATAGGAGTGGATGAGAATGAAGATTTTCAACTCAAAGGACCAGCAAACATCTTCAACAAAATTATAGAAGAAAACTTCCCAAATCTAAAGAAAGAGATGCCCATGAACATACAAGAAGCCTACAGAACTCCAAATAGACTGGACCAGAAAAGAAATACCTCCCGACACATAATAATCAGAACAACAAATGCTCTAAATAAAGATAGAATACTAAAAGCAGTAAGAGAAAAAGGCCAAGTAACATATAAAGGCAAGCCTATCAGAATTACACCAGATTTTTCATCAGAGACTATGAAAGCCAGAAGATCCTGGACGGATGTTATACAGACACTAAAAGAACACAAATTCCAGCCCAGGCTACTATACCCAGCCAAACTCTCAATTAACATAGATGGAGAAACCAAAGTATTCCACGACAAAACCAAATTCACACATTATCTCTCCATGAATCCAGCCCTTCAAAGGATAATAACAGAAAAAAACCAATACAAGGACAGGAACCACGCCCTAGAAACAACAAGAAGGTAATCCCTCAACAAACCTAAAAGAAGACAGCCACAAGAACAGAATGCCAACTTTAACAACAAAAATAACAGGAAACAATAATTACTTTTCCTTAATATCTCTTAATATCAATGGACTCAACTCCCTGATAAAAAGACATAGACTAACAAACTGGCTACACAAATAAGACCCAACATTTTGCTGCTTACAGGAAACTCATCTCAGAGAAAAAGATAGACACTACCTCAGAATGAAAGGCTGGAAAACAATTTTCCAAGCAAATGGTATGAAGAAACAAGCTGGAGTAGCCATTCTAATATCTGATAAGATTGACTTCCAACCCAAAGTCATTAAAAAAGACAGGGAGGGACACTTCATACTCATCAAAGGTAAAATCCTCCAAGAGGAACTATCAATCCTGAATATCTATGCTCCAAATACAAAGGCAGCCACATTCATTAAAGAAACTTTAGTAAATCTCAAAGCACACATTGCACCTCATACAATAATAGTGGGAGACTTCAACACACCACTTTCACCAATGGACAGATCATGGAAACAGAAACTAAACAGGGACACAGAGAAACTAAGAGAAATTATGAATCAAATGGATCTGGCAGATATCTACAGAACATTCTATCCTAAAACAAAAGGATATACCTTCTTCTCAGCACCTCATGGTACCTTCTCCAAAATTGACCACATAATTGGTCACAAAACAGGCCTCAACAGATACAAAAATATTAAAATTGTCCCATGCATCCTATCAGATCACCATGGACTAAGGCTGATCTTCAATAACAAAATAAATAATAGAGAGCCAACCTTCACGTGGAAACTGAACAACACTCTTCTCAATGATACCTTGGTCAAGGAAGGAATAAAGAAAGAAATTAAGGACTTTTTAGAGTTCAATGAAAATGAAGCCACAACATACCCAAACTTATGGGACACAATGAAAGCATTTCTAAGAGGAAAACTCATAGCTCTGAGTGCCTCCAAAAGGAAACTAGAGAGAGCACACATTAGCAGCTTGACAACATACCTAAAAGCACTAGAACAAAAGGAAGCAAATTCACCCAAGAGGAGTAGACGGCAGGAAATAATCAAACTCAGAGGCGAAATCAACCAAGTGGAAACAAGAAGAACTATTCAAAGAATCAACCAATCAAGGAGCTGGTTCTTTGAGAAAATCAACAAGATAGATAAACCCTTAGCCAGACTAACTAGAGGGCACAGGGAAAGCATCCTAATTAACAAAATCAGAAATGAAAAAGGAGACATAACAACAGATCCTGAAGACATCCAAAACACCATCAGATCCTTCTACCAAAGGCTATACTCAACAAAACTGGAGAACCTGGATGAAATGGAGAAGTTCCTAGACAGATACCAGGTACCAAAGTTGAATCAAGATCAGGTTAATGATCTAAACAGCCCTATATCCCCCAAAGAAATAGAAGCAGTCATTAATAGTCTCCCAGTCAAAAAAAGCCCAGGACCAGATGGGTTTAGTGCAGAGTTCTATCAGACCTTCAAAGAAGATCTAATCCCAGTTCTTCACAAACTATTCCACAAAATAGAAACAGAAGGTACTCTACCCAACTCATTCTATGAAGCCACAATTACTCTGATACCTAAACCATAAAAAGACCCAACAAAGATAGAAAACTTCAGACCAATATCCCTTATGAATATTGATGCAAAAATCCTCAATAAAGTTCTTGCTAACCGAATCCAAGAACACATCAAAACAATCATCCATCCTGACCAAGTAGGTTTCATCCCAGGGATGCAGGGATGGTTCAATATACGGAAATCCATCAACGTAATCCAGTATATAAACACACTCAAAGACAAAAACCACATGGTCATCTCGTTAGATGCGGAAAAGGCATTTGACAAGATCCAACACCCATTCATGATAAAAGTCTTGGAAAGATCAGGAATTCAAGGCCCATACCTAAACATGATAAAAGCAATCTACAGCAAACCAGTAGCCAACATCAAAGTAAAAGGTGAGAAGCTTGAAGCAATCCCTCTAAAATCAGGGACTAGACAAGGCTGTCCACTTTCTCCATACCTATTCAACATTGTACTTGAAGTCCTAGCCAGAGCAATTCGACAACAAAAGGAGATCAAAGGGATACAAATTGGAAAAGATGAAGTCAAAATATCACTCTTTGCAGATGATATGATAGTATATATAAGTGACCCTAAAAATTCCACCAGAGAACTCCTAAGCCTGATAAACAGCTTCGGTGAAGTAGCTGGATATAAAATTAACTCAAACAAATCAATGGCCTTTCTCTACACAAAGAATAAACAGGCTGAGAAAGAAATTAGGGAAACAACACCCTTCTCAATAGTCACAAATAATATTAAATATCTTGGCGTGACTCTAACTAAGGAAGTGAAAGATCTGTATAATAAAAACTTCACGTCTCTGAAGAAAGAAATTATAGAAGATCTCAGAAGATGGAAAGATCTCCCATGCTCATGGATTGGCAGGATCAACATTGTAAAAATGGCTATCTTGCCAAAAGCAATCTACAGATTCAATGCAATCCCCATCAAAATTCCAAATCAATTCTTCAACGAATTAGAAAGTGCAATCTGCAAATTCATCTGGAATAACAAAAAACCTAGGATAGCAAAAACTCTTCTCAAGGATAAAAGAACCTCTGGTGGAATCACCATGCCGGACCTAAAGCTCTACTACAGAGCAATTGTGATAAAAACTGCATGGTACTGGTATAGTGACAGACAAATAGACCAATGGAATAGAATTGAAGACCCAGAAATGAACCCACACACCTATGGTCACTTGATCTTCGACAAGGGAGCTAAAAACATCCAGTGGAAGAAAGACAGCATTTTCAACAAATGGTGCTGGCACAACTGGTTGTTAACATGTAGAAGAATGCGAATCGATCCATTCCTATCTCCTTGTACTAAGGTCAAGTCTAAGTGGATCAAGGAACTTCACATAAAACCAGAGACACTGAAACTTATAGAGGAGAAAGTGGGGAAAAGCCTTGAAGATATGGGCACAGGGGAAAAATTCCTGAATAGAACAGTAATGGCTTGTGCTGTAAGATCGAGAATTGACAAGTGGGACCTCATGAAACTACAAAGCTTCTGCAAGGCTAAAGACACCATCAATAAGACAAAAAAACCACCAACAGATTGGGAAAGGATCTTCACCTATCCTAAATCAGATAAGGGACTAATATCCAATATATATAAAGAACTCAAGAAGGTGGACTCCAGAAAGTCAAATAACCCCATTAAAAAATGGGGCTCAGAACTGAACAAAGAATTCTCACCTGAGGAATACCGAATGGCAGAGAAGCACCTGAAAAAATGTTCAACATCCTTAATCATCAGGGAAATGCAAATCAAAACAACCCTGAGATTCCACCTCACACCAGTCAGAATGGCTAAGATCAAAAATTCAGGTGACAGCAGATGCTGGCGAGGATGTGGAGAAAGAGGAACACTCCTCCATTGTTGGTGGGATTGCAAGCTTGTACAACCACTCTGGAAATCAGTCTGGCGGTTCCTCAGAAAATTGGACATAGTACTACCGGAGGATCCAGCAATACCTCTCCTGGGCATATATCCAGAAGATGTCCCAACCCGTAAGAAGGACACATGCTCCACTATGTTCATAGCAGCCCTATTTATAATAGCCAGAAGCTGGAAAGAACCCAGATGTCCCTCAACAGAGGAATGGATACAGAAATTATGGTACATTTACACAATGGAGTACTACTCAGCTATTAAAAAGAATGAATTTATGAAATTCCTAGCCAAATGGATGGACCTGGAGGGCATCATCTTGAGTGAAGTAACACAATCACAAAAGAACTCACACAATATGTATTCACTGATAAGTGGATATTAGCCCAAAAAGGATACCCAAGATATAAGATACAATTTGCTAAACGCATGAAACTCAAGAAGAATGAAGAACAAAGTGTGGACACTGTGCCCCTTCTTAGAATTGGGAACAAAACACCCAGGGAAGGAGTTACAGAGACAAAGTTCGTAGCTGTGATGAAAGGATGGACCATTTAGAGACTGCCGTATCCAGGGATCCATCCCATAAGCAGCTTCTAAACGCTGACACCATTGCATACACTAGCAAGATTTTGCTGAAAGGACCCAAATATAGCTGTCTCTTGTGAGACGATGCCGGGGCCTAGCAAACACAGGAGTGGATGTTCACAGTCAGCTATTGGATGTATCACAGGGCTCCCAATGGAGAAGCTAGAGAAAGTACCCAAGGAGCTAAAGGAATCTGCAACCCTATTGTTGGAACAACATGATGTACTAACCAGAACCCCGGAGCTCTTGTCTCTAGCTGCATATGTATCGAAAGATGACCTAGTCGGCCATCAATGGAAAGAGAGGCCCATTGGACTTGCAAACTTTATATGCCCCAATATAGGGGAATGCCAGGGCCAAAAGAATGGGAATGGGTGGGTAGGGAAGTGGGGGGCGCTATGGGGGACTTTTGGGATAGCATTGGAAATGTAATTGAGGAAAATATGTAATAAAAATCTTAAAAATTAAAAAAACAAAAAAAAAAACAAAAAACAAAAAAAAAAGAAGATGAATATCTATCACCTCAGAAAGAAACTCCAAGTCAGGTGTGGTAACACATACCTCTGATACCAATTAATACTCAGGAGCAGAGGCAAGAGGTACATGAACTTGAGGCCAGCCTCAGCTACATGCTGAAAACTTGTCTTGAAATGAAAGTACTAGAGAGACCTGGGAGAGAGAAAAGGAGAGAAATTGATTCCACACTACGTAGCACTACACACACACACAGACACAGACACACACACACACACACATCTTCAAAGCTCTTAGATGGACAGTTTCTGGTTTTATTCCCCTCTGGACATTTTCTGCAAGCAGAATTATGTTTACACATGACCTATTGGTCATCCCGACTTCTTTCAGGTAGCACACATATCTCAAGGTTCGTTCATGTTGCCGCATGACCTGTGAGTGCTTTATTTCTTTCTATGGATGTCGTATGCTTTTGGCCATGTCTTTTTCAGTTATTGTTTGTTTCACCAATCAGATGTTAGAAGTGATGCTGTTGATGGTCCTGTGTAAGCATTCACTTTTGCACGCATTCAAAAGTATGCTTTCATCTCACATGTGCCCAGAAGACGGGTTGCTGAGGCAAGAGAGAACTCCATGTTGAATGTTTGAAGCATCCGACACAATATTTCCTAAGATGCACAGTTTTACATTCCCACCAGAGGAGCCTGAAGTTTCCTAGCTGTCTCCTCCTGGCACTGTCTGTGTTTTGATCTTAGCTACCGCACTGAGATGCACCACTCTGTGGCTTCGGTTGACATCTCCCCAGAGCTGTGATGTAGCCTTTCTTCTCACATGCTGTTGTGAGATGCACAATGTCTTCAGAGAGACACCTGTTTACACTTTTGCCCTGTTTTGAACTGGATCGCGTGTCGCTTTAGCATTGAATGGTGATGATCCTTACATATGTTTGCTCTAAATCTTCCATCAAGATTTGCAAAAGTTCCTACTGTGTGGGCAACCTTTTTACTTTCTTCATGGTATCCTTTGAAAACCAAAAAGCTTAACTTTTTTATTATTTTTGTGTGTGCACACATAATTTTTCAGTATTCTTTGGCAACTTCATGCATGTATATATTTTAGTCATTCTCACCCTGAGTTAGCCTCAGCCACCCATCTTCTTCCCACTGAAATTATTTTTTCCCAACCAGTGACCATTCATGTCCTGTTCTGTGTGTGTGGTGTGTGTGTGTGTGTGTGTGTGTGTGTGTGTGTGTGTGTGTCTGTATGTGTCTGTGTATCTCATCAAGTTTAACTAGGTTTATTTGAATTGTCATGTATGGGACTTACTTAAGCAAAGGTAATTTAGCAATGACTACAGCACCAAGGAAAGTTACTCCTAACAATGAGACCGGGCTGTATGTCGTTTCCCCCACCCCTAACCGAATGCTGATGGCTCAGTCTTGTGTAGGGAACGACAGCTGCTTCTGCTCTTGGCTGTGATGCATGAGTCACATCTAGATGACAGCGTTCCACAGAGCTCTTTCCCGTCCTCTGGCTTTTTGCCCCCTTTTGCAATGGTCCTTGAGTTCCTGGAGGGGGTGATGTTGGTGTCCTGTTTAGGGCTGGGCACTCAATAGTCACTTATGCTCAGTCCAATATGTTTAATTTTGATACATTTATCTCATTTTTCTTTAAAAGCCTGTGCTTTTAGAATCATGGAGGTTCCAGGGTATTGTCTGTTTGTTTGTTTGTTTGTTTTTAAGTAATATTTGATATAAAGAAATAAGTTCAGCCTGAAACAACCATTGGATCAAAAAGAAAAAAGTCCTGCAGAATGAGAAGTCGGAAGGATCTGAGAGCCTAGACAAGAACCAAGCTTTTGCAAGCGCAGGCATTTAGAACATCCCTCCATTATAGTCTACTTCATTCCAGAGATAATTTGATGCCACTTTCAAAACATCACACCTGTAATCCCTCCCACTCACAACGCTGAAGCAGGAGGCTTGTGAGCCAGCCTTGGCTATACACCAGGCCATACCTCAACAACAAAGAATTCTAGGCTAACTGAAGGTGTGCGACTAAGCTACTCTGGAGCAGGAAGTAAAATTCTATACACAGAGATTCCACAAGACCACAGCCTAGGAAGACCCGAGACTGAGAGGAGCTGTCCCTTTCTCCGGCACAAAGGCCACTGACACATCATCTTCTCCCTGCCTCTGCTTAAAGAGAAGACACATTTAGCCAAATTTACCAACTAAAAAGAGTGTGCTGGCCAGTCTTTTAACAACTTGACACAGAAACTAGCATTATCTGAGAGGAGGGATCCTCAATTGAGAAAATGCCTCCACAATATCCAGCTGTGGGGCATTTTTTTTTTTAAATTAGTGACTGATGGGGTAGGGCCTAGCCCATTGTGGGTGGTGGCATCCCTGGCTGGTGGTCCTGGGTGCTATAGGGAAGTACTCTGAGCAAACCATGGGGAGCAAGCCAGTAAGTAGTACCCTTCCATGGTTCTGCATCAGCTCCTGCCTCCAGGTTCCTGCCCTGGTTAAGTTACCTCCCTAGTGCCATGTTTAAGTGTGGGCGTGTGCCACCACTGCAGAGCATGTGTGCTTTCTAAGCTGGTAAATGAAACCCAGCAGCCTAGAAAAAGGAGAAAAGAATAGCAGTGGGTGGAATGTTAAGACTCAGAGGCAGCTTGCATGAGACTGAAACACTTTTAAAATTAATTTATTGGGGTTTTGTTTTTGTTTTTTATTGTTTTGTGTATGGGTGTTTTACTTGTACGTCTGTGTACCACATGTGTGCCTGATGCCTGCTGAGGCCAGAAGAGGCTGTTAGAGCCCCCTGGGAGTTCTAAACAGGTGTGAGACACTGTGTAAACGCAGGAATTGAACTCTGATCCTCTAGGAGAACCGCCAGTACTTCAAAATAAACAAATAAATAAACAAATACATTCACACATATGTATACATATTTACACATATACATATGTAATCAATAAACAAAGAATAAATACAAGAGAAGGATTAAAGAGATGGCTCAGTCAGTAAATGCTTATAAAGCAAGCATGAAAATCCAAGTTCGATTCCCAGAACACTCGTGAAAAAGGCCAGACACTCCTGTGATCCCAGGTACTGCAGAGACAGGAATAAGAAGATCTTGTTGACCCAGGCTCTCTAGCCCAGTGCTGAGCTTCCTGGGAGACTCTGACTTAAAAACTAAGGTCGGCTGGGCCTGGAAACCAAAACTGAGTTCTCAGCACCATCAGGCAGCTCACAACTGCTGTAATGCCAGCCTCATGGTAATCTACAACCGCAGATCTCAGGCACCTGTGTGCACATGCGCACGCGCACACAAATGCACAGAATTAAAAGTAAAATAAATCTGACAAACGAGGTAGGGAGTAATTAAGGAAGATTCCCCACTATCAACCTGGCTTCCACATGAATACACACATGCACAAAAGGAAGCCAAGAGAAGTACCCGTTCATTATTGAAAACACAGACAAAGAACAATGTTATTCGTTATCTCAGTTTTCAGACTCAGCTGCTAGCAAATTTGAAGCGTTTTTAGAAATATCATCACATGGTAGACAGACTTGATTCCCTGCATCATGAAGAGTTTAATGAAAACAACGGGCACTGTCATTTGAAGCCTGCGCTTTGACGGCTGCGCCAGGCCTTAGAAGATGGCCGCTCATTTGGTATTTGGGTTATTTCTATTTGTTTTTGTCCCTCTGTGATTCTAGGTACCATGGTGACTTTGGGGACCATTCTGGGAACGTTCTCTTTAGTTTGCCAGGTTCTCTGTGACTTGAAAGCACGATACATCTCCTGGTAGAGCCCTTGTAGCTTGTCATAATGGCACTTTGTGGCTTAATGAGAACAGGGCTCTATTAATCCCTCTTTGTCTGACCTCAGCCAACCTTGCCCTCTGTGCAAGTGGGATTCCTAAGCCCTTGGGGCCCATTCGGAGCTGTTGTCATAGTGATTGGTGCAGGATGGGGGCAGGGTCACTAGGCCAACATCCCTAACCAGACCAACTCTGTCTTAATGACATGCTCAGGCTCAGGCTGCTCAGCAGCTGGGTGACAAACCAGGCAGTCAGGGCATCATGGGGTCTGACAGCACTTAGGCTGGGACACCCGGAAGCCCTCTGGGGCCTGGTTAAACTTGCCCCATAAAAAAGAAGCTTGGCTGACTTGTCTGGGGAGTACAAAAGGGTGTGAAGTCACCATTGCTCACAGCCCTGGAGCTACACCCATACCCGACACTGGCAGTCCAATATCCTGCAAGCATCTGAGAGGACACTGTATCTGAAATGCTCTTTCATGCCCACAGTGGATATTCACAAGGAGCCTGGGCAGGCAGGCTACTCATTACTCTATCCATCTCCCAGTGAGATACATCAATGGTAAAACTGAGCCCCATGAAACTAACTGATTCCAAACCAACCAGCAGATAAAAAGCATAGTCTGAATGCACAGCACCCTTCCCTCCCTCCCTCACACACACACACACACACACACACACACACACACACACACTACAGTGTACTCATATACATAAAATAAATAAATAAATCTTTTTAAAAAATTTCCAGTAAAAAAACTTGACTGGTTTTAAGCAGATTCCAAACGAAGTCCTTTCCAGAAGTGTGTGTGTATGTGTGTGTGTGTGTTGTTGTTGCTGTTGCACAAGTTTTTTATTTTTCTTTGGGGAAGGAGAAAGAGAGGGAGAGGGAGAGGGAGAGGGAGAGGGAGAGGGAGAGGGAGAGGGAGAGGGAGAGGGAGAGGGAGAGGGAGAGGGAGAGGGAGAGGGAGAGGGAGAGGGAGAGGGAGAGGGAGAGGGAGAGGGAGAGGGAGAGGGAGAGGGAGAGGGAGAGGGAGAGGGAGAGGGAGAGGGAGAGGGGACAAGGCTAAACTTGTTGGCCTCTTTTGACAATCCCAGCACCCTCCCTCTCCAGACAGAATCTTGGCTTGGAATGTGTGCAAATCTTATTTTAAATTGTCTAAATCTCTTTTGGTTGATTCTAAGTGGTATGGATGATTGGGGTGATGCAAATCTGTGTTCTCAGCTGGGCCTGAACCCAGACAGTTCACCAGGCTGTGGGCGTCCCTTTGGCTGCCTGAGGTCAGTAGCACTACCAGCAAGGGATGTCCTTCCCTGCCCCCCCGCGGGGGGGAGGTTGGCCACAAGAGAGGGACATGCAGAACTGCACTGTGTTCTCGCTCAGCCCGGAGCCTTGACAGGCCTTCCATCTTCTTGCCCTACTTGTGGTTTCAGAATCCCAATAACGTCTGCCTGGACCGGATGCCAGGAATTTGGACAGATGAACAGAGAAAGCTTCACTGGGTGTAGCAGTCTCCTTAGCAAGTCTTAGAAACTTGCCCTGGGAGAGTGGTGAGACTTTTGGCTCCAGACTCAATATATGGTTCCATACCAGCCGTGCCGTTCTCCCCACTGTCTCCCCTCCTGTTTCCTAGCATCTGACTCTTCCATCCTGGTCCCTCTGTCTCCTCCACCAGAGAAAAATTCAGAGGAACGTTCCCACATTTCCAAGGAGAAGTTAAAGAGCACCGTGATCAGAGAAATGAAGCCAGATGATATTAATGCTGACTTTAAAGGCCATAGAGGGAGGTTCCCCTGGCACCCCACCCACAACTCAGAGCCGATTAACTTCCTGGCTAGGTCACTGCACTGCTCCCAGGCTGGGCCTGGCACTAGGCATTAAGCTACCTGCAGACACAGCCTGCTCCCAACCCAGCCCTCTGGCCAGAGTAGAGTCATAGAAAGTCCAGGGGAATTCTGAAGATAATGATTTGCCTTCTAGGAAAGGGAAAGCCTTCAAATAACCCCTAACTCCGAATCGCAGTACACTGCTGTCCCAGTACTTCTAGATTCCTGAACCAGAGAAATAACATCCAACAGGTTCAGGGTGGTTGTTTGTTTTGTTTAATCAATGTTTGTCTCTCCTGCTTCTGTTGTTACCCATGTTCCTCACACCTGTGACCTATAAAATCATTAAGAGATGGTCCCTAACTAACAGACCTTCTTTGCAGTTCACTCATGTTCCATGGGGTCCCTAAGGTTCCCCTGCTGCTCAGCTTCAAACCTCTCTCTTTAAAATTCTCTTCCATCTTTTGCAGCCTCGAGAAGAGGTTAGCAGAATAGAGATGCCCAGGCAAGCCTACAGTGCATCTGGGTCACTTGGAAATCCATCCAGGACACTAAACCTATACAAGACCTTCCTTAGCCCACCCATCCCCCCAAACAAACTGAGCTGCTGAGGACATGTTACTTGTGTGCTAGGACTAGGCCACAGTGACCTTTTGTGGTAAATATTATTTTGAAGGGTTCTACCATACCTTAGATCATAAAGTTCCCAAATAAAAGACATGAAACCTTTATATTTATAATAAACCTTAAAGCACTAGAGCTGGGTAGATATCAACCCTCTGTGTTACTTTGTCTATTTCCTTGTCAATAACCCTGATCGCTTGCCATGTTCAGCCTGGGCCACTCCTACTCCAATAGGCCGGCTCTCATGGTGGTCTTGAAAGGCCCCTGAAGCTGGGCCTCCGCTCAAGTTCCGGGATGAGCTGGCCAGCACCCCAATGACCTGAGAGAAAACCACACCTGATGCAAACTGCAAGAGGTTTTATTATCAGCTAGCTGAGGACTAACTCCTCATGCCTAGCAGGGCAGGGGAGTTTGACCCCAAGTGGTAACAGTAGGGGGCTTATAACAGCTAGCTGAGGAATTGGGAGGAGTTGGGAGGAGTTGGGAGGAATTGGGAGGAGTTGGGAGGAGTTGGCAGGAGAGTTGGCTACAGCTCTTTTCTGGCGAGGGGGAAGTGAGCTGCAGCCTCTTCTCCGGCATCTATCTCTATGTCCTTGTAGGTCTTCCTACAATTATAGCATCTCTGGCTGTAAGGCACAGAAACAAAAAGGCTTTTTGCTGGCTATAGAGAACAAAGAGCTTCTTTCTGGCTGTATTTTTAGAGATCAGGGAAAAACAGGCTTGGGGACCATCTAGGGGCTTTACCTTCTAGGGAGAAACGCTCTAAGTCGGGATCTCACAGTCTCATGATCTACCTAGCCTATGGTGCCTCCTTCTTTCTTCTCCCTCTCTCTTCCCTAGGGTCTCTGCCTCAGACCCCTAGCCTGGGAATCAAAGCCCCGCCTACCTCTCTTCTGATCTAAGCTGTAAGCATCTTTATAATCACGGATAACTGGAGGCAGGGGTGGGGGAGGCAAGGTTTATATAACAAAAGCTAGTATACGTGAGGATCTCCTCAACTTAAGGTGGTTAGACATTGGGATACAGAATTTAACAGTACATAATATTAACATAGCATAGCAACAGACTAAGTCTCAACAATGACCCAGGAAGTGACCTTTGGCTCCAGAGTCATAGCACAGATGTTATGTTTTGCTGGGCAGTAGCCAATAACCTCACCCTGCTCCTGACTGTAAACTCCATATTCAAGGACTAGTGATAAACGTGAGGGAGCCTATAGTAACAGTCTAGGGTAATGATGAGCACCTTCAGTCTCACTGCCCCAGTCTGATATGAGCCTCCAGAGAGTTTACAGGTGACTCCAGCTCAAGCCTCTATGTGAGGCCTTCAAGAAAGCCCTGAGCTGGGTCCTAAACACACCCATGTGATCCAATTTCCACCAAAGGTCCCAAGAGGAGAAGCTATGATGACCCAGCTCAGGGACTGTAAAATAAAGGACACTGGGACCCAAAACAAGACCAAAGTTGTATAATAGTAAGGTGGGAGAGGTAAGATTATAGGAGGGGGAATAAATGACCATTCTGCCACCACCACCCCATGGGGACAAATATCTGAGTCCTTTCAGACTGCAATAAAAAATATTCTATAGACCATATGACTTGTGTGGAGCAGAAATCTGTTCTGCCCAGTTCTGCTGGAAGCCGGGGTCCAAAATCAAGGCAGCACTGCCTGGAACTGCCTGGAACTGCCTGGAACTGAAATCTTTTCATAGATGGAGCCTCCTTCTCCTCTTCTTTTTTAAAGATTTTTTTTTATATGAGTACATTACAGCTATCTTCAGACACACCTAAAGACGGCATCAGATCCCATTACAGAGAATTGTGAGCTACCATGTGGTTGCTGAAAATCGAACTCAGGACATCTGGAAGAGCTATCTCTCCAGCTCAAATGGAGTCTTCTTACTGGGTCCTTTCACTGTTAAGGGGAAAAGGGGTCTCTAGGTCCTCTTTATAAAGACATGAGTCGCCTTCCAGAGGCCCCCAAATTCTGATATATAAATTTGAGGAACACAAAGATTTAGGCCATTGTAGAAGCTCCCCAGAGGAAGTAAGAGTTTATGTAGAATCTTAGAAGACCACTAGGAGTTTTGCAGGAAAAAAAAATGAGAGGGGGCTATTCCAGAATGACAGAGCAGACAGTATCAAAGATAAGAGATCCAGGCAGTACGGGGGGTATATGTGTGCTGATGCTGATGATGGTGATAGGGGTGGTGGTGGTGGTGGTGGTCGTGTGTGTGTGTGTATGTGTGTGTGTGTGATGGTGGTGGTGGTAGTGGTGGTGGTGGTGTGTGTGTGTGTGTGTGTGATGGTGGTGGTGGTGGTGGTGGTGGTGTGTGTGTGTGTGTGTATGTGTGTGTGTGATGGTGGTGGTGGTAGTGGTGGTGGTGGTGGTGTGTGTGTGCATGCTGGTGGTGGTGGTTGTGTGTGTGCATGTGTGTATGAGAGAGATGGTGGTATAGGGCATGTGTGTGTGCGATGGTGGTGATGGTAGAGGTGGTGGTGGTGGTGATGGTGTGTGTGTGTGTAAGAATGGTGGTGTTGGTAGTGGTGTGTGTGTGTGTGTGTGTGTGATGGTGGTGGTGGTGTGTGTGTGCTGGCAGGTGGTGGTGGTGGTGTGTGTGTATGTGTATGTGTGTGTGATGGTGGTGGTGGTGTGTGCGTGTGTGATGGTGGTGTTTGTGTGTGTGCATGCTGGTGGTGGTGTTTGTGTGTGTTTGTTTGTATGTGTGAGAGATAGTGGTGGTAGGGAGTGTGTGTGTGATGGTGGTGGTAGTAGAGGTGGTGGTGGTGATGGTGGTGGTAGTGTGTGTGTGTGTGTGTGTGTGTGTAAGGATGGTGGTGTTGGTAGTGGTGTGTGTGTGTGATGGTGGTGGTGGTGTGTGTGTGTGTGTGCTGGCAGGTGGTGGTGGTGTGTGTGTGTATGTGTGTGTGTGTGTGCTGGCAGGTGGTGGTGGTGTGTGTGTGTATGTGTGTGTGTATGTGTGTGTGTGTGATGGTGGTGATGGTGGTGGTGGTGTGTGTGTGTGTGTGCTTGTGTGTGTGATGGTGGTGGTGGTGGTGTGTGTGTGTGTGTATGTGATGGTGGTGGTGTGTGTGATGGTGGTGGTGTGTGTGTGTGATGGTGGTGGTGGTGTGTGTGCTTGTGTGTGTGATGGTGGTGGTGGTGGTGGTGTGTGTGTGTGTCTGATGGTGGTGGTTGTAGTGGAGGTGGAGGTCAGAGGACAACATGCAGGAGTCAGTTCTCTGCTTCCTTCCTATAGACTCCAGGTTGAACTGAACTTAGGCTATGGCTTACGGTGCCATTACCAGCTGAACTAATTCAGGAACTCATCAACTTTAATGGCAAGAAGGCTCAAGAAGTCTGGGACTGGTAGACAAGCTTCAAGACCCCAAAGGGAAGAAAGGGAATGCTGGGCTTCATGTTCCAGCCCCCTCACAGGAAGTCTCCAGAGCATGGAATTAAGTTCCTCTGGGAAAACAGCTGTAAGTGCACCACTGTTCGTGGCGATTGTCTAAGCCTTAGCCAGGCAATGGCATCTCCTGGCCACTCGGAAGCATCTGGGCCACAGGTTTCCTCATCTGGTCAAGCCTGCAAGGATCACCATGGTTTATAGATAAAGTCACCCCTCTGCCCAGCAGGGAACCTCAAGGACAATCTGGCTAGAAGTTTCTTTGGATTTGAAGTTCGAGTATTGTCTCATCTGCATGTATGTCACAGAGCAGTCAGAGATTCTAAGGCACAGGTTCAGGAAGGACTATAACCTTACTGGGAACGACCACATGTCCTCAGGGAAGAAAACCCAGCAAGCAACAAGGCGAGGACCTGGGATAGAGCCATGGCTGGTGTGGGCTCAGCTCAAACCTTCCTTCTCCCTCTTTGTTCCTTCTGTGCTTAACTGACTCTCCAGTGACCATGGAAGGAGAAGGAGCAGGGGAAAGATAGGGGATGATGGCTTTGGACGGTAGCTGGTATGGAGCCAGAGATAGCTCTAATACGTGGGGTGTTTCTGTGTGAATTAGACAGAGGTACCAAAGCAGGAGAAAAAGACAGAGGATATTACAAGGGCATGGGAAAAGAAAGGGGTCCCTCGCCAGGCAGTGGTGGCACACACCTTTAATCCCAGCACCCGTGTGGCAGAGGCAGGGAATCTCCTGTGAGTTTGAAGCCAGCCTGATTTACAGAGCTAGTTCCAGAACAGCCCATGGCTATACAGAGAAATCCTGTGTTGAAAAACCAAACTAGACCAAAAGAAGCCCAAACCCAGAGAGAGAGAGAGAGAGAGAGACAGAGACAGAGACAGAGACAGAGACAGAGACAGAGACAGAGACAGAGACAGAGACAGAGAGAGAGAGAGACAGAAGGAAAGAAAGACAAGGGTCCCTAACACTGAATGTGGCTAAAACCCTTGCTGGCTGGTGATCCAGTCACAATTAACATTTGCTTTCTCCTTTCCTCCTCCTCCTCCTCCTCCTCCTCCTCCTCCTCCTCCTCCTTCTTCTTCTTCTTTTTTCTTTTTCCTTTTTCTAGACAGGGTTTCTCTGTGTAGCCCTGGCTGTCCTGGAACTCACTTTGTAGGCCAGGCAGGCCTTGAACTCAGAAATCCGCCTGCCTCTGCCTCCCAAGTGCTGGGATTAAAGGCATGCGCCACCATGCCCGGCATGCTTTCTCCTTTCCTGCAATTTTCTAGGAATCTCACCAGGTGAAAGGACACTCCCTAAACACCTGGCCCAGCCTTGGTGGCTCCTGGTTTTACCTGATGGGATTCCAATCCCACCCAACAAGGCTCTTGAACCACCCTGTAATCTCCTTTTTCCGAGAGCCAGAGGGAGGTTTTTTTTTTTAGCAACCTTTTCAGATGTACCTTGAAGGTCACCAAAAATGGTATGTATGTCTCCTGCTAAGACAGTTTAGTGTGACTCCCCTTGGGAAGAACATACCCACACTAGGGTGTGTCTTAGTCTTTCCCTGGGCTCCTCTCTTTCTTTCCACCTCTGTGTTTAAAAATCTATATTGACAATATCTGCACAACGTGTGACTCTAAGAGAAGCCCATACCCATGTTTCCAAGTGTGCCTTGCTGTCTGTCTCTAGACACCTCTCTTTGTCCTAGGCCCCGTGCTTACACTCTACTTAAAATGCCTTTACACACACACACACGCACACACACACACTGCTTTCTGCTCTGTTTCATACCACCTAGTAGTGAAATTCATTCTTACATTTGAAACATTACGTTTAAAATCTTGGTTTACCTGAGTGGAAGTCCCTGTAAGGTAGAGCTAACTCATCAGGATGTTGTGGGTGACATCTGACCTGTCTGTGTGACGTCTCTGCTACTGGTGACAGATCTTGGCTATGTGCTGTATCAGAAGCTTCATTCTGGGATCTGGGAGAGAATAAGTGGACAGATACAGAAGCACCTGTCCTCTGGGCAGACACAGCCCTGGGATCGTGGTCTCTCTGTAGACCTCTGCTACCACCTGACGAGTAGAACATAGCAGCCTACTGTGACCTGAAACTCCAGGTGGGAAAGCAGGTCTAGTAGTATTGGGGTCTCCTGCCCAGGAGACCAAGTCACTAATCCATGAATATCTCCTCCATTTGTGAGAGAGGTGTGGTGGGCCCTGTGTCTGACCGGGAGAGGTCCTCTGTCCCAATACTTGTACCCTACTCCCACTCATGTGTTACAATTTGTATCCTAAGGTAAGGATATTAGTAAGGAGGGCCTATAAGAAGAGATCATGTCCTCATGGTACAGCCCTGATAATGACTGTGACAAGTGTGCTTAGACACGAGGACAGAGAGACCTTCTAGCCTCTTGTAGTTACAGCTATGACCTAGAGACTAGGCCCTCCATCAAATCTGATCCAACCGTACCTCGATCTTGGATTTCCCTGACTTCAGAACAATGGGAAATAATTTCCATTGTTGATAGCCCTCCATGTACAGTGCTTGATTATGGAAACCTGAGAGGATTAAGACAGGAGACATCAGTCCTAGCCGGCTTCAGCAGATCCCGGGTCAGACTCAGCTAGCATGCCCTTTTTGATCCAAGCCCAAGGCTCTGTCATTAAGCACCACAATCACATAGGAAACAAAATTTAAGGCAAGACTATTACCTGTCCTGTGAGCTCAGCACAGGTCTACAGGAAAAGCAGGCTCCCACTAGGTCACGAAGGTCTTCCTGGACAACAGGCTACACTCAAGACCTCAGAGTCTCCTAAACTTACTGAGGATTGTTGATGCTGGCAGATACTCATTTGGGGCCTGGTCACTTCCTCTATAATCTCCCTTTTCTGTCATTAATCATTCCCTAGACTGCCACAGTCTTTTCCCAGAGTGACTTCACATGTCACTCACCTTTTAGCACCCTTTAGCATGGAGTCCTCACCTTCCTGCCTGAACCCATAGCAGACATCACTAATGGACTTCCTTACTGTTAAAACTGGATTGAACCTTGATCAGAATCCTTATCTACTCGGTACTCTAGGTGGCTACAATAGAGCTAGCAGAGTCATATCTAAGATGTGACTCATTTTAGCTAGCCCTGGTGTAATGGGTTGCCCAGTTTTAGAAACAAGGAACATGGAAAACAGCATAGAAAAAGGTTTATAAGTGGATGGTCAGCAGCAGCGTTTCATCTCTCTCCAGGCCCAGGATGTTGTAATAACTGTGATCTTCTATCTTCTAAAATTAGTTTCCTTTAAGCAGGGGAGAGGAGGGGCTTCTCCTCACAGTGCTACAGGGTCCCTGGCCTGTGTGCATTCCTCCAGTGCCTGCCCTAGAGACGCACTGTAGGCTGGAGTTCAGCAGAACGACTCCCTGAGAACCCTAAGGAATGGAGAGATCTGCTGGACTGTCTTTGTAAGAGCAGGGTTATACTGAAACAGTACAGGCTCCCCTGCAAACCTGTTCACCGACTAGGAAAAGGGAAGCCAGCTTCCTCCATGGTCAAGTTCTGATCTCTGTGCCCTTTGATCATACGCGTACATGATGGGAAATGTGTTCCCTGTAACCTGCTAGCTGGGATAGATTTACAGCTTCCCCCACCCAGCTGCCTGTAACTATATTTGCTGCTCAGAAATGATTTTACAAGGATCCAAAGAGACAAGTGACGGGCAGCACGTAGTATGGGCAGAGTTTTGACAACAGATGTGTCAGCTGTATATCATGGCAGCTTCTAACTCCTAAGATCCCAGATTCTGGGTGACGGTGGCTGCTGGGCTGGATGGGAGAAGGCAAGCTCACTCTAAGGCTTGTTGTAGCTTGGTGGTACTTGATGATGAGTGGTACCAAGAAAAATCTGTGCTTGTCTCAGAAGGGAGGAGCTTGAAGTGTGTGGTTCGAGTGTTGCTCTTCCCCGGGGAGATGACAAAGCTCTCTTCACTTGGCAGCTCCTAAGAGGGAAAGCACTGGTGGCATCAAGGCACTGGATACTGATGTAGATTCCCTCTTCGGTGGCTGGGATGGGCTTTAATTCTGATGCCTGTATTGTGTGGGCAGCTGCAAACTGTTGAAGCACCTGGCTGCTGGCTCATGTGTAAGTGTCCCGTAGCTCATGTTTAAAGATCAGCGGATAGTCAGGGATCAGTCTTCTTCAGTTCACGTCACTTTACTTGTTTGAGACAGGGTCTTGTTTGAAGTGTGTACACCAGGCTAGCTGGCCTATGAGCTCCCAGGAATTCTCCCATCTTCTTAGAAGAGTGCAGGGATTAAAGATGCCAGCTACCACATCCAGCTTCTATGTGGATGCTGAGGCTCTATACTCAGCACTTCATGCTTGCTTGACAAATTTCTGGTCTCCAAGAAAGTCACAGGACAACCCATGGACAGTCTGGTTTCTCTCCATGGAGAGACCAGATGCATCAACTGCATAGCATACCTGGGGTGGTTTGAATAGGAATGCCCCCCCATAGGCTTGTATATTTGAATGGTTGGTCATTAGGGGTGACACATTTCCCACCATGTGAGTACACTGTTGCTGTCTTCAGACACGCCAGAAGAGAGCATCAGGTCTCATTATAGATGGTTGTGAGCCACCTTGTGGTTGCTGGGAATTGAACTCAGGACCTCTGGAAGAGCAGTCAGTGCTTTTAACTGCTGAGCCATCTCTCCAGCCCTAAACTTCCCACCATGATGACTGTGGATTAAACCTCTAAAAGCAAGAAAAGCCCTGAAGCTTGGCACTGGGTGTCTAGAAAGAGTGCCATTGAAGTTAGAGGGCTCATCGGCAAGCAAACCCTCTTAAATGACCTTTGCCCTCACCCTGAGTCTGTCGGTCAGCTAGCTTCCAGGGTTTGTGCTGGCCAGCCAGAAAGAGGAGTAGACTGTGGGCTCCCATGCTGAGCTGTAGTACTCTGCCAAGATGGAGCTGGGACGCTCAGCCCTGTCAGTTCCTAGAGGAGAAAAGCTAGTTTAGAATCATTCAGAAGACTTTTGAGCTGTAAGAAATAGTGTTGGGGGCTCATTGGGTAGGAGTGGTAATTGTTCTTGCAGAAGATTTGATTTGGGTTCTCAGCACTCATCAGGCTTATAGCCATCTTTAACTCCAGTTCCAGCCGATCCAGTCTCTGGCCTCTGAGGGCACCAGCACTCGTATATTCTCTCTCTCTCTCTCTCTCTCTCTCTCTCTCTCTCTCTCTCTCTCTCTCTCTCTCTCGTCTCTCTCTCTGTCTCTCTCTCTCTCACACACACACACACACACAAATCATTAAGAAAGAACAAAGGGAGAGCATCATTTGGGGGACAAAAATTGCCGAAGAGGGAGGTAGAAAGGATGCAAGGCCCAGAGAGAGGATGGACAAGAGTGCTATGGAATGCAGTCTCCTGGACATGACATGGCCATTCATTTACTCATGAGCTCACAGCATCGGTGGCTGCCTGCGTAAGACTTGCACAGGATCAAAGCAATCAGCATCCCATCATGGACCAGAGAGACACATGCAGCTTCATCTCTAGCTAGGGAGCTGTTGGCAGTTGATGGCTGCTGGGAAGGAGGAGCCTTTCTTTGGATTGTTTCTGCTGGTGACTTGCCTATGCGATGGGCAGATGGGCAGTGGACAGCCCCAGCCCCTTGTACCTGCAGGTGGCACTAACTGAACTTCGTAGCTTATAAAGAAGTAGCAGAAGAGAAGGAGAAGGAGAAGGGGGAGGAAATAAAGGAAGAAGTGGGGGAGGGAGTCCTGTGGGAATGGAGGTGGATATGATCAAGATACATTGTATACATGTATGAAATTGTTGAGAATTCTAAAAAAGTAATAAGAACACATTTTATTGTTGTTGTTGTTGTTATTTAGTTTTTAAGGCAGGGTTTCTCTGTGCAGCCTTAGCTGTCCTAGAACTCACTCTGGAAATCAGGCTGGTCTTGAACTCAAAGATCTGCCTGCCTCTCCCTCTCTCTCACATGCTAGGATTAAAGGCATGTGCCACCACCACCTGGCTCATGTACATGATTTTTTTCAAAGACCATTTTACTATTTTCTTTTTTTCTATATATGTATGTACTTTGTTGCTGTTGTTGTTTATTATGGATAAGGTCTTACTATGTAGCCTTAGCTGGCCTGAAAAATGTACTTGACTGGCCTCAAACTCACAGAGATCTTCCTGTCTCTGCTTCCCTCCCAAGTACTGGCATTAAAGAAGTGCACCATTGTGCCTAGCAACCTTTATGTTTTAATTGTAATGTATAATTGATATAGAAAATTATGAAAGGATAGAAGAGCATAGAGAAAATAATATAACATTTTTATAACCTAACTTTTAACCCAAACCTATATTATTAACTTTATTTTAGCAACTAGAGAGATAACTTAATGGTTAAGAGAAGTTCCCGTTCTTGCAGAGGGCCCAGTTTCAATCCCCAGCACCCATATGGCAGCTCACAACGATCTCCAGTTCCAAGAGATATAACACCCTCTTCTGGCCTCCTCCAGCACAACATACATACCTGCAGGCAAAACACTCATACAATAAGATAAAATAAATCAATCTTTTCCCCACTAATTTATTTATATATTCACTTTACATCCTGATCTTAGCCCCCATCCAAGTCCCCCCCCCACACACAATAAATCAATCTTTTTTTAAAAGATGTATTTATTTATTTATTTTATATATAGGAGTACACTGTAGCTGTCTTCAGACACTCCAGAAGAGAGCATTGCAGATGGTTGTGAGCCACCATGTGGTTGCTGGGAATTGAACTCAGGACCTTTGGAAGAGTAGTCAGTGCTCTTAACCACTAAGCCATCTCTCTAACCCCCAATAAATCAATCTTTTAGCCTTGTATTTTAGCCTCTTTTTTAAAAAGAACATCTTGAAGAGATCTTTTTACTTCCTTTGGTATCCAGCATGGAGTACCTTAATGTTTGTAGCCTAGCCACCAAGTATTAAAGCAGGCACCCAGACCCACTCTGAGGTATCCCATAGCTTGGACCACTGGACACAGGGAGCATATCCTGAGAGGTCTATACATGTCAGCAGGGATAAGTGTCTGTTCTCAAGGCAGAGTAGCCTGTCCCCCTGCCAAGGCACTGGGCTCACTAGCCAGATTCTCCTCAGCCCTTGATCACTAGGATGGTACCCTGCATGGTAGAGCTATTCTCAACAAACAGGTCCTGATACTTTCTAGGCTATATTGGCCTGCCATGAGACTACCACTGTCCTGAATGACCCAAGCAGCCTACTGTCCAGGCTGCTTGTCGTCATCCTGCTCGTAGGCTGTCCTCCAGTCTCTATTCTAAACCTCAGAACATTGAAGAGTCTGCAGACATCCCATCATTTCCACTGTACAGGATATGACATCAGAGAGGAAAATACCATTGCTCACTTTCCTGATGTAGATAGAGGTGACCGATGGAGCCAAGTTTTGCCCCTCTCTCTTTCTTTCTTTCTTTCTTTCTTCCTTTCTTTCTTTCTTTCTTTCTTTCTTTCTTTCTTTCTTTCTTTCTCTCTCTCTCTCTCCCTCCTCTTTCTTTCTTTCTTTCTTTCTTTCTTTCTTTCTTTCTTTCTTTCTTTCTTCCTTCCTTCCTTCCTTCCTTCCTTCCTTCCTTCCTTCCTTCCTTCCTTCCTTTCTTTCTTTCTTTCTTTCTTTCTTTCTTTCTTTCTTTCTTTCTTTCTTTCTTTCTTTCTTTCTTCTTCCTTCCTTCCTTCCTTCCTTCCTTCCTTTCTTTCTTTCTTTCTTTCTTTCTTTCTTTCTTTCTTTCTTTCTTTCTTTCTTTCTTTTGTTCTGAGACAGAGGCTCACTATGTAACTCTGGCTGTCTAGGAACTGGCCTCAAACTCACAGAGATCTGCCTGCCTCTGCCTTCCAAGTGCTAGGAATAAAGGTGTGAGCCACTATACCCTGCTATGGGGCCAAATTTCTATATGATCACATTGTTCCTGCATGCACACACACATGTGTGTGTATTTATAAATACATATATGTATGGGTGTGTATGAGATATATATAATGTGCAGACATACTTTTCCAAGTTGGAATCACAGCCTACTTTTTGCATTAATATTTTATGGTTCTTTTTCCTTTGCATGAATATGCCTCAAAAACACTCTGAAATGGCTATGTAATCCTACAGATGTATCATAATACATGTAAGTATGTATTTAAGAACATCTGGGTTTCCACTTTTTTTGGTATTCAACATCCTCTTTATTGATCATATCTGCACATAAATTTTTGTCTGGAAGTCTAAGTTATTACCTCAGAGAGAATTCCACTATATTTTTTGTTAAATCTCCTTGATGCATTTGTCAGATGGTTTCCAGAAGAGCTGCCTCTGGCTTGAGTGCCTCCCTTTGTGAGAACTCTTGTCTGCTCCAATTTAGGGTAATACCATAAAGAGAATCTTATTAGCTGGGCTGTGGTGACTCACACCTTTAATCCCAGCACTGGGGAGGCAGAGCCAGGTGGATTTCTGAGTTCAAGGCCAGCCTGGTCTACAGAGTGAGTTTCAGGACAGCCAAGGCTACACAGAGAAACCCTGTCTCAACAAACAAACAAACAAACAAACAAATAAAAAAAGAAAAAGAGAGAGAGAATCTTATTATCTGAAAGACAAATAATGGTAATTCAGAATTATAATTTATGTGACAAGCGACAATTAAACATAGTTATGAAATCAGTATTATTATTATTATTATTATTATTTATTATTATTATTACTTTTTGAAGTATCTTCTTTCCTCACCATGTTTCTTTGAAGTCTCGGGCTATAGTTCATGGTAGAACTCTTCCATGTGTGTAAGTGTGGAGGCCAGAGGTTGATCTCATTATTGTTCCTCTGGAGTTGTCCATCTTAGTTTTTAAGACAGGGGCTCCCATTGGCCTGGACCTCACTAAGCAGTTTAGACTGGCTGGTTAGTGAGCCCTGAGTGATATGCCTGACTCAAACTCCACACACAGACACACAGTGCTGAGATTGGAGGCATTCAGCTTTTTTTTTTTAGATGTGAGTGCGGGAGGTTAAACTCAGGCTCTTATGCCTTAACCATCTTTCTAACCCCTCTAACCAGGTTTTGATTTTATTACTGAAAAATTATTTCCTGAACTATGAATTATCATTTTGATATTGGTTTATATTCATACTTTTTACTCTTATTGTGTGTGTGTGTGTGTGTGTGTGTGTGTGTGTGTGTGTGTGTATGTACATGCCCTGGCACACATGTGGGGGTCAGGAGACACTTGGAGTCAGGGCTCTTTCTATTGTGTGTGCTCCAAAGAACAGGCTCTCAAGCTTGGCAGCCCACACCCTTACCCACTGAGACATTTTTTTCCCCGAGACAGGGTTTCTCTGTGTAGCCCTGGCTGTCCTGAAACTCACTCTGTAGACCAGGCTGGCCTCGAACTCAGAAATCTGCCTGGCTCTGCCTCCCAAGTGCTGGTATTAAAGGCGTGCACCACCACCGGCCCCACTGAGGCATCGTATTAGCCCCTGTATTTCTTTTTTACTCTTTCATTTGTCTTTCCGTGGTTTTCGGTGTGGCAGAGATTTACATTTTTATGCCGCAGCTGTTGAACTCTTCCTTTTCTGCCATGTCTGTGGCTGGGAAATGACCCTGACAAGTGGGTCAGAGGGCCTTTGCCTCTTCTTCATTTCTCTATTTTGGGTAACTTTTGAGAAAACATCCTTTTCCTAAATATGTTTTCCTGGGAACATATGGGTTGTTCTTGCTTTTTTCCTACTCCCTAGAGACTAGAATGTTGAGGGGGGAGGGGAGGGAAGGGAGGGGGAGAGGGAGGGTAGATCCTTGCAGGGGGATGAATTTCAGAAATTGCTTTCCTCCACAGCTGCTTAGAGATGTCTATGCTCTGTTCTCAATGATGTCTGACCGTTCCTAATCAAGAAATACAAACACTATCCAAGTCCCTTTTTCGTGGAGAATGTGTGTTGTGAAGATCAGCTCAAAGGGTAGAGGGCCCAGCTCCCTGTTAGGAGGAGAAGCATGGGGGCTCATACATGTTCATACAGGACACAAATGAAGCCATTTGTGTCTCTACTCTGGAACCAGAAGAGCTCCAACCCTCAGGGCCAAAACAGGACTCTACTGCTGGGCTCCACAGTGCATACCTCACTATAGAGAGTTCACTCAGCAAAAGCTGGCATCCCTGGATACCAGCCCCCGCCTTGCCTCTCCCTTCTAGGGGTTTCCTAACACCTAGCTGGCAGGAATGGTGTGGAGGTCCAGCAATGGGACCCTGTGCAACCCCTGCCACATGGTAGGCACAGTGACGTTTCTTGTGTCATGCAGCAGCTGTACAAAGGACCTTTGCCCAGACTGTCTCTCCAGGAAAGGAAAAGAACCAAGCACCAAGGGGTGGGACTGGGAAGAGAGTTAACTACTGGACCCCATCTTTAGAGCATTTGGAGATACCCGGTCCTTCACGCTGTCAAGTGAAGAATCTCAGAAAGTTTGCTTGGCTGCCTAGCAAAAGAGCTTCGAAGTCGAGAGCTGAGTTCCCAACTACTTCCAGATGTGCCTCTTGTAGACTGTGTGGTCCCGGGCAAGTCACTTCGCATAGCCTCAGTTCCTTCGTGGTAAAATGGAGATATTACCCTTCTCATTAGGTATATGGGGCTCAAATACAAAAGAATATAAGACTTCCCAGTAAGCACAGGTAGGTATAGAATTACCTTTCAGCTGGAACATGGAAAAACTATCTATGAACTGAGGTTTCCAGAGTAAAGTCACACTTACCTAAGACTGCAGGGCTGCATGACTCAAGCTTCCCACTTGTGGAGACCTGGAATGTTAGGGATTTAGAGTTATCTTGGACTAGCTGTAAGTGCATTTAGTAGCCATTCATTGTCTACTTCTGGTTTGATCCAACATATTTTCAACTATCAGATAAAACCTTTGGAATGTGTCAGTTTAACAGATCCCTGCCTTCCCCAGCCTAAAAGCTAAGAATCGCATACTTTCTGAAATCTGTACAGGAGATTTCCCCACTTTGCTGTGACATACCTGTCTGCTGTCCTCATAACTGTATTTGGCAATGCAGTCTATTGTCTTTCTGTGACTATAAATGCTCACATAACATAACTGCTTCCACTGTGGAACACACTATCTGGGGCCACCTGAATCTACATTCCCGGGTCATAGTCACTCACATTTGACTGAGAATAAATAATCTCATTCCCCTAAAGTGGGAGCTATATTTTTCTCCAAACACCCTAGTGGCCCAGAACTGTCCCAGCAAGCCAGAGCACGTGGCCACTCAGTGAAAGACCCAGCACAACAGTACTTAGCCCTTTGACAAGTCCTCAGTGATGACAGCCATAGGGTAGTATGTTTCACCTATGGCCCATGCTGGACATAGATCAAAAAACAAGGACCATACATCAGACTCCTGGATGGGACCAGGGCAAAGGACTCAGACTTAACAGCTATATTCTGAGGAGTACCAGAGAGGCCAGAGCCTCATGAAACTGTGACCCCAGAAGCCTGTGATAAGAGATAGTGAAGGAGTGGCTCTTTTTGCAGGACCCTGCTTGCCCTGCCCCCTCCTCCCTTTGTCCCATGAGAGCAATTAAAGTCAGCTCTAAACAAGGCAGAAACTTAACAGCTCTTCCTCTAGCAGATCTTTTGTCAATATCCCACTGCAGTGTTGTTCTCAGCCTTCCTAATGCTGTGACCTACATACAGTTCCTCAGGTTGTAGTGAGCCCCTAACCCATATAATTATTTTTGTTGCTACTTCATAACTATAATTTTTGCTACTCTTAGAAATCATAGTATAAATATCTGATTTGCAGAATATCTGATATGAAACCCCTTTGAAAGGGTCATTTGACCCCAAGTGGGCAGTAACCCAGAGGTTGAGAACTACAGTCCTATTGGCTTCAGCCTGGCCCTTTCCTCCTTGAAAGGAGCCCTCAGCCTTTGGCCTTGGGGCTAGCCTGATGCAGAGTTGGCAGGAGTCCTTGCTTTCCCTGGAGCTCAGTGACCCAAACACATTCCAGAGGCTTGATCCCCAGCCAAGCATGACTCAGACTTCAGCAATGTGTAATCCTCAGATTCCCCTTCCCAGGGGTGAATTCCTTACCTGAAGGTGAGCTCACAGCTGGCCTAACCACTATGCCAGGCGTGCGTCTGTACACAATGACGACTAGCCTTGGCCAGGCTCCTGGAGGTACGGCCTGTGCGCCTGCTGTTTCCTGGCTCTGCCCACACACCCCTACCTAGAGTCTATGCTGTGTGTGGAGGTGAGGAAGGGAGGCAGAGATGAGGAAATCCTAAGATCAAGTTCAAGACTCAAGAGAGTGGAGCAGGCAAACTTAATCAGCAGGGACCAGAGCTGAGAGCTAACTAATTATAGGATGGTTGGTTAGCTAAGGTCCTCCCTGGCCAGTCCTAGAACACAGAGAGAGGGATGCCCTTGGATCCAAAATTGAGAGCAGTTTCTCTCCTATGAGCTTGCCTGGGTCAGGCCGTCCTGGCCTTCTGAGACCCCTGACAAACTGTGTGGGATGATGGCTGCCTTCTAGGTGGTAATAGCTAAACCTGCATTAGCAAGCATGAAGGTCCATAAAGTCCGACTCTTCCTTTATGATAAGGTTTGGACTCCACCTTCCATCTCTACAACAATACTCCAGTTTGCAGAAATGGAAGCATCACAACGCCACTTCCTTAAGATTTAAAAAATATCACTTGAGCCAGGCAGAGTAGCACATGCCCTTAATCCCAGCCCCTATCTAGAGTTCCAGAATAGACAGGGGTTACTTGAGATACCCTGACTTGATAATTAATAAGTAAACTGGGCAGTGGTGGCACATCCCTTTAATCCCAACACTCTGGAGACAATGACAGGCAGAACTCTGAGTTCAAGGACAGCCTGGTCTACAGAGCAAGTTCCAGGACAGCCAGGGCTATAAAGAGAAACCCTGCTTCCATAAATAAATACGTAAATAAATAAAATATCATTTGAATAGGTGGAAGAAAGTACCAGGACTTTGTTGAACAGAATCTGAGTCCCTGTTCTGGCCCCCGGTTGGAGACATGACATTCAATTCTGTTCCAGAGATTACAGTATGACTCATTACTGTCAGCTCTCTGAAGTTACTCTAACTAAGCCTGTCAGTCAGCTGGCCTAGAGACCACTCCTGATGACATGCTGAGAGGGGAGAAATAATTATCCCTTAATGAGATAATGTACTTACCCCGGAAGCTCCTCCCTCCGGGTAATTACTGACAGAACTTCACCGTTGAGCCTGCCCACTCTCCTGAGTTTTAACTCTGAGGCGAGTTTTCTTTCTTCTTTTCTCTTTCTACCTCTTCCTTGCAAAGGGACCAGAATCCCATTCGCACTTACCCTGGGATTTCTCTCTTGTTCTTAGAACACACCCTCTCTGCTTGTCCACACAGCTGCTTTTAAGCCCCGTCTCTTCCCCTTCTCCATCTCCCTCCCTCCCAAACTGCTATCTATTTACAGCCTGTCTGCAATGTGGTTTTTCTCTCAAACGCAAATGAAATGATCCTAAAGTTTGCTTCTGAGTTCATATTAAAATTGTTTTATCAGCAAGGCTTGAAACCCCGTACAAGGGAGCTCTGATTTCCTGGTAATTTGTGTGTCCCCTCATTTCTTTGTTCCAGACACAAAGTATCTAGACAATGCATCCTGGAACACCCCAAAACCACCTCCACTTACAAAGGTCCAGCCACTGTAGAGCCATAACTCCTGTACGCCACACTAAGCCGAGGGTTCTTCGAGTGACATAGCTTTGTCCATTTTTGATTGTACGAAGAAATGGAACAGCAAATCTCTTACAATCACAAAAGAAATCTCCTCATCTGATAGGGCAGAGAGTGACCATATGACCAAGATTCAAACATAATGAGACCCGAGTCTGTGAGGCAAGTACTGACTCTGAGTAGAATCAGAAACTCCACGGAACAGACTGGAAATGCCAGGCCCACACGGGAACCAAACGTGCTTGGCTTGTGGGCATAGCCAGACTGGACAAGCCATCTCATTCACATACAGTATGTTGGGCAGTGTGTGGCCATGGCTGGTGCCCTCCGATCTGCCAGAAAGACTGTGTTGCTCACAGTGTGGGTGGTTGGGCACAAACGGTTCTGAGGTGCCCATATCGTGATGGCTGCTCTCCTGAGGGTCCAGCCCCAGTCTCTGAAAACACTTCCTGGAATTGCGGGCTTTTAGGAAAGGAAATCCCATCTCCTCCTCTGTGAGAGACAGTGTGGGAATCAGGACTTCCCTTATCCCTACCCCACAGCTGGCCTGTACTTGCTTTTATGACATTAACAGCTGGCTCGGAAGCTCTAAGTGGCAGTGGATCGTGAAGTCAGTAGAAAGTCCAGGAACCACAGCCTGGAAGTAACCCTGGTCAGAGCAGATTCGTGGGCCCTGGAATTTTTGACCTCTCAGGTCTGAGTTCTATAGGTGGAGGGGAACTTGTTTGCTCCCACCTTACACAGAAGATCCCTGGAGCAGGAAGTCTGACAGGCTGAGATGGCATCTGCCCACGATAGTCTTCCACTGACCCTGAGTTAGTACAGTATGTCCCGTTACCCCTTAGTTGACCCTTAAGAACCTTTGACACTCTCATGGGCAGGGTGAGGCTACGGAGGGAGGACAGAAGAGCTGTAGTACTCCAGACTAATGTGAAGACTAAGGTACTCGCTCCTCTCGGATCAGCCAGAAGAAAGGAAATTCAGAGGTGCTCCCTGCCGTACACAGGGCAGGCATACACAGGGCCGGCTCTCTGCCTCTCACTTACCTAACCTGTGTAAACAGCCAGCCCTCCCGCCAGGACCTGCCTTGCCTGCATCCCTCTTCTCTAGCCCCTGTCCATCTTGGTGGCCCAGCATGCAATGGCATCCCCACAGATCCTGGAGGAAGCCATCTCTTGAGGACAGATAGGATGAGGCCTTGAACCTTTAATAGAACATTAGACAGTGTGATGGCTCATGATTTCTCACCCTCATGTTTACAATAATATCTTCTTTTTAAATTTTATTTATTTATTTTTGATTTTTTTTTCCCCGAGACAGGGTTTCTCTGTATAGCCCTGGCTGTCCTGGAACTCACTCTGTAGACCAGGCTGGCCTCAAACTCAGAAATCCTCCTGCCTCTGCCTCCCAAGTGCTGGGATTAAAGGTGTGCATGCACCAACAATGGCCAGCAAAACAGTGCTGCGTGTAAATCCCCTCAGCATCTGGGTCAGAGGCTGTGACTGAGGAGAGCAGAGCAGAGGGAAGGAGTCACACGCTTCCTGGACTCCGGGATGGCTTTTTTATTAAGTTTTTTATTTTATGTATGTGAGTACACTGTAGCTGTCTTCAGAAGACACAGCAGAAGAGGGCATCAGATCCCATTACAGATGGTGGTGAGCCACCATGTGGTTGCTGGGAATTGAACTCGGGACCTCTGGAAGAGCAGTCAGTACTCTTAACTGCTGAGCCATTTCTTCAGTCCAATTTATTTATTTTTATCTTATGTGAGTTGGTATTTTGCTGGTGTATGTCTGTGTGAGGGTGTCAGGTTCCCTGGAACTGGAGTTGCATACAGTTGTGAGCTGCCATGTGGGTGCTGGTAATTGAACTCAGGTCCTCTGGAAGAGCGACCAGTGCTCCCAACTGCTGAGCCATCTCTTCAGCCCCAGATTTTGCCTATGTAATTAAGGCCTTTTGAATTCATCAAAGCAGACCCTTCTGCATGAATCTGGCTCCAACATGGAAGAAACCTTGCAAGAGAAGCTGACCCTTCCTAAATTCCATAAAGGCATGGTAGAGTAGAGGCTATCTTGGAGAGAAGCTACAGACAAAATCTGGGACCCCAAGGCAGCTTCCATCTGCTTTCCCCCCAAACTAGCCCCCTCCCATCACTGCAGAAGAAATCATGAGTGTAGACAGGTTCTTTCCACAAGAGCCTCCAGACCAGGTCACAGATCAGCAAATAGCTTCAGTTCCATGTGACACTTGGCAAAAGGCTCCAGATAAGCTATGTCCACACTCCTGGCCTTGAGGAACTGTGAGAAAGCAAAGAGGTGTTGTTCTGAGCTGCTGAATTTGCAGTAATTTGTCACATCATATGACAGGGAGGAAGAAAGCTTTCCAAGGTCACACTGGAGCCTGAGAGCTTGAAAGAGTTTATCTTCTCCAGGCCTTCAGCCTTGGCCCAAAACTCTCCTCAAACTAGAGTCAGCAACCGGAACAGTGTGCAGACTCCGGTGTCTGGTGCCTTCCCTGGGGCTGGTTGAGAACCTGAAGCTAGAAAGGGTGTGGACAGAAGTACACACCAGGCTTCTGGTGGCATTTCAACAGGACACTTAGCTATGGCCTCAGTAGAGTATCCATGTCCTTGGGGTGGCCTAGCAATGATAGAGATCTCTTTCACCACACCTGCACATCACATCTGAATTTACATGTCAATGTTTTGTTTGTTCGTTTGTTGTAAAAGTAGGGGCTTTTCTATGCCTGCCTTTGCTCTGAAATAATGATATAGGGACCTTTATATGTATTATAAACTTCTGGCACTGTAGCTGGGCAGATTCTAAGCTATTCTAACCTGACAGTGGGCCTAGCCTACTTCCCAGTCATGTTGACACCTTTTTCATTAAACGACTCCCTGGGTCCCATCTGAGTCCCACCTGAGTCCCTCTCCCTCTCCTTTGGTCCAAGCACAGAAGCCTTGCTTTATCCTCTCCTGGCCAGCTATAGGCTATCCAGCTCTTTATTTAACCAACCAGGAGCTGACGGTGAACAATGCTTTACAAAATGCTGTGTCTTACAAAATCTGAACTGCAACCAGATCTCTGGGTACAGAAATCAGCATATGAAGTACATCGTGCACAAAACTATCCCCAACAGTTTGTTTGTTTGTTTGTTTGTTTGTTGATTGTTTGTTTGTTTGTTTGTGGCAGGGTTTCTCTATGTAGTCCTAGTTGTCCTAGAACTCACTCTGTAGATCAGATTGACCTGGAGCTCATAAAGATCTTCTTGCCTCTGTCTCCCAAGTGCTAGTGAAAGATCCTGAGAGAGAGTGAAAAATTATGTAAGCCCCTAGACTTATGTCCAAAATAGACCTCACTAATGGCAGGGAGTAAAAGTTTAACTCACCCCAATGTTCCATGATGTACTAACCACAAAGTAGAAGTTTCACGTGCTCCATTGTTGCAGGAAATGTTTGTACAGAACTCTCTAACTATTCCTTGAACCCGTTATGCTTGCCAAATGCTATAGCCCAGTGCCAGGTGTCTGCTGTTTCTGCCTTTTTAAACCCCTTACCCCTTGAGCTCGGGGTCAACTCCTCTATCCCTGCGTGGGATACGAGTCGTCCCCAGCGCACTGGCCTTTCCCGGTTAAACCTCTTACTTTTTGCATTAAGATTGGTCTCTCATGAGTTCTTGGGCGTCGCGTCATCGAGGGTCCCCTCCCATTTCGGGGGTCTTTCACTAGGATTAAAGGTGTGTACCACACCTCCCAGCATCCATATTGATTTTTAATGAAAAGTGCTAGTTTGCCTAGCACCTGCCTGTCGGGGTATCTACTCCAGTGATTCGTTTTTTTCCCCATAACTTTGCATGTATGATTATCTTTGTTGGTATTCTGTCTAAACTCCACCCCATAGTTCCTGGCAGCAGCCAGCTGGGCTTGACCCAGTATAAAACGGGCTGCTTGGCCCCTCCTCTCTCTCTTACTCCTGCTTCTCTCCCTTGCATCTTGCCCCCTTGCTCCCTTTCCCCATTCCCGTCTCCCCTCTCTCTCCACGTGGTCATGGCCAGCCTCTACTTTACTTTTCTCCTCTCTCCTCTCTGCCTTTCTCTGCCTCTGCTACTCTCTTAACCCCCCCCCCCTGCACTAAATAAACTCTATTCTATACGATATCGGTGTGTGTCTGGTCCCTCAGGGGGAAGGAATGCCTTAGCATGGGCCCACTGAGGCACCTCCCCCCACAGCCTGCCAGAACATATTCTTATAGCTCTTTCTCTTTTTATGATCACAACAATCTTAGAAGGTTTGGTTGCTGTTTTTGTTTGGTTGATTGGTTAGTTGGTTTTGTTTTGTTTGTTTGTTTGTTTGTTTGTTTGTTTAAAATAGAATTCCATTGTTTCAATGTGTGTTTCTCCAGTAATCAGTTAGTGAGCTTGTTAGTCCCTTGGATTTCTCTCTAATTTTTTTCTTAGTCATTCTTTGGGTGTGTAGTACACATGTGACGGGCCAGAGGAAGACATACCGTGTTCTGCTCTATCGAGTCCACTGAATTTCCTGAGACAGAGTCTCTCACTAAGGCTGGAGCTAGGTTCGTGGTCAGCAAGCCCCTGCAATTCTGGTGTTTCCCAGCCTCACCCTGGGGCTACAGAAGCACACAGCATCATACCGTTCACTTTCTGTAGACTCAGTTCCTCATGCTTACTCAGAAAATCAGTTTACCTACTGAACTGTCTCCCCACCCCTCCTTTCAACTCTTTAAGATGTGTCTTTTCTTCTCCCTCCTCCCCCACGACAAGCCTCTAATGTATCTGAAAGCTGGGACAGCCCCTCAGTCACCCTGCCTAATGCCCACATCTGTGCTTAGCTATGGCCTCTGTGCTTCCTACCCTAAGCTGGGTCCCTGTGGTACTGTGTCCTCCAGGAGGAGCCCAATTCTGGGGTAGACGGTGATAAGTGAGTTCAGAGTGCCTCAGTCCTGGTCACACCCTGTACGTTAGGAGAGAAGTGGGTGGGCTGCTTCCTCCAGTGGCCTGAAGATTGGGAAGCGAGGACTAAGCATCGAGTCATCATGGCTTCAAAGCCTGAGCTGGTCATTGTCTGTGCCTTGCTGGCACAGATTGATCATCCTCATACGAGCTTTGTCTTTTAAAATTATTATTGCCGTTGGAAAGAAGAAGATAATTGAATGAATGAGTTTTAGAGATTTGTGTGTGTGTCTGTGTGTGTGTGTGTGTGTGTGTGCGCAAGCTCATGCTCTTCCACTCGTGAGCGAGCATTATGAACCTGTGGAGGCCAGAGGTTGACACTGGATGCTTCCTTTATTGTTCTCTACCTACTAATTTGAAACAAAGTCCATTTTGGCTGGACCGGCTAGGCAGGGAGCCTCCAGGATCCTCCTGTTTTCCCACCCAGTCCCAGCGTTGGACTACTGAAGCATGGCACCACACCCAGTTTTTACAGGGGTGCTGGGGATCCGATCTCAGGCCCTCATGCTTGCTCAG